>NC_092501.1:129957180-130262158 GCF_047511675.1 Marmota flaviventris | reverse complement strand
GTAATGCTCCCGCATGAACTTTAAGGTAGGACCCCAATTTTTTCCTAACCCCTGGGAAAACAGCTAACCTCTATAACTCACATACTAAAAATAAAAATGGCACATGTAGGAAAAGAGAATGTTAAATGTAGGAGTTTAGATGAGAGAGGGTCGCTGATTCTCCTTTCATCAGACACTATTGCTGTATTTATATGTAGATGTCATAGAATTTGAGAAAACTATTTTTATCACAGACACTGAATAAAAAAACATACACACATGTACACGTAAATTATGGAGGGGACTTAAATCACTGGATGTGTCGAATAATGGGATAAAATGATCCAAAGTTATTTCATGTCATAGGCAAATATGTTAAGGCACACTTTGTTGATGTCCTACCAGAAATTCAAGGACACTCTTATTCATCCAGCTACTGAAGATTCCTCGTTCCCCATGATCCCCGATGATCTGAGTGAAAATAGACAGTGTCTTAATGGGAGGGAGAGGGCCCTAATCTCAAAAAGCTACATCCTTGCCCAGAAAGGAAAGGCCCTGCAGGTCTGGTTATAGAGCTTTCTGTGCAGGACATTTGGTGTGGAGATGAACATAAGCCACACTTACATGTGGTAGCTTTTAACCCCCTATAATTAGGTTTAAAATCTTTTAAAACATCAATTTCTGCAGTCAATCTAAGTGCCAATGTGAGAAGAGCTAAGTTGTCGATTTTCCCTTTGCCAATTTCCACAAAGAGAAACAAAGAATTTTTTTCATGTGTGCAAGAATCCCCAAATTTAGTCAAGACTGGAATTTTACTGCTTTTACTTTTACAGCACAGTGTTTTTCCCGTGGTGGTGGTAGAGGGGTAAAGAAAGAGAAAAAAGAGACAATTTGCCATTGACTTGCAGGCCAGAGTGGGGTGGGGGGTGGAAATCACAACAAATTTTCAATTTTCATCCTGAGGGAGTTGGTCAGTTATTGAGTCAAGCCCATATAAGGATGTCAAATAATGCTGATCCAGGGACCTTGAAAAATCACCTTTTGTTTTTGTGGAAAAGGGAGAGAGGAAATTGAGGTGAAACTGCAAAAAGTTTCATTTTTTTTTTTTTTCATGAAACCAGCAAAAAAGAAGGTCCTCTTCGGCTGCCAGTGCAAATGTTTTTGCAAAGTTCTGTTGCCAAGAGTCCTTTGATGCTGGCCGGTTCTCATAATTGAAAGATACCTTTTTAAATGAGCTTGCAGGTTTCTTATTGGGTGAGAGCAGCCTTCCCCATCTGGGTGACTCTTTTCCCTCCAGCAAGACCCAGTTCCTTTAAGGACTTCCTTGAAGATCATCCACGATGTTAGAAGGTGAATCACCATGAGAACAATACTCAGTGGCACACTTTAAGAACAGATTTTTTCTCATCACACTTTAAGGATTTTGATACCACCAAATTATATGATGAAATGCAAATCGATAATCTCTGGGCTGTGTCATGCCATCAGTTAGTTCACACATGAGAACCTTATAGGTCTGCTACTGATAATATCAAATTTCATCTTTGTATTAAACAACTTTTATAGTAGCTGGAAGAATAACCAAATAAGGCCAATGGAGACGAACACCAATGTCTGTAAGAGAATTATTATTTTTGTACGGGGAAGGGCTGCAGAAAGACACTGAAAGTGTATTTTTCATAGCACTCCACCAAGACATTTAATAAAACTGCCATTCCTAACACACTACCAGCCACTTTGGAATTGTTTTCACAGTTACTCAGCAGGAAACTAACATTTGAACCTACCAATCTTTTGAGTCGCAAATTCAATTTTAAACTTATTTAAAAAGCCTCAAGAATATCTATCACTCCAGGCAGAGGGATGATAATAACATGAAATTTTATGAATTATTACTTTCCAATCAAGGGTGACAGACTTGCTTATATGAACAGGGTGAGACTTTTCATAAGCAGAAGAGTTCCATCCAAGTTCTCCTGATTCTATTTTGCCAAAGAAAGAAAAAGGATATTACATTTTAAAATAAAATTCCTCCAAATAAAATCCTACCAATGCTTAATGTCTGAGAGTTCTTGTGGTGCCTTTATGTTGTAAATGCTGGGGTTTTATATTACTTATATGAGTGTTAGTCTCCAATAGAGTTGGCAAACAAAACTCAAGAATGCTGAAAGAACTGAAATACCGTATCTGAGTCATTTAGGCCCCAAACAGACATGGGGACATGGAGCCGGAGAAGTGTTCTCTCAGCCCACTGTGACTCTGTGCTTTTCACTTCAGCTCCCAGACAAAGAACTAGGAGTAATGGCTGCTAATCTCATAAAAGCGCAGTGACTGCATACAAGTTGGAGACTTAGGCAGGTACTTGCTAATATTTGTAAAGCATCACTTCAAAAGAGAATTCTGGATGCATAGAACTGAATCCAATTCCTTAGAGGCTTTGATTCTATTCTTATGACAAAGGGTGAATCTTACAGATACTGGAAATAGCCAGTCTCGGTCACAAGAGATTGTCTTTTAAAGAAAAAAGCCAAACAAGGATAGCTACAAATCCTCAAAGACATTAAACTGCATTCATCCACACTCCCATTACTTTTAAGTTGGTTCCAGGACGGGCCTGAAGTTTGCTAAGCAAATCAAGGGTGAAAAGAATTGCAATTTAAATAGCTTAAGACAAACTGTTTCTTAAGATCCTTTAAAAATAATTTAGAAGCATTTCTTCAACTATAAATAACTGACATGTTAATTACAAATGATGCTTTAAGAGTGACATGCTAATTATAAATAATGCTTACATGTATGTCTTCCAAGACCCCCTAGGAGGCAACTGCTCTCTTTGCATATCTAGTTCAAGTTGCTCAGCTGTGAGAAGGCAGTGAACTGGAGCTTTAAACAAGAGTTTTTTTAAGCCCATGTCTCCCAAATTCAGGTTGTCTCGCCTCCATTAGTCTGAAATAGTAAATTTTTTATGGCAATTCTTTAGTGCACATTCATTCCCAGACTGTTAACTCATTGTGGGACCTATGGCAAGTTACTTGACCTCTCTGAGCTTAAATTTATTCCTGTAGGGAAATAATGGTGTCCATTTGATCAATGAGTTAATGCACATAAAGTGTTTAGCAGAGTATGGAACAAAGTAGGCTTCAGAAAATGAGAGTTACTACTTATAACAGTTGTAGTCAGAGATGTAGAATACGCAGGATTCAACTGATGTTTTAAGTTACAAATTTAGAATTTCTCAGAAATTTGAGCCATAAGTCTGTAGTAATTAAAGTGATTTTGACAAGAGCCCAGGGGAAAGAATTTTCACTAGTCCAAGAGAGGAAGAGAAGTTAAGGATTCATTCAACAAACATCATATCCAAATAATCCATCACTGTTGCTAGTCAGACATGTCATTTAAGGCCAAAGAGACTTGGCAAATAGGAGCTGGATATCACTGAAGAAAGCCACATGAATGAGAACCTCCACAGACAGGCTCAAATTAATCACAGATTAAATCAAATTCTGCCACAGCCCAGTCAATCCTCTTCTTCTCCATAGACCATGACTCCAGATAATGAAGGTCAGCACACTATTTTAATATAACAATTTTGAAAGTTCGTGCCCCCTCACCTAAATTCTCTGAAAATCTCAGGGTTTCTTTTTCTTTTCTTTTTTTTTCACCCTCCAAGGAAACTGTGCATCCGTGGAACCTGAAAGCTAGGTAGGACCTTAACCACAAGAATGCCAGGTTCCAGTGTCAAAGAGGGAATCTGCAGCCATTCTCACAATCTGTCACAGGAGAAAGGACACAGTGAGTGAGTGACTCTACCTGAAAGGACAGTAAGCACCCTGCTCACCTGGGTATGTCCATAAGTACTCCCTTTCGTTCCCATCGAATAAACAAGTTTTTATTGAGCTCTTGTGACATGCCAGGTACTGCACTACATTCTGCTGAGGAAAGAGAGACCATAAGATATGACTCTGACCCTCCATTTATAAATTCAGGTACCATTTGCAGGACCTGTTGCTCTTTGCAGCTCTCAGCTTAAATCTGTGGTTGTACCTCTAAACTTAACCTAGAAAGAGACATCCCAATCACACACAAATTTCTGTTTTATGCCTTTCCTTGCTTCGGAGGAACTGTATCAAGTGAATTTCCTTCACAATATAAATATTCATCTATCTGGTAAAAGCTTCATATCTTAAAATTGACTTCATATAAGCCTCCAAAGATTTGGTCAAAGAGAAAGTTAACTTTAACTCCTTCTCAATCACATTATATATAACACTTTATGTTATATATAAAAAGTGAGATCTATTTTTAAATGTAGCATAATTTTTCTCTTCTGGAAGTTATTTTCTTTCTTTCTTTTTCTTTTTTCTTTTTTTTTGGAGGGGACACTGGGGATTGAGCCCAGGGGTGCTTATCCACTAAACCACAACCCCAGGCCTTTTTATTTTTTATTTTAAGACAGGATTTTGCTAAGTTGCTTAGGGCCTTGCTAAATTGCCAAGGCTGGCTTTGAACTTGGGATTTTCCTGACTCAGCCTTCTGATCTACTGGGATTGCAGGCATGCACCACAGCACCCAACATTATTTTCTTTCTTATTTTCTCTGCCAAGAAAGATCCTGAACAAGTTGCTTAACCTCTTACACCTCAGTTTCCATATCTGTAATATGAGAATAATCACAGCCCCTGCCTCATAGTGATGTTGTAAGGTTTAAATGATGAAAGATAGGAAAAACTCTTGAAATATAGTGTCTGGCACATAGTAGGCATCCAATAATAGCTAGTCTCATTATCATTGTTATTTTTAGATTAACACTGGCTGTAGCATTATCTTGCTTGCATGCCAGGTGGCTTCTTTGAAGGAGCATCATGGAAGAGTGTGGTGATTCTACCAACATCAGTGGCACCAGAATGCCGCTGTCTAAACCCTCCACCAGGCTTATGTGCCTTACAAAGTAAAACCACTGGACAACAGTATGAAAAAGTTTAATTTTGGTCCCAGTTCTTCTATGAAATTTCTATGTCATTTTGGGCAAGCCAATTTCTAGGATTGCCAAGGAAAAATACAGGATACCCAGCTAACTGTAATTTTCAGATAAACAACAGAGTTTTAGCAGAATGTATGAAAATGACAAAAAAATTAGTTGTCATTTTTATGAAATTCAAATTTAACTAGGTAACCTGCATTTTTATTTGTTAAATCTGGCCACACAAACTTAACCTTTCTGAGCCTCATAGATAAAATAATGACACTGAATTAGGGTAGGGTTTCTTAAATCCTGCAGAACACTTTCTAGAAGATATTTTTTAATAAATATGATCAATTATCCAATTAACTTGAGAAATGCCTCAGGTTGCCTTCTAGAAATTTACAAATTTGTTAAATGTTATATAAATTCAACAATAAATAAGCCTGTTTAACTTGATTTAATTAGCATTTACCAAAGGTCTTTGCTCACAGAATTGTCCTTGTGCACCGCTAGAAAACCTCTGGGACATGACAAACCAGAAGATACCCAAGGGTCTTTCCATCTCTGAAAGTTTTGATTCCAAGGATCCAAAAGTGAAAGCCCAGAAATTACAGTATTTCTTTCTGTAAGAAAATACAAGTGTTAGCAATTGGTCTGGTAGAAAGTATCATCCATAGAAAATTTTTAAGTAGAGATTAATGCATTGTACTTACTAGATAGAGACTTTAAATTGCCCTTTTTAAATATGTCAAAGAAGTAAAGAAACCATATCTAAAGAGGTAAAGATAAGTACAAGAATGATATCTCATAAAATAAAAAATATCAATATTCTCTACCATAGAAATGAACAAAATAGGAATCCTGCAATTGAAATATCCAATAATTGAAATTAAAAATTCACTAGAGGTACTCAATAGCAGATTTGTTGAGGCAGAAGAAAGAATCACTTAACCTTAAGATAGGTCAATTGTGGGACTGGAGTCATGGCTCAGAGAGAGAGTGCTTGCCTAGCACGTGTGAGGCCCTGGGTTCAATCCTCAGCACCACATATAAATAAATAAAAGATCCATTGACAATTAAAAAATTTTTAAAAAATATAAGTCAATTATGATTGTTCATTCTAAGTAATATGTATAAAAAATAATAAAGAAAAATAGAGGCATAAGCCATCAACCACACCAATACATATATAAACAGAGTTCCAGAAGCAGAGGGTTGAAAGAAAGGGGGAAAATAATATTTGAGAAGTAATGACTGAAACTTCCCAAATTTAATGAAGAACATTAGTTTACACAACCAAGAAACTCAACAAATTCCAAGTAGGATAAAATCATAAAGATCCACATCTACATCATAATGAAGTTGCTGAATAACAGAATTTTGAATACTTCATCAATGTGTGAAAAGTAACAATAAATTTTAAAATAACAAATGAGTGAAAGAAGAAATTACAGTAAATTAGGAAATACTTTGAGACGAATGAAAATAAAAAGATAACATATCAAAACACTTATGACACACAGCTAATGCCATACAGCTATTTTTTTCTAAGAAGAAAATTTATGGCTGTGAATGTCTATTTTGAAGATGAAGATCTCAAATCAATAAACTAACCTTATACCTTAAGAAACTAGAAAAATAAGGGCAAACAAAAGTAATAAAAAGCAGGAAATAATAGATATTAGAGTGGAAATTGATGCAATAGAAAATAGAAAAATAAATGAACTAACAATTTGTTCTTTGAAAATATAGACAAAATTGTCAAATCTCTAGTTAGAATGACTAAGAAAAAAGAGATTTTAAGTACTAAAATCAGTTACTAAAAGCAGGAATGAAAGAGAAGAAATTGCTCCAACCTTACAGAAATAATGAATTTTCACTTGTATAGAAAATAAAAAGGGTTATAATCAAATATTTTGGACAACTGTATGATAACAAATTATACAATCCAGAGGTAATGAACATATTCCTAGAAACATACTAATGCTGATACTTATTCAGGAAGAAATAGAAAATCTAAATAAACTTATAACAAGTAAAGAGATTGAATTAGTAGTTCTATGAAAAGCTCAGGAACAGATGGCCTCACTTAAATTCTGCCAAATGTTTAAATAACAATTAAGACTAATCCTTTACAAATTCTTCCATGAAACAGAAAATGAGGCAATATTTCTCAACTCATTCTAAAACCAGGCAAAAGACATCTCCAGAAAACTCAGATCAATATCCTTGTGATCATAAGTGAAAAAAACAAAAATCCTCAACAAAACACAAGCACACTTAATTTAGTATGCATTCCTTTTTTTAAAAAAAAATTATGCAAAATGACCAACTGGAGTTTATTCCTGGAATGTGAAGCTGGTTCAACGTACCAAAACCAATCAATGTCATTTGGCATATTATTAAAAAAAAAAAGAGTAAACATTACAGGATCATCTCTAATCAACATAGAAAAAGCATTTGACCAAGCTCATTATAAAAGTTATTTCACATTAAAACATTCAATAAATTAGGATAGGAAGAAACTTCTTCAACCTGGTAAATAGCATGAAAGAAGAATTCTTAATGAAGAATTCTTAAAGAAGAATGCTTAATGCTGAAAGCCTGAAAGTCTTCCAACTAAGACCAGAAAAATCAAGTTCTTTCTAGACACATCTATTCAACATATACAGGTGGTGCTTTTGCGCACAGCAATTAGTGAAGAAAAGTAAATAAAAAGCATCCAGATTGGAAAGGAAGAAGTCAATCTGTCTCTATTTGCTAATGACATGATCTTATAATAGAAAATTCTAAAAAATCCATGAAAATCTATTAGGGTTAATAAATCAGTTCAACAAGGTCATAGGGTACAAGAGCAAAACAGGAAAAATGGATTTTATTTCTCCACACTAACAATAAGCAATCAAGAAATTAAATTTAAGAAATTCATTTACAACAGCATTAAAGAATAAAATACCTGGGGATAAATTTAACAAAGTGAGTGAACTACTTGAACACTGCTAGAAACCATCATGGAAGGAAATTAAAGAAAATCAGTGGAAATACATCCTGTACTCATAGATCGGAACACTTAAAATTGTTAACATAACAAATTCCCTAGATCAACCTATAGATTCCCCACTGTCCATCAAAATCCCAGCTGCCTTTTTATTTCTCATGCATAAATTTACAAGCTAATCCTAAAGTTCAAATGCAAATTCCAGGGACCCATAATAACAAAAACAATCCAAAAAAGAACAAAGATGGAGAACTAAGACTTGCCAGTTTTGAAAATTACAGCATGGAGCTGTAACAATTAAGATTGTATGGTAGAGACATAGGCTAGTCATACAGATTGGAATAAGACTAAGAATCCAGAAATAAACAAATACATTTGTAGTCAATTTATGTTTTACTAGAACGTAAGAACAACTCGAGGGTGAGAACAATATTCTTCAATGGTGCTAAAACAAATGGCTATGCAGCTGCAAAAGAATGCAGGTGAATCCCTACCTCATTATCATACACCAGAATGAGCACACAATGTATAATGTCTATATGTAAAAGCTAAAACTATAAAGCTCTTAAAAGAAACTATAGCTGTAAAATTTGTGGCCCTGAATTTAGGCAATGATTTCTCAGATATGATATGAGAAATATCATATCTGAGAAATAAAAAGAAAAAAAATAAAAAACAGCAAAATAAAAAGTATCTAAATTGAACTAATCAAAATTTTTAAAAAAACTTTGGTGCTTCAAGGAGTACTATCAAAAAAGTGAAGTTAACCCATGGGATGGAAAAAAATTTGCAAATTATATACCTGATAAGAGACTAGTATCTAGACTAGTATACACCAGTTATGGTTTGAATATGAGGTTCTCCCAAAAGTTCACATGTGAGACAATGCAAGAAGGTTCAGAGGAGAAAGGATTGGGCTAGAACAGTCTTAACCCAATTAATGAATTAATCTTCTGACAGGGATTAACTGAGTGGTGATTTGGCTGGAGGAGGTAGGAACTGGACCATCACTTCCAGTATATATTTGTATCTGGCAAGTGGAGACCTCTCTCTCTCTCTCTGCTTCCTGATCACCATATGAGCTGCTTCCCTCTGCCACACTCTTTGGCCATGATATTCTACCTTACCTTGAGCCTGGAGGAATGGAGCCAGCCTTCCATGTACTAAGACCTCTGAAACCGTGAGCCCTCAAATAAAGTTTTCCTCCTCTACAGTTGGTCTGGTTTGGTCTTTATGTTAAAGCAGCAAAAGAGCTGACTAAAACAATACCCAAAATAATTTTTAAAATATGATAAAATACAAAATAGGGCTGGGAATATGGCTCAGTGGTCGAGTGCCCTTGAGTTCAAACCCCAGTACCCCCCCAAAATGATAAAATTGACACATTGTAGCATTAATTATTTAGCCAAAAAGTGGAAACAACCCAAATGTCCATTAACTGGTGACCACTAACAAAGAAGATGTATATATTCAAACAAAGGAATATTATTCAATCATAGTGGGAATGAAGTTCAGATACCTGATGCAACATGGATGGATCTTAAAAACATGAAGCACAGTGCAGCCAGCCAGAGGCAACAGGCCACGTGCAGTATGAGTCCCATCCATTTATGTGAAATGTCTAAAATAGGCAAATCCATAATCACTGAAAGTAGCTTAGTGGTTACCAGGAACGTAAGGAGGAAGGGACTGTTAATGGGTAAAAGTTTTCATTCTGGGATGATGAAAGTGTTCTGGAATTAGTGGCAACAGTTAACCCAACTTTGTGAACAGACTTTAAAATCACTGAATTGTGCCCTTTACACAGATGACCAGTTTATGTGATTTATATCTCAATTAACAAATGCAAGCCTAGAACTTGATATGTCATTACCAAATACTCAAATAAGAAGGGTTTGCTTCTAGGGTGACTAAGAAGTGAAAAGCATCTCCAGGAGCAAGACTGCAGGCTTTGGGGAGAGGAAAAATAAACCAACTCTCCATGATTTTTTAGATGAGCAGCAGGGGGAGCCCTTGATAGCAAAGAAAATTACAAAAATAATATTTATGCTTCTGATCATATAGCTAATAGATTCTTTAAACAGAAAAAAATCTGGAGAAACACCAAATCAAAGTAATAAAAACCCACCAATAATTCTACTATCCTGTCAACCACTACGGCATTCTGTTTGTCTGTTTGTGCAAGTCCTTCCAGTCTTTTTTCTATGTATGTGCATATATATATATATATATATATATATATATATATATATATATATATATCCAAACCCATCAACAACTCTGTTCTGTTGTATATGTGGCTTTATATTCTGGTTTTTTCCCACTTTGCATTTTTTTTTTCATTTTTGGAAAGCTTTAAAAATTCTTGAGACTATATTTCTACAATCTGTAAGTATAGATGAACCATAATTAATTAAACCTATCTTTAGAATTTCTCAGTTATAAGGAACACTTATAACTCCTTGCACCTAAATCTTTACATTTCCTAAAAATGTCTTCTAATGATATGACTCCTTGAAAAGGTTATTATTTGGTCAAATATTATATCCATAGCTTTAAGTCGTTAGATACATACAACCAGAAAATATAGAAGACTTTGGTATCTCCACCAGCAGCGTGTGAGATTTTTCTTTTTCCTGAACTTTTGCTCAAATATGTAATTATTGGTTGGCATGGTTTCGATATGACATGTTCCTCAAAAGCTTATGTGTGAGACAATGCAAGCATTTTCAGAGGTGAAATGATTAGATTCTGAGAGGTTTGACCTAATCAGTGGATTAATCTACGGACATGGATTAACTGGGTGGTAACTGTAGGCAGGTAGGGTGTGGCCGAAGGAGGTAGGTCAAAGGGGACTTTCCTTGCCCCACCCTTCTGCCATGGTACTCTGCCTCACCTCCAGCCCAGAGCTGTGGAGTGGGCCTACTGTGGACTGAACCTCTGAAACTGAGCCAAAATAAACTTTTCCTCCTTTATGTTATTCTTGTCAGGTCTTTTGGTCACAACAACTAAAAAGCTGACCAAAAAACTGTTGTTATTGTTATTTTATTTTAAATAATTACCAATTTGAGAGATGGAAGTTGGTGTTTTCTTTAAATTATTTAAAAGTAGTGAGCCTCAAGTTTTCCATGATTTATTGCCTATTTTTTTTTCCTCTTAAATAAATTGCCTTTCTTGGTAAATATTAATGATTTTTCTGTTTAGTATACTTATCTTTTAATTATTGATTTCTGGAAGCTCTTCATATATTAACCATGTTAAGATTTGTTATATTTTGCCTCTCCACCCCATATTCTTTGTCTTATATTTTTTATAATGAATTTCCATGTAGACAGGTTTTTTACTTTTATGTTTAAAAAATTTTCTTCTATTTTTAAAGAGTCTCCTTCTACCTTTTTGCTTAAAAAATACTTCTACATACTGGGAATTTGTGATTTTTTTTAATTATAGGTAGAAATAATGTCTGTATTTTATATTTATGTGGTGCTGAGGATCAAACCCAGTGCCTCACGCATGCTAGGTGAGCACTCTACCTCTGAGCCACAATCCCAGCCCTGTGAATTTTTACTATAATTTTTTTCCTTTGTGTTTTCATACTTAGAATTTTTAAGTTATTGAAGTCATCAAGAATCTGATCAGGGATATGTTTTGAGTCCCCTCTCCCTTCAAAAACTAGACTAATCACACCAGCATTATTTGTTGGAATAATCTTTCATTTTCCCCACTAATTTAAAATAACTTTATCACATACAAATTTCATACTTCATAAAGTTATTTCATATAGTACATATATATGTATATATATTCAAATGTATTCAAGAACTCTATTTTTTTTTCTATCTGGTCTTGCACAGTAATCATGTTATTAAAATTCTATAGCAGGACTTTAAAATGTGGAGTATAGTACACTTTATCTCTTTAAATCAAGTTTCTTGGTTATTTTTAACTATACATTCTTCTAGAGTCACTCTACAGTAATATTTTCATTCAAATATATTCCAATCATGATTTTGATTAGTACCATATTGGATCTAACCATTAATTTGAGAAAAAATGACATCATTCAATGATGTGGACTATGTCTCAATTTACTCACCTCTATTTTGAATTATTAACTAAAATTTTACAGCTAAACTTAAAGAGACCCTGTACATTTAAAAAAAAAAAACTTATTAATCTTGTTCTTGTTTGCTTTGCTTTTCTTTCTCCCTCCACTTCACCACAGAGTAAATGAGCTTTTTCTCCTCTTTACAACTAATATCTGGTGGTGGGTGTTTATGTTTTGTATTTAGTCATCAGAGAAATAATCTATTAGTTCTAATAGTTGATTTCTTCATTTTTTCTAAATAAATTATCCTTAAGCAATACCAAATTTTCACCACACCCTTGCTTTGGGATCTTTCAACTTTTAATATTAAGGCTGTCTTCTTATTTTTTTAAAAAAAATTAAAAATAATTGGATAAAAATGCCCACATAAAAAGTATAAATAGACGAGTACAGTGGCGCACCCCTGTAATTCCAGTGGCTTGGGAGGCTGAGTCCAAAGGCATCCTGAGTAATTTAGCAAAGTCCTAAGCAACTTAGTAAGACCCTGTCTCAAAATAAAGTATTAAAAGGTCTGGGGATATGGCTCAGTGCTTAAGCACTCCTCAGTTCCAAGGGGTGGGCAGGGTGGGAACAACAGTATTAATAACTCTGAAAAAAAATCTAGATTCTATTCTTCCTATTGAATCTTAAAGAGTTAAGACTACCCTGTAGCATTTTTTAAAATTTAATTTAAAAAAAAAATCAGTTCAAGTTATTTTTAGAGAGACATTAGTGACTCAACATGCTCTTTGGGTTTAAATGACCTCTAAAACTACAGTATTTTTTTCCTTAATATTCATTTTTTAGTTGTACTTGGACACAATAACTTTATTTATTTATATGCGGTGCTGACATTGAAGAACCCAGGGCCTTGCACATGCTAGGTGAGTGCTCTACCACTGAGCCACAACCCCAGGCCTAAAAGTACAGTATTTTTAAAATTTAGGTTTGTTGAGTTATAATTTGCATTCGTAGAATTCATCCTTTTCAGGTGCATTCTATGAATTTTGACAAACATACACAGCCAAATTACCATCGCAATAATCGAGACAGAATATTTCTAACACCCTGAGAAGTTGTCCACGTCCCTTTGAAATGAATCTCCTTCCCGGCGTCTACTCCTAGTATTCTACCATTGTCTAGATGTTCTACATAACATTTTTATTTCTCAGACTTTGAACTAGAACCAAAGCTTGCCATTATCAAGTAGCACATGGTCCTCTATTGCTCATTTGAGCCCACTTTTTCTTTGTTGACCACCAAAGATCAGTCCTCATATCAGCAAACCTGAACTCCAGCCCTAAATCCAAGCAAATTCCTCCCCTGAAACTTGGCCTGGCTTCAGCAGGGCAACATGCCCAGACAAACCTGTCGGGTAGCTGAGCCAGCAGGAGAGGGGTCCTCACAGCATAGCATGCCAGTTGCATGCTGTCCCCTTTCTAGCTGAACTTTCTTGTCTGGGTTGGAGGGATGGGTGTGGGTGCCGGCGTGGGTATGCATGTGCGTGCACACATATACATACTTTGCAAAGTCTCGATGTATTTGACACGTTTTGTACACCTCCACTGTGAATAACATACTGGGAGATAATGAGCCAGCAAGTTCAGAAATAATCCTCTTTGTTGGTGAGAGCTGGTGGGGGGGGGGGGTTCTGAGATGCCCTGGGTCCTCCAGATTCAAAATGGAACATCAACACCTCAGGAGGACCTGAGGTCTGAGGCCAATTTCAGAAAATGCTGAATTGCCAAAGAAACACTCTTTTAGTAGAACATTCAAAGCTGTAGGGGTTTTCACTTTTGTCATTTCTGCAAAGGCCCATTTTCTTCTCCGATACTTCTTTCTCCTGTTCTATGCACAGGGCTCGGGCTGCTTCCCTAGTTTCCTTACATAATGCTGTAAAGAAATCTATCCGTGGTTTTATGTTACCCTGTTGGGAGTGTTGTCTGTGAATTGAGGACATAAAAGAGGATAAATTGCCTAACTCAATCCACCCTTGAGGCCTGCCACATTAAAAAGATATACCACGGAACTTTGGTCTGCCCTGGAATGATTGGAAAACTAAGAGACTGCAGTATTGAAGTAAAACTCTAGGCCTCGTTGGATGTAGATAACTCTTTGATTTACTATTGGGTTTACATATAACATTTTATATTTGTCAAGGCCTCTCAACATTCTTGGTTAATAACTAGTCCCCAGAGAATCTTTGTAGTTTATGTTAATTCTTATCCTGGAGAAAAGTGAGGCACAGAAAAGGTGGACGAGAGGACATTTGAGCAGGCTAAAATTCAAGCTCACAGGCACACAAATTCTATGATCCACCAAAGTCTGGAGTTGACCACTTAGGCCTACTTTACATCAAGCACAAAAATATCTAAATTGTGTACACAATGAAGTGCCCTTATTTATTTTCAATTCTCTCTCTCTCTCTCTCAATACTAATTATTAATTGCTTATGCACTTGAGAATTTGCTTAGCACTATATGCAGAAAAAGCTGAAATAGAGAAACTTCTATCTGCCCACTTGGTCCTTCATTGGAAAGGGTTCCTGCCATTTACCTAAGTCCAGTTCACTCAAGACTGGTGCCATGACAGCTCCTGTCTTGAGAATCCTTGATCTAAATGGCCTTGTACCCTATCTATCTTAAGTTCTGCCTTTCCTCTCTGTAGACTGGCCGATTGACAGATTTTACCAGCAGCAACGAGGAAGCACCTGGGTCAGTAGTGCAATCCTGGAGAGCAATTGCAGTCTTGAAAGGCAGAGTCAACCATTTTCATTACCAGCTTCCTCTCAGGTGTTTTTACTGAGTCCTGGGCTTCAGATTTCCATTAATAGGAGGGGAAGGCAGAGGAAGTCCTGCTCCACCATGCACTAGGGTTCCAATAATGGCTCTTGGGCATCCCCTGCCATTCCTGGATCATCACCCATATGGAAAGTGAGGCAATAGTTTACACAGGCGATAAACACCCAAGTCCTGTGCCACAAGTGTCCTATAGGATGGGGACAGCCGTTCTCCTCTCCCAGGTTCAGGTTCAGAACAAGTCTATGTGGAAGAGTCAGAAGGTAGACCAGTGGCTGCTGAGTGAGGCAAAAGAGTTAGCTATGGCTTTTGCTTCCCTATGGCTGGCTTCTTCCTATCCATCAGACCTTACCACATAAGTAGATGTATATTAAGATCCATTTGGGGAGAAAAACAAACAAACAAACAACAATAACAACAACATCAACAAAAAACAGGACATAATGCTAGCTTTATGGAACTGGCATTTGCCCATGTCGTAGGCACTGTGCTAAGTACCTATTATTTTCTTTCATTTAATTCCAACAAGAACCATATTCAGACAGGTATTGCTGCTGTGCCACTTTGTAGGTGGGGAGACTAAGGAACAGGAATTAAAAGGACTTGTCCATATGCACACAGATGCAGTGGATAATTTCATCAGCACTCAAGCTGAGGTTCTGAGCCCAAAGAACTAGACAGTGCTCCAGTGCACATTTCATGTCTAGAAGCAGCATAAAGCATTTTGCAGTGACTAAAATAGCCACATGCATGAAGGGGTGTAGAGAATCAAAAAATCAAAATGGGAGGAGAATCAAAGCCAAAGCCCAGCTGGGCAGGAAGAGAGAATCTGAGGGTATCCCCATGGGCTGCTGGGACCTCGTCAGGTCCATTTGCTTTTGTTAGCACAGATACTGCACAGTCATTTAAAAACATGTGCTGGCCAGGGAGGAACGTCATCGGATGGCAGCCACCCACCTGGTACTGGCAGCTGCAAGGAGGGAACGTGTTGGTGAATGTGGGTCAGCTCTCAGCTCTTCCTGCCCAGGGTGGCAGGCAGGGAAGGTTGATTTTTTTTTTTAAGTGGGCACGATGAGGAAAGCGATTCTGAAATGTTTTCCAAAGAAATAGAAAGTAGTGAAATGGAAGCTGGCACTCCATGGCCTTAGGAAAAAAAGAGGAGTACCATGGCTAGCCCCCAAAGAAGCACATGTCCAAGCCACCACAGGGTAAGCGATGACAGATCCATAAGTCTGGGCCCCAGTCACAGTGACAAGCTCCATATCTCACAAATGCCACACAACTCTCAAAGTCACAACTTTGCTACCACATGTGTGTGCACTTGTCCGGTGCTTGCACAGAGCACCCGCCTCTGCCAAGACTTTCCCAACTGCACACAATAATCAGGCAACCAGCCTCCAGAACCCAGAGATACCCCCTTAATCTCCCTGCAAAGACTTCCTAAAATTCTCAGGGATCTGTACCAGAGGCTGGGGAATGCTTTCTTGGAAGCAGAGCCTGTTCCCCCTACTGGGATGCATGCCCCAGAGCCGGAACCCCAGCTCTATCCTACGTGGAGAGTAACTGCTGGATCTAATGGTGTGGTGCTACGCACACTTTCCTACCAGCTGTAACATTCTGTCACTCTGACCCTGTTATTACTGGCTCCTGCCTTATTTTAGGGACATTAACCTGCACACATGTGTCTGCTGGCTCCTTGCTGGTAAACTCCAGGTTAAAGGCTTCTCAGAAAAAGGGGCTTTGTGAGTCTTCCTTTTACATACATTTTTGCATTTTTTTTCCCAGTTGCTTCTCTTTTCCTCCTCATTCCTTCCTTCCAAGAGGGGTGGGGGATGTTAATTTTTCTTCAGGACACCTTGTAAACCAGCTGATCATATTTTGTGAGAATGTGTTGTTCTATGAACCTGCTTCTAGGCCACAGGTTCAGAGCTATTCTAAAATGCTGAGCTGGGGTGACTTGTGTCCAGCCGCGGGCTAAGCCCCACCCTGTGAACTGTAAACTGGAGTTAATAAGGCTAGCCGACTACTCCTTCCTCTGCCAGCATCCCACACCCCAAGGGAATGGCAGAAGAAGGGGGAGTCTGGGACATGACCCCACTCACTATCAACAGGTCTGACTTTTTCTTTTTCTTTCTTTTTTTTTTTTTTAAGAAAAATGAATACTTCTTTAGAATCGTGCAAGATGGAAGCCAAGGCCCCAGGCATGGTAATCACACTTCCCTCCCCTGCACAGTTGTTACCCTTTCTATGACATAGACCTACAGAATAACAGAAGCCCCATGGACCCAGGCTCTAATCGCTGTCCTCACACCTGGTAACTCCAATATCCTCATCTACTGCACTAAGATGTCTTCCATGGCAAGAGATTCAGGCACAAAATTCAGTGTGGGCAGTATGGGTGGGTGGTTTCTAGTCAATTTGGGCAGAATTTTGTTCTAAGGAACAAAATTTTATGAATGCTTCAAGATCTCCCACTGAAATTGCTGCCCCAGGAGACTATTTCTCACTGAAGAAGGAACTGAGGATAGAGCTGAAACACATCTGGGCTTGGAATCCCCAGGATTTCATCTGGCCCTTTTTGACCACTTTTGTGGGTCTGGATGTCTCTGGGCTACAGATTCCTTCCCTATAAAGTGAAGATCCTAATCTCACCCAACAGAGCCATGGCCTGGTTCACATTGAAAGGAAAGTGAGGAACCAGGAGACAGGTGAGCGAGAAATAAAACAGAGACCAGGCAGAGACACACACGAAGGTTTATATGTCAGACCTGACAAATAAAGGCACATCTCTCCATAGATGGAGAGAGGCAAAACAGGCTTGGGGTTCAAGACTTTTATGGGACAGGCTCAGGGATTAGAGCCCGGGGAGTCCTAATGCGGGCAGTGAAGGGTGGGGTTGGTATGACAGAGTGGTGAGCCTTTCTCAGAAATGCCCTTGGGTGGGAAAGCAAAATTTTTCTTAAAATGCCAGCTTTCACTTAAGATGGCCGTCCAGATGCTAAGCAAGGACCTTACACACATCACATGAAGAAATGTGTGAGAAATTGCTTTGAAAAATGGAAAACACCACAGATTTTAAAAAGAGGGAGAAGAAGAGAGAGACTATTGTCATTAGGCTCATGTTCTGAGGCAGGCAAACAGACAGGCACAGAAAAGAATTAGAAATCATCTT
Source organism: Marmota flaviventris (assembly GCF_047511675.1). Taxonomy (NCBI): domain Eukaryota; kingdom Metazoa; phylum Chordata; class Mammalia; order Rodentia; family Sciuridae; genus Marmota; species Marmota flaviventris. The sequence continues at coordinate 130,244,162 of NC_092501.1, read as the reverse complement.
CTCTAAGATTCTGGGAGAATAAAGGCTTTATTCTTCTCCTCCAAGGGTAAGATCTTTTTTTTTTTCTGGAATGTTCTGCTATGACAGCAGCAGTAATAGGAGCAACTCTGCTGTTGTTAGTAATGAAATAGCCAATTCTGCACTCAACTGTGACAGAACTCTGACTGAATTATGAACCTGACATCATTTCACTGCTAGCCTTCAAACCACCTGAACAGTTCCCAACTCACTGGTGAGAGAGTGCAGTGTTAGGAGCTTGGATCCTAGGACCAGGGTCCCTAGGTGTAGCTCATTTGTATGACACCCTAACTAGATGATTTGAAGCAAGTGATGTCACCTATCTGTGATTCGATTTACCCACCTATAAAATCAATATGATAACATCATCTACCCGCATTGTGTTGTGAGAATACAATGAGTGATGAATGCAAAAGACTTTGAGAAACTTCTGACATGTTATAAACTAAAGGTAGCTATTTTTATTTTCCAATAAAATAGTTCTCTCTTTAAAATTTCTCTCTAAATTGTGGGAGGAGATTCTTCAGGCAGAATGGAGAATGGAGTTTGAGTTGGTTTCAAGAAATCCAACCCCTACTTTCCTCCCCCACTCTAGTATGAAGTATCTGCCATGCCAGAATAGGTGAGATCACAGGACGAAACCGAGCCAACATGGTGAGCAGATGCACTCTGAGGCCTGAAAAATCAGAGTGATGATGTCTCCGCTCACTGGTGGAGCCCAAAACTAAATGAAAACGGGTAATATGGCTGGATCTGAGTTCTCCAGCCACTGCTGTATGACCCCAGATGCCTGATCCATCACTCTGTACTTCCCTTCCTAAGCTTTGCAATGGGATAACAAAAGTACCTGCCCCCAAGGGCTGTTGCTTAGAATAGCAGAGTAGATACACAGAACCTTAATTTCAATATTAATATTATTACCACTCAACTTTGTGATTTCAAGTTTTGAGAAACTACATAAATTTCATATTAAATTTAGAAGAGCTGAAGAGCCAGATAAATGCAACCTATAGCTGTATTTTTTGTTTGTTGGTTTTTGAAGACAAGGAAAGGAAAAGCCACAACTTGGCAATTGAGCTATTTGGTCATACAGTGAATCTACAATTGTCCATTCACATAAAAATTGTTTCTAATTAGAGTGAATTGTTTGGATTACAAAAATTTCTGTACATGAAAACTCTATCCCCCTTAGACTCTTCAATTTTCTGTCATAACCTAATCCAGTAGATGTGGATAATCCAAGTCATTGTTTCCAACATTGGGTGTAGAGGATAGAAGGGACCATGCCAATGTCTACTAATTCTGGTCACTCTAAAATTCCTTTTGCTTTTAAATTTCTCCAGTGTGCACACCTCCCCATTTGGGAGACTATGTATCTTCAAGAATTGGCTCATCAGAATATTTGAGCAAACTCACATTGGAAAGAACTGGAAAGTTCCATGTGATTTTCAAAATTTTTAAATAGCCCCATGGGGCTGGTGACCTTAATCAGGTCAGCCATCAAATTTTGGATAAAAATCATAATGTGAGTCAAGTCAACCAAGAACAGAAGGGATGGGTTGGTTGACAGCATTATTTTTCTCTCCTGGCCCCTGCAGTGAAGCTCTGGCACTGGGGCTGCCTCTGCAGACAGAGTGTTTGGTTTCTGACACACTGGGAGGGTCCCTAGGGAATGCTGGAAAGGCTGTCGGAGTCAAAGGGCTGGTGTCAGTAAAGTTAGCACAAATTTAACAGCCCTAGAACAAACCTGCCCTTTTATTTCTCCAGTCTGATAATCCAAGCAATTAAGGGAAAGAGCAGAGATTTTGGTGGCTTTTTGCATTTTTAAATCTGGGCCAACACAGAAATGTGTCTCCACGTTATCCAGACCTTCTCGCTGTTTGCTGTGAGCCTCCAAGATGACACTGGCAGCTGCCGTCCCAACGCACATATTTTTGCCTTTGACTGAAAGAAGACAGAAACCTGAAGAGAAGGAATGGGGCTGTGGAGAAAATGGGCTTCCATGAGAATCCTGGGAGGGCCATGGAGCACGAAGCAGACTGGTCCCCATCCCAGATATGCTAGCCATGAGTGAACCTTCTTTCATAATGAAGTGGCAATGTAAACAGTGTGAATCTGCAAATGTTTGATGCAAAGCCCTGGGTTCAATCCCCTGCACCATTAATTAATTAATTAATATGATTAATAGCCAAGGAAACGGAAGAATGAAATATAGTATCCCGGTGGGGGTACAGGAGAGATTTTAGATATTATGTGGGGAAAAGCCTTGAATTAGACCATTCCATTATATTGGATTGTCCAGCGATGATGGTCACCCAAGCCTTAGGAAATTGAAGCACACGATGAAAACCCAATCTAAGGATTTCAATGGCTGTGTATTTAGAAAATACACCGCACACATCCCACTTTTAAAGCATTTAAAACTGTATCCAAAGAAGTTATGTGGAAGAGGGACTATAATTTCAAAATCACTCACTGTAGGACCGTACACTTAAACGTGAACTTGAAACTAAATGTTGCAGAGTTAAACCAATTTTATTTGATAACACCAGGAGAATTTACACTCTTTCTTTTGGGGGTGGATGGAGCCCTTGGCACAGTCTAGAATTTAAGGCTCCTACCCCACAGGAACAGTTAACTCTTTGATCCTACTACACTCTGTTCTCCTAGAAACATTTAACTTCAAAGTTAGACGTTTCGTTTTGTTTTTTCTTGGCTGCTTTTTTTACCCTAAGCCCTGCAGGCTGACATATTAGATTCTTTCCCTCTCTCCCTACCCCCCCACCCCCCTCTCTCTCTCACTCTCCCTCCCTCCTCCCCTTCTCTCCCTCTCCTTCCCTGAAGTTTCTAAAGCAATTCCTACAGTTTTAGTTTTCTTTTTCTAAATTTACAAACTTGGCTTCTGGCTATAAAACGTCTCCCCAGCCTTCAGCAGCCCCAGCCTCCTGCAGCCGTTATTGGCGTGATCTGTAAATTAACTGGAGTCACTCAGAGCCCTTGGTTAGTTTTTAGTCAAACATTAGCAGCAGTGTTTACCCTGGTGTAATCTTTAGTTGTTACTTAATTTAATGCCAGTCAGCATTTTTTTTAACATGTTCAGCAAATCCTTGGCACGTGCTGTTTAAATTCTTTGCTCTTCCCCTCCCCCACCTTGACCCACATCAAGCTAAATTATCTGAGTAAAGGCTTGCTCATATTTAATTTGCGAGTGCAGTTTGCTGTCTTCTCAAGGAGAGAAGAAAGAGTTTGCTTTCTGTGGCAACGCAACTGCCTTCTCCTCAGAGACCTTGGTTTGGCGTCCCCTATCCCACCTTACATCAAAGAACATGAACTGTAAATTGTTAGTTTTTGCTGCTTGTTGTTCTGTGGGGATCTGTGAGTGATGTAGGATGGGAAGCATCCTCAGACTCCCATTTTGAGGATGATGGTGTGGTCCTGGAGAAGAAAAGCCATTGGAAGTGAACTTTGAAGCTCTGCCGAGGGGAGAGCTAAATGCTCAACTGTCACGTCATAACTCAAGAGCAACTTGATGTGTTTTGAACCTTTTTCTTCAGCTGCCACCGCCTTGAAAAGTAAATAGAAAGGGCACTGGCCATCCTGAGGTGTTCTGGTGCTCCTTTTGTAATGTGACTTCCTCCCAGGTCCAGCAGAGAATGTCTCCAAGGCCAGCGTAAAGGAAGAAGGAAATGGCACAGGGAGCCTCAACTGCAGAGAAGAGCAAAGCCCCTATCAAGGAAGAGGATGGATGTGGGGGAAATTATGAGACTATCTTCAAAGGATGCCACAGACAGCCCCTCTCTGTTTCCACCCGCTCTGTACAGGAACTCCTTCCATTCGGAGGCTTTGGTTAACTCCTCATCCTCAATAGTCTGGGTTTAGGGCCAAGAGGACAAATATTACCTTGAAAGTCTTATACTTTTGCAGATGTGATTAAAAAAAAAAAAAAAGTGTACATCTAAAGAAGAGAAAGGTTTGAGTCAGCTGCCAGGTCTCTACTAAGGATTCTACCCCTTCCCCAAAAACTTGACCTTGTGTTTCGTTCTCTCAGCAGTACCTCTGTCTCCTGGTCAACAGAAATCACGATTCTCTTCCATACACCACAAGGGGAAATCCTATTGCTAAGGACCTTAAATGGGTGTTATCCCTCTGGTGATATCCAAGGGAGATGGTTATCCCTTGAAGAACAGCAGCATGGATACATGGAACAAGAAGAAAAAAACTAGGGATCTTGAGGTGCAGCTCAGTGGTAGAGTGCTTGCCTAGCAGGCACGAGTCCTGGGTTCCATCCCCAACACTGCAAAAAAAGAAGAAAAAGTGGGAGGAGAAGAAAACAAGAAATACTGAGGACTGAGGCTTCTTCATTCAATTGCTACAAATGAACAAATACTAAAGGTTTTTCGTTGTTGTTTGTTTTGTTTTGTTGTGGGTTTTTGTTTTTTTCCCCCCCTCACGATAGATAGAGTGTTCCTAGCCTGAATTCATACAGAGTCCATGGTCAGATTTCTAGGAAAGCCTCAGTGAGGGGCTGAATTATGTGCTATTAACTCAAACTGCAGCTGTCCTGGGGGTCAAGAGACCTGTCTGAGCTCATATTACAAGTGCACACTGGTGACCTGTGGTTGGGGGGGCAGGTGTCCCTGGAGGTCAGTCCCGAGATCTCCAAAGCAGCCCGAATGACACATGTTTCCCTTTCCCTGACCACCAGTTCCTGGTTCTCCCCTACCCCAGAGCCTTCTCCATAACATCCCCCACTGAGGCTCAAAAGACAGCCATTTTGCTACACAAACTATAACTCAAGAGCAACTTTCTTGAGCCATCTTAAAAGTGCTCAGAGCACAGGACTGCACCAACAAGAACTTTAAGGGGTAAGAACTCGCCCCCAGATAACAGCTCTTCTCAGCAAGGCAATCTGCTGCGGTCCCTCCTGTGCCCGGGCAGCACTCCTGATATATTATAGCTGTGCTACAGAATCGCTCTCTGTTATTTCCACTGCTGAGCCATCCAGCCATTGGCATGCAAGGCTTACTCCTTCATTTTCTTTGCACAACTCTTTCATCAGCTTTCTCTTTAATTTCCCTGTCTTGCCCATCCTCGACCCAATGTAGCAGTGACACTTGTTTGGTTCTCACTGACAGTGTGTGCCTTTAAACCTCCTCAGAGGAGAGCACTTGAAAATACAAGTGGAACTTTTTCAGGAAAAATGTATCATTTAATTCGAGGTATAAGCCCTAACGATCAACAACAATAAATCTACTTCTTTTCTACTACGTAATCCTCTTTCCCTCTCTGTGGGTGCACGCAACACGTGTGTGCCTGTGCCTGTCAGGGCGCCATGTTGTGTAGCTCTCTTTCCTAGCACTTTTGTGTTGGTTTGCTGACTGGTGCCCTGTTTGCCAGGCTCCCCCAAAAGGTGGCCTCCATCTGCTGGTGCCTGCCCAAGACCTTGCACTAGTCAATGAGAAATCAAACAAACTGGGTGCAATGAGACATTTACAGCCATTCACCAAGAGAAAACTTTGGGCCCATTCCCAGAAGGCTAGGCTTGTGAGTTAAGGCTGCAAAGAAGCTGCCTTGCAAACTTCCCCCCACACTCAGGGTTTACTCTGTTTATTCTGTCAACCCTGTTTATTCTTTCAACTCTGGATTCTCAGCAGAACAACTCATCACACTACAGCCAGATTGTGGAGACACAGAAAATATCCAGAAAGAACCCCAGCGAGCACAATCCTGCTGATTCACCCGCTAAGCCATTTGTTAACAAGCTGGTTTGGGGTCTTTCTTTTCCACAATTTTTCAACACTTTAGGGAATTAATACTGCCAGCTGTTCTCATCTTTAAACAAAACAGCCTACATAATTGGGAATTTAAAATAATTTTCATTATGAGAGTCCCCTTCGGAAACATGTCAGACCCAAATAATCAGTTAATGAAATAATTTGGAAATCCGGTCAGCGCCAAACAGACGTCAATATGACTCCAGACAATGCTTAGTAAACATTTGCTGATGCAGACCTGGTTTCCTAAGGGTTTGAATGTACAACTAAATGACATACAACTCTAAACATCCTGGCACCAAAGAATTAACTAAAGGCTACCAAATAACAAACTGGACATGGGGTAGGGGAGAAGTTGCAGGATCTGCCATGCCCAGACTCAAACTGTGTTCCCTACTTGCTGTTGTATAACCTGGAGCAAAGCAGCCCGAATGACACATGATGTGTTCTCAGTAAGCTTCAGTGTGTTCATCTAGAAAATGAAGAGATCATAAGAAGAATCCCCCAAATCAGTAGGTTGTAGGGATTAAAATTAAGAAATGCATATGAAACACTTGACTAACTATGGCTTCTCACTCTTGTAAGCACTTAATAAAGGAAAACCACTAGGCATTCTTGTCCTATAGATAACCTCTTTAAAAACTGGTAACTTAAAATAATATTTTAAATTTAGGAAACAGGGCATACCACTTTGGGAGAAATATCTGACTCCCAAACCAGGTGATGGAACATCTTGGAAATCCAGACCCCGCAGAGCAGACTTGTTAATGGGCCAGGGACAGGGCTCCTACCCAGCTGACACTCAATAAACATTTATTGATACTGACCATGGTCTCCTCGGGTTTAAAATAAAGTGTCTGGAAGAATGACAGGATCACTTGTGGTTATTTCTGAAATATTACAGCATCAATGTGAAAATCCAAAACATCACCGAAAAGAAATCTGGATACCAATCTTATTTGAAAGATGGCAATGACCCTAAATTCAAGCATTGCATGGGAAGCAGAGATTAGAATATGAAAAGACCAGACTGAAGAAAGTATTCCTAGAAACGGAGGAGCCTAACCAACTTTCACAGAGAATTTTTCATTTATCATCCGGTTGTCTCCACGGAGTAAAGGAGTAATGCCAGCGACCCATCTGCAGGGTCCCAGGGTGAGACCACCAACCCTCTGCATTTAGCCAAAGGGCTACCAAATTATAATGGAACTTGGGTTGATTGAATCATTTAGACTCAAATTCAAACAGATGATCTCACAGAGGAGAGCCCCCACACATAGATGGGGAAGACTAAGGGAGGCCATAGTTTAAAAGTTTTCTTTTTATCAAGTTAGAGCTTGCAATGTGACAACAATTAAGTTGTAGGGGAGGCTTTTTAGCAGAGGTCACGCTGGCCTCATTCTAACTCACTGAAATACACCATTTGCTTTTCTCATCTTCCTTTAATTTTAGTCTAACAACAACCATGTATCTTAGTATTCTCTCCCACACAGAGCAAAAGAAGAGCAGAATGTGCAGAATTCAGTAAGGCATTGATGAATTCGCGTTGGTCTCTCTTGGAGATATTAAAAAGACAACCAAGCTATGACCTCCATCCTTGAGAATAAGTCTCTAATCTTCAGGGATAAACATTTTAAAGGAGCCACTTGCTCTTCACTAAATATCAGATAAATTGATCTCTGGAACAGTTAAAACGCCAGGCTGCGTGTGTGGTACAGTAGCACGCACACGTCATGCAGGAGCACATACAGGCACACAAGCACGCGCCCAGGTGGAGAGAACGCAGCGGCAGCAGGAAGTCTTTCTTTGGTTTGCTTTCTACAGTCATTTACATTTCCAATACAGAGCATAACCATAATAGGAAGGAAGCCTTTTGCAAGAAACAGGCGGGCGCACTGATCCACATTAAGGGGGTTTGTCTGCAGGTGGGTATGAGAATGCAGGGTTTATGGAAACTTAACCTGTTATTTGTTTATTTTCATATTTGTTGTTGAAACAGCAGATCTGGGTGAGTTTAGCCAGTCTACCTACTATGATTCTGGGGGAGGCTCAGCTAGTTCCACCACTTGTCCATTCCACCACACTGGGGACCAAGCTCTCCACACAAAGACGTTGGGGGACACCATATCCAAACCTAACAGCTGCTTTCTGCTTTATCCTAGTGTACGTCTTGTGCTTTCTGTTCCAATACCACCAGGTCCCTCTGCGGCTTGGCAATAAGAACACCACTAAATGAAGAACTGTAGTCATTGAACTGGTGCCCTGGCAGGGAGGAAATTCAAAGTGTAACATAATTGAAAGTTATTAACATGGCTTACCTATAAACATGAGCACGTGGTGAAGACTTAATTAATTCATTAACGAGAGAATGAGCAGAGAGATAAAACTGGTACAAGGAGCATTCGAAGAACTCACTCACTTTACCCCAGGCACCAAAAAACAAATATTGGAATAAGATTGCTAGATTAGATGGAACACTGGTTAATGTCAAACGGGGCTATAAAAGTATAACCTTTCTAAGTCTTTTGTACCAGACCAAAATTTTCATCACTGCTGAACAAAAAAATCTCCAAATTAATATATCATTTCACAGAATCAGAGCTTTAGCCAATAGCAAATAGTATGTCCACTAAGGAACATTCTCCAAGACAGTCAGACGATGTCTGGGTAGATCTACCCAAAAATTGCTCCTGTAAGTCAGTGAAAGAACATGCAGCCACCTTTGCTATATTTCAAGCTTGATATTTTGTTTTGACTGACCTATAAAGTGCTTTTGCGAGAAAAGAGTTGCCTCATGTAATAAGACAGTGTAATAGTAGAAACAGCAACAGAACAACATCACCACTCAAACTAAAAATACAGAGTGAGGCAAAAGTAACCAGAGGCCCTCCACAAAATGTGGCCTATACATATAGTGAAATGATCAGCCTTACAAAGGAAGAAAATTCTGCAATGTACTATGGCACAGAGAAACTTTGAGGACATTATGCCAAGTCATAAGCCAGTCACAAAAAGACAAATCCTGTATGTTTCCACTTACATGGTACCTAGAGGGGCAAAATTCATGAAGACAGAAAGCATGATGGTGGTGTCCAGGGGCTGGGCGGGGGAGGGGCGGAAAGGGGGTTGTTCTGTGGTCAAAGAGTTTCAGTTTTGCAAGATGAAAAACTGTAGGATGATTGCACAACTATGTCGACGCACTTGATGCTACTGAACTGTACAGTCAGACACGGTTACGAGGCTAAATTTTATGTGTTCTTTTTACCACAGTGAAAAAAAAAAAGTTTTTAAAAATTACAGAGTTGTTATCACCAATCCAGATGTGTGTTTTATTATAAGCAAGAGAATGACTCCCACGAGAATGAGATCCAAATATGTATCCCAGGGAACCATCTTCCTACCATCTGAAGTGCTAGACTGTGACTTAACTTACAATGTGACACAAAGAAAATGAGTGTAAAGATGCCAACCTAACTCTGGTGGACCTCGGCCCACGTCACAGACACATGAAGCAATTTAGCCGAGTCAACTGCCCCAGAAGCCACAGGCTCTGCAGTGCCTATTAAAATCCAGCAGGAGCCTAGATGAGGTTCCCTGGCCCTGGGCCCAGTGAGCTTCTGACTGCTATCTGGCCTTTCAGTCAGCACTAGGAGTGCCCCTCTCACCACCCTTAATTTTCCTTGTCCCACTGAAGAGTTACATGAAGAAAAGCTTCAGTCTTACGTTCATACTAAGAACGAGCTTTTGAATTACCATATTTGTATCAGTTCTTGACACTCCCAGAAAAACTGGGCCTTTTGCAAAACATGAAAAAAAAAACTCTTCTTATTGTCCAAGGGCAAGGGCAAAGCTCTCACCCTTCTCCCGTGTGGCTTTATCATCGATCATCTCCATGCTCAGGAAGAAAGTGAGTGCCCTCACATAAGAATCTCTGACACACACACACACACACACACACACACACATACACACACCCATTTTTATTCCCCCATAAACTTGATTAATCTCAAGAGCGATTGTGTCTCACTTTCTTCTTTCTTTTCTGCCTTCTTTTATTTTTTCCCCTTTCTTTTCTAACCTGCAGAAATCTTCTCTATTTTTTTTTCAGGGGTTAACATAATGCCATGAAACGCTGATTAAGATAGAACCTGAAGCTCAACTCTATTTTAAAATCCAAATCCTTTTAGGAGTCAGAGGAAAACTGCTCCTGCCGCCACCAGGCCGTGTCCTTCAAAGCCTTAGATTCCACCCACAGCCAGAGTATTTTACCATCTGCTCATTAACTTTTCAACATTATAAAAATTGAGAAAATGCACTCATTTACCAAAACCTGTAGCTAACCCTAACATGCAACTCAACACGAAAAATAAAAACTAACACTATCTAGAAACGTGTTTTGTCCCATCCCAGCTTCCATTGTTAAAATGAGCTTTTACTTGGAACAAACTGTTGTCAAAATTCAATATCCCTTAGAGCCAAAAGAAACCTCTGTCTGACTTCAGAGCCTCCTCTTGGTCTGACTTGCTTCGCTGTAACCTAATTCAGCGAGGATTAGCAGGGTTGTGGATTGAGGTATCCCTTCCAAAGCCCAAGCAAATGTCATGCCCAAAGAAGATGACATTAGTCAGAGAAATAGGCCTGCTGCTTACTAGGGCTGGCTGCTTGCTCTCTTCTGTTTAGCTTTGCGTATGTTTGTTTGTTTTCGCTTTTCTGAATCTTGGCTTTTTAGCAGGACATAGAACCCAACTCAACCCACCCTCAAGTTCCAGTCTTTCCAGTTCAGACTGTCTCCTCACATGGAATGACTCCAGAATGGTCGGCCAAGAGAATAATTAGGATCTCAGAGAAATCTACGAAGTATGTAAATAACTACCAGAGAAAGCAGGTAGAATGAAATGGAAGCGTTGACTGTGAAGTTACAAAGGAAAAGAGATGAGAAAGAGAAAATAAGCCACGGGTCGGGAAGGTAGAGAAAGAGCAGGCCAGGAGACAGGAGGAGGTTTGCCCGAAGAACAGCTGTAGGCTCCAAATGTGGGTGCTGTAAAATAGGAACTTGTCCTAAATGCTTTCTCCTCCCCTGCCTGGCTGTGCCAACTCACGGTCTCTTGTAAACTCTTCCACTTTTTTATGGTCTTTTAGGTACAGATGCTTGCTCATCAGCTCAAAGGTGAACTGCAACTATTTCACAGAAAATAAATTCAGAGTATTTTTATGTGATCATTGCTCCAAGACAGTAAGGAAAGGAAAAAAAAAAGATTCAACATACAAGTCTTTAAAAAAAAAAATTCATTCTAGCCAAACCCTTAACTTAGACTGTCCCCTTGGCTCCTATTCACTGTGCTCCCCACTAGACAGAATTATTTGGAGTCACAAGTAGAGAAGTCACAATTGCCACCGCTTGGCTGGCTGTTCAGGAGTCTGCACACTATTCAGGGTTCTCTCCAGGGAGCACAAAGATCAGTGTGAAGGTTTTACTTCAACATTATTTGGGGCCTTTGGGGATTGCAACTGATTACATGAAGAAAGGTTTCAAAACTACACAACACACTGGGGCATAAATATGGCCTCTGTCCCTAAGGGGTACCTGAGAATAATTCCTTATTTAGTTTTTTGAAATAAAGCAAATGTTCAAAGTAGCACAAAGTGAAACCTAAATGTGCTCATCAGCCCAGCTGCCTCTGAGGCTGGCCTTGAGGCTGGGGGAGGAAGTGGTGGCTTCTCTTTGAAGCTTGGCTGCTACAAGTCCAAGAGCAGACAAATAGCAGGGGCTGGAGGAAGCTGCCTTCCCAGCCTCAAGGCCTCCTCCAGAGTGGCAGAGACAAGCCAGCCGTCCTCTTTCACACAGGCAGAAAGGAAGGAGGAAAACCAGAAATATAAAGGGGTGAGCTGGAAATTTTAGGACCCTGGAAACAAACAATTTGCAGCAATTAAATATTAAATCAAGCAGGAGAAATTATATTGAACACGGAGCAAACAGAGGAGGGGGTAGGTGGACCTTTATTTCTGCTTTGATAAAACTAAACTGAGGTCCAAGTAAAGAGAAGAGGTGCCCTCCATTGGGTCACTCATTTTCTGACTTCACTAATGAACGAATCCAGCTAATCCATAGAACCCAAGGTGTCCCCTCCCACACAGAGGCTGCTTTTCTCAGACTCTGTGGTTGATAGTGTGTGTCAGAAGGGAACCTCCTCCCCATCCTCTTCCTCAGCTGAAGATGGGCTCCCTGAGTCACCAAGATTACAGAAGAGGAACTTCCATGCACTCCCACTTCTGTTAAGCACCCACATCTCTGCCTGCAGACCATGCTCTCTGCTCACTCCTGTCACTCTGTGTGAACAGTCCACAGCCCCGTGACCACCCTCCACCTGTGCACAAGAACCCAAACATTTTCACATATCCAATGGCATCATTTGACCCTGGTCCATCTGCAGTATCAATGTTTACTCTATTATTTCTACACATCAACATGCTACAAGTTCTCCCACATCAGAAAATAAATCTCTCAGCCCACTTGTCCCGTCAGCTACCATCCACTGATCTTCTTGCCTTACAAAAAAAAAAAAAAAAAACTTCTTGACAGCATTATTTATGCCTGTGTTTTCCAGCAGAAGTATAATATGAGTTACATCTATTATTAATTTTTCTAGTGAAATCAATTTTAATAATATAATTTACTTACCCCAACACATTCAAAGTAGTATCACTTCATTGTAACATTGCTATAAAGTTTAAGATAGTTTACACCCTTTTTCATACTAATCCCGGTATATGTTACCCTCACAGTGCATCTCAATCCAAAGTTCACAATTCCAGGTGCCCAGGAGCCAAATGTGTCTAGAGGCTTGCAATGTGGACAGTGGTTCTCTCTTGTCCTGGTCTGTCTTCCTCCCATCGTCTCTTGAACCTGCTCCTCTCAGACTCTGCCTTCATCGCTCTATGAAAACTGCTCTTGTCAGCGTCTCCAATAATTTCTCTCTGCCTAGAGGTCAGTGCTCAGCCTGGTTCTTGCCTGACCTACCAGTACCATTCTATCCACTGATCCCTCTTTCTTGCTCTATAAACTGTCTTCACTTGGCTTCTAGGAAACACAGTCTCCTGGCTTTCCTCAGGACTGTTTTCACAGTCTCCTTTGCTGGTTCTTCTCATCTCTTTGCCCTTTTATAGTAGCCCTGTGGACATGCCTCTTCACTTTGCTAGGTGTGCTAACTCCTGGATGATGCCATCCAGTTCTTGTTGAGAAGTCTGCACCCTGGATCTGTCCTAGACTGCAGGCCCACAAGCTCCATTTGAATTCATAATTCTCCAATGGGACATCTCAGAGCATATCAAACCTAACATGCACAAAAAAGATCTCCCGGTATTAACCTCTCAAAACCTTTTTCTCCTCCCTTCATTCCATCTTACATATGGCAACCCCTTGCCCTAGCCTTGAGTACATCTTTGGCTCATATCCTCCATCTACCCCTTCAACAAATCCCCTCAACTCTACCTTCAAGTTAGAATCAGAATCTGCCTATTTCTGTCTACCCTGTCTACTTGGCTCCTCACAGTGGTGGACTGGTACAGATGAAGTGATCAGTAAATGAGTGGCTACATGGTGAACCTGTGAGAAGTAGAGAAAGGCTGGTGTTCTGTTGGTTTATGCCCAACTGCAAATGATATTACAGATACTACCACAATACCAGAAAGACAGGGGTGGAGACAAGAGGTGCCCTTGAATAGAGAAGGAGAGACTAAACTAAGCAGAATAGCTTAGTTGTGGCCACTGCAGCATAACCAGGTAGAACGTCATGGCTCGGCTGCTCTGCTTCACATCTGTCCACCCAGACTCACCAACTCAGGTAACCCACCTGTGCTGGTCACTTACTACCAAGCCCCTCAAGAATGATCATCATTTTCTCCTGTGTGAGCTGCTAGGATTATAAATGCCTTCATGACTGTCCCATGGGCCATCTTTCTTGCTCCTTCAACCTGGTAAGAGAGAGAAAATCTATAGACTTATTGTTCAAAGTTTACAAGTCAGATTTGTGCTCACTGAATTTTTCCAGTGTCATTGAACCTAAAATTTTAAAATAAATTTGTAGACATCACAAAGTAGGAGATCCAGGGGTTTCATATATAAATACCAAAATCTATTGCATATGTAAAAACCAAATTACAAGACTCTGAGCTTACATAGAGCAGTTGCCCCATCTGTCCCCATACCTTTTGGAAAGAGAAAGAAAGAGAGAGAGAGAGAGAGAGAGAGAGAGAGAGAGAGAGAGAGAGAGAGAGAGAGACTTTTACTCTGGAATGTGAACAAATCCCAACTAGGAATGAGGGGGAGGTTCGTAGATTTTTACTACTCAGAAATGTAAGCAAATGACTCCAAGGGAGAGGATCTCTCTAGAGCAATACACTATTTGTGGCTTTAGGCATATTTGCTATTCAACCATCTTTTAAACAAGTTTGCTAGTGCTCGTTGCTAGGAAAGTCTAAACTGTGCAGAAATGCAAAAATCTTCACAGAGAATCTCCTCCCAACACTACCCTGGAACAGATCATCACCCAAACCCTCTCTACCTCCAAACTCACTAAATCAGGTCCCAATGAAATCCTTTCCATGCAGCTTGTTTGTGACCCTTCAGTTTCAAGCATTTTTGTTTTTTGTTATTCTGGGGTTTTTAAAAATTTGTTCTTTTTAGATATACACCAGAGTACATATTATACATACGTGGAGTACAGTTTTGTGGTTGTACACGATGTGGAATTACACTGATTGTGTATTCATATAAGAACAAAGGAAAGTTACGTCTGATTCATTCTATTGTCTTTCTTATTATCATCCCCCCTCCCTTCTTTTCATTCCCCTTTGTCTAATCAAATGAACTTCTGTCCCCCCACCCCACCTTACTGTGTGTTAGCATCTGCATATTAGAGAGAAAAGTTGACCTTTTAGGGGATTGGCTTATTTCACTTGGCATGATAGTCTCTGATTTCATTCATTTACCAGCAAATGCCATAATTTCATTCTTCTTCATGGCTGAGTAATATATCATTGTGCATATGTACCACATTTTTCTTATCCATTCATCTGTTGGAGGACACCTAGGTTGGTTCCATAGTTTAGCTATTGTGAATTGAGCTGCTATAAACATTGATGTGGCCGTGTCACTATAGTATGTTGATTTTAAGTCCTTTGGATATAAGTTGAGGAGTGGGATAGCTGGGTCTAATGGTGGTTCCATTCCAGATTTTCAGAGGAATCTCCACATTCCAGAGTGGTCTCTAACCTCCTTGGAATCTCCATTCCATTAACCCTTCTACCCTCTTCCAATCTAAGTGCTTTCTCTTTCAAATGCTTCCTTTCTGGGCTTGAATTGCATGATGCACCTATGGCAATCACATTTGCCAGTGTCCTGAACTCCCTTCCTTTCTGTTCTTATATCAATAGCTGCTAACAAAATTCTAGTGTTTCCTAAACCCAACTGTCTTTTTCTCCTGTGCCTGAACCCAAACAGACAAGTATTGCCAGAGAGAGTAAAACACAGAGCAGATTGTAAAATCGTGAACATCATAAACAGGTGTCTTCAACACCCCTCAGCAAGATTTCTACATGCACCTATGGCTTCTCTCTCCTGCAGAGCTCTCTAGTAATTTTTGCAAACTTTCCACTGGCTCCTCACACTTCTGATTTGCCTTTTAATTCCCCACCTTCCACCTCACTCTTAACAAATGACCTCACTTCCTACTTCACAAGGAAAACAAAAGCCACAAGACTAGAACTCCCACAGTGCACACTTTACATCTCCAGCCATCCCCTTTTCTTCCCTTTCTGCAGAATAGAGTAGCCTTTCTCCTTTCTAAGGCCATCACTCTCATTATTACATTGGCCTCTTCAGGAAAATTCAGCTAATTATTTTTCCTTTTACATGAAACAGATCTTTCCCACTGACATTTACACTTACTCAAGTTTCTCTTGTCTACAGAGAAAAAAACAACCCTTCTTTATTTGTAACTAGTCCCTCCACATTATAGTTACTGTCCTCCCAATGTCTTCTCCACTCTGCAGACTTTGTGTTCTTTTCTCTTTTTATTCCTATTTTGATTGTGACATTATAATTAATTATATGCAGTAGTAGAATTTATTTTGCCACATTTGTACATCCACATAATTCTTCATGCTCTTTTCAAATTAGACCAAACCTACCCTATTTAAAACTCATCATTGTTTTCCCAAGCCTGCCGAATGACAACCCAAACCCATTATATGCCTCACAGAGTCCTGCATGGCCCACATCTGCTCACTCTTCAAGCTTTATTTTGTTATCACCCTCCTCCTCACTTTCAATACTACAACCTTGCTGATTTTTTAGCCCATCAAATGTACCATGCCCCTGACTCTCCAGGACCCTTTTATATGCTGCACAAGAAGTTACCTGTTACTTCATTCTGTACACCTTTCCCCAACCCTGACCAGCTCATCTAGTTCAAAAATTATCTCATCTAGGGAAGACTTCCGAGAACCCTCATGTCAGATAACTTCCTTTCAGAGTAACTTGAAACACAGGTTACCTGAAATAAAGAACTACCTGAAATACATTTACCTTTGTAATTACTTGATTGGTATCTATATTCCTTCAATAGATCACAAGCTCCATTGGGGAACAAAAATTTTCCAGAATTATTTATCCAGAGCATAGTCAATAGTCGGCAGAGTACTGAATATATCTCTGATGAATGAATAAATAAATAATAAGTAAATGAGCAAATATATATAAACAAATAAATAAAGACTGGCCCAGAAGAACCTCCCAACTACCTAATTCATGTAATCTTATCTATAATCTCCATTTGTGAAGATAACGAAATAGAGTTTACTAAGGCAGAAATTGCCTCAGGTACTCACTGGTGTTCCATTCTGAAAACAAACTGAATTACACGCTAAAGCAAGGACTAGGACTAAGAGACCCAGTGCTACCTTCTGCTCATCTTCTGACCATCTTGCTGATCCCCAAAGGAGGGCACTCACCACAAGGCATGGTAGTCATCTCAGTTTCCATTATTCTTGGCACGATTGCTGAGGGACATTTCAATTACAGCCCTCTGGTCCCTGATTGCAGGGGGCCATCTGAACCTAAGAGTGCTCACTTAATCCTGCTCAGAAAATACAATATCAGATTCCAGTTTGGTGGTTGGATGCACCAGATGAATACACATGGCCAAGACACTGAGGGCTTATGAACTCCATGGGGCCTATATGCTTTCTGGAGAAAATTCTTTTGGGATTTAGGCACTTGGAAGACATGACTACAGGGTCTGAGTTATTAGATACATTTTTATGGAGTCTGACTTGAAAGTTGCTTCCTCGCCTTTAGCATAGAATCAGCTAATCTGCGAAGAACTTCTAGAGGAAAATCAATACTTTGCATTTACCAGTGAACTCCTCAGAAGACCCTGGGATGAGCTGATCACTGACGTACCTGAAAAGTTGAAAACAATTTAATTTAGTGGCTACAAATTCCAAAACAAAAACAATCATAGGAGATACTCATTATGGATTTTCTTCTAGAAGCCTGGTGCTTTGCAGAGAGTTCACAATAATCTTATGAGATTGGAAACATCTTTAAAATTTTTCATATGAGAAAACTGAACCTTGAGGAGGTAATTTCCCTAATGTTCCTTAGCTTACCAGCGAGAAGGTCAAATTTCAAATTTATCTGAATTTAAAATTCCCAATTTTTCTAGAAATTACACCATGAAAATACCTGAAATGATGTAAGGCTATGACTTCTAGAAGACATTGCATTTCTCCATAGTTTCCTCTTCTACCTCCTGCATTTTTACTTCCACTCTTCAGGACTTTTCCTGTCTCAACTCAAACATTGTTTTTTTGTTTGAAGTAATAGAGTAAAATGTCCTTGGGACATATCTGGATGAATTTCATCCAGGAAAAATTTCTTGATCATCATCCACACTGAGCTAAAGTGCCCTCTGTTGGGTTTCAAAGAGCCTAGGATCTACCATGCTGATGTGCACTAGGTTGTCACAGTTACCAGTCTGTGTTTCTCTGCTATGAAGCATCTGAATGGGATGAGCCAGCTCATAGTCACATTTGCATCTCCAGCTTCTGGCACTGGGACTGGCACATCGTAGGTAGGTGTTCAAACATGCTTTTGGATTAAAGTTCATCAGAATATCTCTTTATTTCTTCCCTGGATCCTTAAAGAATAGACACTATTTTTAAAAGTAAAAAAATAAATAAATAAGTAAATAAATAAGAAAAACCTGCAGAAAAGGGTTTTCAAGAATACAGTACTTGCCCAAAAGAGCATGAATAAAAAGAACAAAGAATGTACTCCTGACCCCACATTGGCACTCTGACAAGCATGAAGTGACAAGCGACAGTGCTGGGAGAATTCTATGAGCATGGAAAGAGACCCTCTCTGAAGCACTGTGTAAAAGAGAGCCATGAAGCTGAGGATGCACATTAAGAAAAGGCCTTCTGCAAACCAGTCCTTGCCCTAAAAATTAAGTACCACCAAAGGAACCTGAAGCCTATGATGCATTGTGGGCAACCAGAGCAGAAACCATCCCCTATTCAGCTCAACTCCTAACAAGGCTGGCTCAATATTCCACAAAAAACTCCTAGCAGAAGAAGTGTGCTCACTTCCAGGTATGAAACCCACTTCCCTTCCTGTGTACTGTTCTACAGATATCCAGATTCAACCAGAAAAAAAAAAAAACTGCACAGTACACAAAAATGTGGCAGGGAAATAACACAACATCAAGAGTAGATTGATAGAACCAGAGCCAGATAGGAACATATGTGTTAAAACTATAAATAAGAAATTTAAAGTAATTACAATGAATATGGCAAAGGCTCTAAATAGGAAAGGGAAACAATGTATAATATCAAAAGAGTGATTTCAGCAGAGACAGAAACTCCAAGGTAGATTCAAGTAGAAAGGCTAGAAATAAAAAATACAGTAACAGAGATGAAGAATACTTTTGAGTGGACTATAAGTAGCTTTATGAAAATCAAGAGAAAAAACAATCAGTAAACCTGAATATAGATTGATATAACTTACCCAAACTGGAATTCAAAAAGAAAAAGAAAGAGTGGAAAGAAAAAGCAGAATAGAATATGCAAGGTATACAGGATAATTATGTATATCAAAGATACTTTAGGGGCAGGGGTTTTGGCTCAGTGTTAGAGTACTTGCCTCTTATAGGTGAGGAACTGAGTTCAATCCTCAGTGCCACATAAAAACAAATAAAATAAAGGTATTTGTCCATCTGCAACTAATTTTTTTTTAAAAAAAGATACTTTTAATTGGATTTATACAGGAAGAGGCAGAAAAATATACCCCAAGAAACATTTGAAGATATAGCAGCCAACAATTTTCTAAAATCAACAACCAACACTAACCCTAGGATCCAGTAACACAAAGAACACCAAAGAGGATCCATGCAATACAAAACAAACAAACAAAAACAGAAAACCAACACTAGACATATCTTATCCAAATTTCTTAAAAAATGAGAAAAAAAAGAAAGAAAAAATTTGAAGGTAGCCAAAAATAAATAAATATCAACATAACTAAATGACCGAATAAATAACTTGGAAAGAAAAGACAGATCTTCCTTGCTGAAAAATTTCAAATAATTTATACAGCAACTTTACCGGTAAGAAGAAGAAACAACACTTTGTAGTCGTTATGCATGGGCTGTGCATACTGACATCTTTACAAAGAATACAAAAGAGAAGGTCAGGAGTAATTTTACAGTAGAGACCTGTCCAACACTGCCTAGCAAGGTTGTTAAGGTCAACACTGAGAGTAAACGTGATGTTGACAGTATGTCTCCAAGATGTTGTGAACCATCATGTTGTTAGGCAAATGACATTCAGCCTCTGTGACTTTTATCCCCAAACCCCACAACCCCAGTCCAATCATGAGAGGAGCATCAGATGAATCCAGCCTGAGGGACAGGTTACAAAACACCTGACCAGAACACCTCAACCCTACTAAGATTGTCAAAAACAAAGAAAATGAGAAAAACTGTCA
This sequence comes from Marmota flaviventris, assembly GCF_047511675.1. NCBI lineage: Eukaryota > Metazoa > Chordata > Mammalia > Rodentia > Sciuridae > Marmota > Marmota flaviventris. The sequence goes on along the minus strand of NC_092501.1, from coordinate 130,224,323 downwards.
GTATCAAGAGGAGTCTGAGAAGACTAAATATGACTAAATATAAGGAGGTATTTAGACAGCATCCTAGAACACAAAAAGGATATCAAGTAAAAACTATGGAGGTCTCAATCAAGTATGGACGTTCATTAATAGTAATTTATCAATACTGGTTCATAATTACAGCAAGTGTACTCTACTAACTTGAGATATTAATAATGGGGTATAGGGTATATTAGAATTGCATTTTTCTGTAAACTAAAACTATTCTAAATATAAAGTTTATTATAACAAAATTAAATGAAAGACACATTGCATGCAGAGGAATAAAGATAAAAACAACCGTCTCACCAGTAATCATGATAGTCAAAAAAAAAAAAAAAAGAAAATGAAGTGGTAGTTATAAAAAGAAATTTTTTTGGTCAGCCGAATAAGAAAATTTTTAAATGAAAGAGAAATGCTTAAAAAAAAAACAAGCAAACAGAATAGAGTTAATTGCTGAAAGACTTATACTATAAGGATGTTCAAGGAGTTATCTAAGCAGAGTAATAGAATGCCAGATAACAATTTAGCAACAAATGAAGAATTGCTGGAGAAGAAAAGAATAAAGGTTTATAAAATGTATTTTCTTTCTCCTAAGTGCTCTATAAGATAAATAATTCTGCAAAGGAAAAACAGTAGAAATTTTCTTTCTGATTATAACATATGTAAAATTAAAATGTGTAGCTAGGCCTGGTAGCATACACCTGTAGTCCCAGCTACTTGGGAGGCTGAGGCAGGAGGATCACTTGAGCCCAGAAATTTGAGACTAGCCTGAGTAATGTCATAGCAAGACTTTGTGTGAAGAGAGAGAGAGAGAGAGAGAGAGAGAGAGAGAGAGAGAGAGATTTTTTAAAAAATGAAATGTACAGCCCAGGTATAGGATAAATGAATTAGGACTATGTTTGGAAAGGTCCTTACATAACATGTGAAGGGATACAGTATTATTTGAAAGTAATTGGATTAAATAAAAATGCATATTGTAACTCTAGGGCAGCCACTAAAAATAAAATTAAAACAGATTAAATAACAAGCCAATATTATCTTGAAGAGATAGCTGCACTTCCATGTTCAGTGTAACATTATTCACAATAACCAAGGCACAGAAGCAACCTAAAAGCCCACTGAAGATGAATGGATAAAGAAAACACGGTATATCCATACAATGAAAGAACATCCAGCCTTTAAGAAGGAAACCCTACTATTTGCAGTAACATGGATGAACCTGGAAGACATTAAGCTAAGTGAAATAAGCCAGACACAGAAGGACAAATGCTTTGAGATATTACTTACATGATGAATCTAAAGTGGACCACCTCATAGCAAAGAAGGGAATAGCAATTGCTTGGGGTTGTAGAGAGGAAGAATCAAGAGGTATTAGTCAAAATGTCAAAGTGTTGATTACATAAGATGAATTAGAGACCCATTGTAAGGATAAAGTCTACACTTATTGCTGTATATAAATGTGAAAATATTCTGAAAAAGGCATTAAGAGTTCTCATCACAAATAATAATGATAATAGTAATATTAAATAAAAAGGACAGGGGAACATCTGGAGGTCATATAAAGTTTATGACATAGATTATAATGATGTTCATGAGGCTTACTTATTTCTGAGATCATCAAGTTGTATACCTTGAATATAGACAGCTTTTTGTATGCCAATCATATCTCAATGAGGTTGTAAAAGATAATAATAAAAGTCATAAAACGAAATGATAAAAATTTAAATTATCCCCTCAAAAGGCAAAAAGAGGAAAAAAACAGAACAAATAGAAAATAGCAAGAAAGTTGGCAGATTTGAATCCATCTATAAAACATTTTCAATAATAATATTAAATATAAAGACAGGTTTATAGTAAAGGGATAGAAAATGTATACTATAAAAATTATACTATAAACTATATGCAAATTATACTATATAAACACATAGGTTTAAAGCAATGATGGTGGAATGTGATGGACATCTTTATCCAAAGTACATGTATGAAGACACGAATTGGTGTGAACATACTTTATATACAACCAGAGGTATGAAAAACTGTGTTTTATATGTATAATATGAATTGTAATGCATTCTGCTGTCATATATTTTTTAAAAATCAATAAAAACTTTTTTCAAAAAAATAAGTAAAAAGAAAAAATATATTATGCAAACAATAATTGGAAGAAAGCTGGCATAACAATAGTAATATTAAGAAATGTGCATTTCAAGAGTGGTATTATAAAGGAATAAGAAAAGTGTATCATATTGATAAAAGGGAAAATTCTCCAGGAAGATGTAAAAAAAAATCCTAAGTGGGCATTTACTTAACAGAATTTTAAAATATTAATGTTAAAATTAATTAAACTTAAGTGAGAAAAACATAAATCAATAATTGTGGAAATTTCAATACCCTTCCCTTTGTAGTTGATAAAACAATTTGACCAAAGTCCTTATCATTTTTATCATTGAGCTTGCCATAATTGCTATTTATAGATTATTACACCAAACAACAACAGAATCCATATTCTTTTCACATGCACTTGCATAATTCAAGACACAGCATACTTTGCTCCATAAGACAAATATTTACCGAATTTGAGAGAAAGAAATAAGATTACAAATGTTCTTTGATAATATTAAAATTAAATTATAAATTAATAAGAGAACAATATCCGTAAATCCCCTAATATTTGAAAATTAAATCACTTCTAAACAATGCATACATCAAAGAGGAAGTCTCAAGGAAAACTAAAAATATTTTGAGGTGAATAAAAATGAAAAGACAGCATATCTAAAGCTATGTTAGAGAAAAATGTTAACCATAAATCCTTACGTAAACACAGTCACAAAAAATCCTGAACAATTATTGACAAGTTTAAGGTAGCAATATATAAAATAAAAATATTTTAAAGAGATTAAATCATAACTGAATAGTAATTATTGCAGAAATTCTAAACCAATTCAACATTTGAATGCCAACCAATTAAAATCACACCACAAAGTGAAGAGAATGATAATTTCAACAGATAAAGATTAATTTTACATTTCAATGTCTACTTGGGATAGACATCTGCAACAAACTAGGAATATATGGAAATTCTCTTATTCTAATAGAGGGCATCTACAAAAATCCTTTAGCTGCCATACCTAGTGGTAAAAGACCGAATATTATAATAAGATCAGAAACAGGCAAAGATGTTCTTCATCACTATTCATATTCAACATAATACTGAAAATCCTAACTAATACAATAAAGAAAGAAAAAAATAAAAGGCATATAGAATAGAAGAAGACATGAAACTGTCTCTGTTTGCAGATCAAATATTTGTCTAAGGAGGAAAAAAACTATAGAATCTACCAAAGTTTTTTTGAAAAATGTTCCCAGAACTAATAAATAAGTTTAGCAAGGTATAAGATAAAATGTCAAAAAAATTTATTTCTACGTACCAGCAATAAACAATTAGAATTCAAAATTTATAACACAGAACGATTTGTAGCAAAAATTAAAAAATAAAATAAAATAAAAGCCAGGTATGGTGGCATGTACTTGTATCCCAGCACTCAGGAGGCTGAAGTGGAAGTATCATTTGAGTTCAGGAGTCCAAGATCAACCACCTGGGCAGCAATTGTGGGATCCTGTCTCTCTCTTTAAAAAAAATAAATAAAAGTAAAAAAACCAAACAAACAAAACAAAGGTGTAAGCCTAACATAATGCATATTATACAATGTGTCCTTAAAAATACAAAGCACTGTTGAAAAAACAACAGAATCTTAAATAAGTGAAGAGATATATCGTGCTCATAATTGGTAGACCCAAATTGATCTACAGAGTTCATGTAAACTCAATCAATACCTCAGAAGAAATATGTTGTACATATAAATAAAATAGTCAAAACAATTTGGGGAGAAAAAGAAGATTGACGCTATCTGTTAAGAGGCATAAAAACTACAGAAAGCACAGTTTTCTATGTATGAAAGGCCAGATGCATAGAACAATGAAACAAAATAAAATCCAGAAAAAGACACATGCCATGTGCTGAACTAATTTTTGAGAAAGGTGCAAAGAAAATTTCATGGAGAAATAAAAGTCTGTTCAACAAATTGCACTACAATAATTGTGTGTGTCAGTGTGTATGTGTGTTGTTTTTTTCTATAAATATATATGTATATACACATATATATACACACACAGGCATATACACATATTCTAGTGCAATTAAAAATACAAATTAAAACCACTATAAGTACCACTACTTATCTACTAAAATGATTTAAATTTTTTTTTTAAACTTAACAATAGCAAGAGTTGGTAACAAAGCAGAGCAACTGGAAAACTCACACATTGCTGGTAAGAATACAAAATGGTACATCTCCTTTGTAAAACAGGGTAGTCATTTCTTGTAATCTTAAACTCATACTTATCAGTCACCTCACTTTCAGAATTCTACCCAATAAAAGTAACCTATGTCCGCAAAAAAGCCTAGGCAAATGTTTACGAATGCTTAACTGATAATCACTCAAAACTGGTAATACCACAAATTTCCCTCCACGGGTGAATAAACTTAGATAAACAAATGTAGTACATCCATATAATGGAACACTACTCAAAACAAAGCAAAACAAAAAAATTAATAAATTACTGATACATGAACACATCATGAACAAATCTCATTTTGTCATGTGTTATGGTTTGGATGCGAGGTGTCCCCAAAAACCTTATGTGTGAGACAATGCAAGAAGGTGCAGAGAAGAAATGATTGGGTCACAAGAGTCTTAACTCAATCAGTGAATTAATCACCTAATGGGATTAATTGAGTGGTAACTGAAGGCAAATGGGGTGTGGCTGGAGGAGGTGGGGAATTGGGGGCATGGCTTTAGGCTGTATATTTTGTATCTAGCAAGTGGAGCTCTCTCTCTGCTTCCTGATCACCATGTGAGCTAATTCCCTCAGCCATACTCTTCCACCATGATGCCCTGCCTACCTGGAGCCCTGAGGAATGGAGCCTGAGACCTCTGAAACTGAGAACCCTCAAATAAACTCTTCCTCCTCTACATTTGTTCTGGTCAGGCCTTTTAGTCACAGCAGTGAAAAAGCAGACTGAAACACCAAGTGAAACACAAGACACCCGATATCCTTTATATGATATTCAGGAAATTGCAAAACTCTAAGGCTGGAGAACAAATCGGCAATTGCCAAGAGGTGAGAAGATGGACTACAAGTGGGCAGCATGAGTGGTTCCTTCTAAGTGTGGGAACCCTCAGTGTGTTGATGGTGGTAGTGGATACACAACTACATATTTGTCAAAATGGTGTACCAGAACAATTGGGTTTTACAGCAAACAAACTTAAAACTAAAATTAAAGATCTGTTACACAAAGGAAAAGATAGAATTTAAGAAAAACAATCTATCCTCTAGAAACCTGGCCACCCTACAGAAGGGGTTCTGCCCCCAGGAAAAAAAAAATCATGGTCCTACTCAGCTACCTAGGTCATCAAGGCCTCAGATTAACCATCCAGTGCCACACTTCACAAAAGTTCTCTGGGAAAAAAGAAATGCACCTTAAGATATAATCATTAAATCAGACACGACACCCCCTCTTCATGTATTAAGCTCCTGATTACAGGCCAGCACTGCAAAATGTTTGAGTAAATATAACCAAGTCTTTCCCTCCTCAACATAGCAAGAGCTTGAAAGCCTATAAATGTGCTATTTCAGCTGTTTTAAGCAGCTTATCATGATTTTTGTGAAAGTCTGGCCTGAAGACTTTGGATCCCTTCTTAATAACATTTAATGCTACCATTATGTAATTGAATCCATTTTGTCCATGTAGTGGGAATATCATTAAACTGTAATTCATTTCACTGTCTTCTAGCTTTCAGACCCTCAAGTCCAAGTCCAGCACACCAGGAACTTGAAGCAGAGAATGATCCTAATCCTCCCCCTACCCACACCCTCCTGGGCCAGGCCCTTTCTCCTCACTGCAGCGTTAGGTTAGCCGTTTCATTATCAAGACCAGGATGCTTCAAGTTTGCAGAGCGTGTACATGGTATCTGCAGGCCCCCGGCTCAACTGTCAGTGCCTTCAATTCCCTGATGCTGAATGATACTCCCTGTTTTACTGAGTCTTAATCAGGGCCCAGAGCATTTTTGGAGAGGCAATCATATCAAGAGATGGTACTTTTTACATCAGTTACCCCTTTGACATTAAGTACCTGGCACCTTGCCACCTAATGTGCAAGTAGCCACATTATTATTGAAACCACATGTTCATTAGCAAGGTTGGCACCAACTCAACCTCCACTGTCCTAAGTTAATGTTATATTCCATTATAGTCCAGACAACGGGACAGTGTAGGATACAGTTTGGGCATGAGAACAAACAGCCTTGTTTGATGAAATCTGAGTCTTCAACTGTTAGAAATACGATCCAGTTTCTATCTTGACATATGTCTGCACTGATGTTTCAGAGAGGGACATGTTTTGAAAGAAAATACCATTCTTTCAGTGTTATCTTTGCAAAATTGTATTTAATTCTTTCCACCACTTGCAGGGATAACCGGAGTCCACTGGCTTCTTGCTGGGCTAATCACTTCATCCCTGGAGATTCATGCAAAAGTGTTTCACTTAATATAAAGGAGTGACTCAGAATCATTGCTTTCAATTAAGAAAGCCTGAGAGAGTTCTGAGAACAGTGTTCTCTTCTTTTAGAAGTAGGGAGGAGGGGTGCAAAGACAGGGAGGAAGGGAAGGAAAAAAGGGAGGAAAGAAAGACCATAAGCAGAAAAAAAAGACTTCTGCGTTCAAAATGAAATCATCAGTTCCATTCACTGGTTTCACAGAATTTAATTCAGATTGCGCAAGTTCTCAGCCTTTCAGACATTATTTATACACAATGCATATTGAATCTCTTGTTCCATCCTGCGAGAAAAGACATGCTGGATCATTAAAAATGTTTTATTATTATTTCTTCTCATGCGTGTGTCTCACGTGCGGGTCAGAGGACTTGGATTTTCTTATATCCCTTACTGGTAAAGCAAACCCACTTTTCACAAAGGACTTGGATTTTCTTATATCCCTTACTGGTGAAGCAAACCCACTTTTCACAAAGCTGTGGTAAGTGTTTGTTTAAATCTATTAGTGGTGTTATGTTACAGAAGAGTTTCTTATAGCTGGCCTATGATGACGTACCTTCTTGTTTTTATCTGGCAATGACAAAACAGGATTTTATAATTTTAGAAAACTACATTGTAATGAGTGGATTAAGTATTTTTATGTTTTCTGCTGGAAATAGTGGCGTTGAAGATCAGGTTTTTGTCTGAGATGATCCATGAGGTATTATGATCCTTCCATGTACAACTAGGTCTGTTCGAATAAAATATTTTCCATCAATCTGAGGATGACCTAACTCACCAGTTTCTCCCAAAAGCATCTATATTACAACCCAAAGTAAACAGTACTCTTAGATCAGCATAAAAGTATCAGCCAATAAACTACATCGGTGAGCAGATCATCCCACCAGTTTTCCTGACAAGTGATTATTTGGACTGCCTGAGAAGATGGCACTGAGCCAGTACTATGTTACCCAAAAGCAAGGCAAGTGTCTAGGCCTCAACAAAGCATGAGTACTAAATTTTGGGATAAAAAAAAAATCATTGAAGGAATTTGATATTTAATTTAATTTTTTAATAAAAATTATTAATCCCATGGGGAAAGACTATTTCGAACTGCATATTTATTTGTATTTATCTCTGTTTATTCATAGTGTGTGATTATTTTCCTTCCAACTGGCTTTGGAGGAACTTAATCTTTATAGTATTAGAGGCTTTGAAAGGTTTTCCTGCAGTTCTGCTCTGCTTATTGTCCTGAGACCTGAGAGGAAAATCCCTGACCTATTTATTGAGCATCCTTCTTTCCATACTCTGGATCTTTCCAGAGTTCCCAACACTAACAGAGCAGTGATTCCTATTTTCTACAAAATGCAAATTCAGTTTAAAACCAGAGTTAGCTCTGACAGACAATGTGCTAAATGTGTTCTTTTATGCAGGCGCTTGCATGTCTAGTTGGAGCTACTCTGCCCAGGCTCATTGTTCATATGACCTTTAGCAAGTAGCTGAGAAAGGCGCCCATTGTTTCCTTGCATTTAATGAGTTTAAAAACATACTCCCCCCACCAACAACTGAAAAGGCAAGTCAGAGAAGAAATGATGAAAGCAAAGATGAAGTATTTTCCCCCAGGAAAATTTATATATAAAGTCAGCCATGAGACAGTGGTTAATTTAGAAACTGCTCCATGTCTGTGAGCTATGTAGTAGGTTGAATAGTTGTAAAGATTAGCCCCTAGTCAGCTCCTTACACATGTTTTCTATACAAGAAATTTTTTTTTTCTTTCAAGCAAAAACAGCAGTATAAGTCAATCACATAAGTTGACCTGGCTGATTTGGCATCAAAACATATTTATTGTGTTAGAATTGATGATTCAATAGATAGATAGAAAGACAGAAGGTGGGTAGGTAGGTAGTGTTGGTAAGATTTCTGTTACTGTAACAGATCAACCTTTAAAAAGAAAAAAAGGTTTATTTGGGCTGAAGGTTTGGGAGGTGTCAGGCCTCAGTGGGTTGGCCCTGTTGCATTTGGGCCTGTGGCAAGGCAACACATCAGCGTGGGGAGTGTGAGGTGGAACAAAAATATGCTCATCTCATGGCCAGGACAGGAAAAGAGAGGAAAAGACCAGAATCCCACAGTCCCTTCAAGGGCACACCCTCAGTAACCTAAAATCTCCCACTAGGCTCCACCTCTGAAAATTTCCACCACCTCCAATAGCTCAAAACTAGGTCCAAACTTTTACTGTGGTCTTTGGGGAGATGTTTCAGACCTCCAAACAACAGCATGGATGTATAGATAGACATAATTAGATTATGTCTATATTATATGTCATATCATAAAGAAAGATGTATATATATTATATGTGTGTTATAAACCACTCCCCAAACCCCATCCCAAGCTGACAGGAGGATGGCTATGATAAGTAGCCATCCTTCTGATTATTTGCACAAATAATTTAGTATTATTAGTATTTCAATCACCGACTGTGATAGCCAGTCTCGAAAGATGGCCCCAAACAATCTTACCCTTCCCAGTATGCTCATGCTACTCCTCTCATCAAGAAATAGAGTATCACGTGCCTGCAGTCCCAGCAGCTTGGGAGGCTGAGGCCTGAAGATTGCAAGTTCAAAGCCAGCCTCAGCAAACAGCAAGGCACTAAACAATTCAGTGAGACCCTGTCTCTAAATAAAATACAAAAAAGAGCTGGGGATGTGGCTCATTGGTCAAGTGCCCCTGAGTTCAATCCCTGGTACCACACCATCACCACCACCCCAAAAAAAGAGAGAGATAGGGTATATTTCCCTTCTTCATGAATCTTGATTGGCCCTGTGGAGCTTTGACCAAGAGAATGGAGAAGAATGTTCCAAGACTTAAGAGCCCAGGCATTAAGAAGGCTGGCAGTGTCTGCTTCCTTCCATAAGTCTCGAGTGACCATGTAAGAATCCTAGGACACTCAGATGGAGAGAGGGGTCATGGGGCGAGACTCTGGAAGCTGAGCTACCAACGGAAAAACAAGCAACAGAAGGGAGCTCCAAGTCCTGAGACGTTTAGCTGTAGCCTTGTCCGCTTTCTAGAACTCCAGGAGAAATGCAGAGAAAGAACAGAAGCACCGTCCAGTTGAGGATGATGAGTATTTCAAGCCACTAAGTTTTCGGGTGGTTTCCTGTGCAGTAATCAATAAATGAGACTATTCTTTAAGTGGCAGTTGTTGTTGATTTGGTAAAATGACAGTTTCACATTTTAAATAGAACACAACAGACCAGCCTTTGTTTGGGTTTTGGTTTGGGGTTTGGTGTTGTTTTTGTTTTTGGACACCAAATAGTTCTAAAACAATATTATTCAAATGCACTAAATAGCATCTAAATTAAATTACTTTTAAAATACAAATGATTTGTCCAACAAGAGGAAAAGTGTTTGGCACAGTGTGTTTTGAATGTTAGTGATGCCAAAAAGCATTTTGAAGAAGTTCTCCTATGCTCGGTGTAAAGGGCTAAAGGAAGTTTTGCTTTCCTCCTCAAAGGTTCAATGATTGAGCCTCTGAAAAACTGATAGTCAATTAACAGAAGATAATAATATCTACTTATTGTTATATAGGGAGCATCACATGGAGGAAAGTGAATTACTCCCAAACCCCAGGGGAACCAAGAACTTACACATCCTCTTTGTAAGGGAGTGGGGAAGAAGGCTCACAGCAGCAAGAGCTGACTTGTACAGAGCTCATCACAAGGAACAGCCACCTGTCATCTCTGGCTGGTTAGATGTCAGACCCCCAAACTCTTCTTTCCGGGAAAAAGTCTTTCTGAGGTAGAAAGCAGGAGTGGTAGGGGATCAGATCCAAAAGACTTCACCCAGAGCAGAGGTCTCCTTTATGAATGCAAGATGTGATATAAACTCTTTACAGAAGGACACCTTTTCAGAGCCATTTCAAACTGCAGAGTTCTGTGGTTTCTCTAAATAACCAAATCAAAATGTGCCAGAGAAATGTAGGAGGGATGGGATGTTTTACACTACCATGTTGATTAGCGCCTTCTACACCTTAAGTCTTAGCAGGGCTGTCAAAGAGGCATTCCCTAATGTTTCTAAAGCTACTTATCACAGAAAGTTCAAATGCATCCCAATTTAGAAGAGCATAATAAACCCTCATGTATCCAATATTCAGTTTCAATAACTATCAATTCACTGTCAATTTGGTACCCTATGCCATTTCCCTGCTATTTCAAGTATATCCAAAGAAACATTTTGCCTGTAAATATTTCTATGGATTCATAGACAAGAGATAAAGATTATTGTTTAAAACAAAAACCACAATATTGTTGTTATACCTATAATTTTTAAAATATAATTATTTAATAGTATCACATATTTTATCAGCATTTAGAGGATTATTTTTGATTTGGTTAAGATTTAAATAACTTCTATACATTGGTAATGGTTAACGTTTTCTAGCTTTTTTGTTTTTAACTTATAAGATCTTCCTCTCCTTTTTTCCTCTGCCAATTTTGTTGTTGCTACAAATACTGGATTGCTTTTCCTGTATAAATCAGGTTTTCTACAAGCCTAGATTTGCTGACTGCATTTTCTTCGTGCCATTTATCATGTTTTTCTGTTCCTTGTGATCCTGCAAAATAGCAATTAGATTGAGATTTAATGGGATTCGGGATTGATTTCTTGGTAAGAATGCTTCACAGTGGTAATGAGAACTTCAACTGAGAAAGACATATTCTAATTATTTCTTTTTTGGCAACATTAGCAACCATTGATGATCACTGACTACATCCATTCATTAAGGGTTGCAAAATTATGAAACTTAAATTGTCTTGTGTCTTTCCAATGAATTACCTGAACTCCATCTTTAAGAGAAATTTCCCTTTCACCTGAAGTACTTTTAGTATAGAAAAGCAATTATCAAAAAAAAAAAAAAAAGAAAAGCAATTATCAGTATAAATACTTGACAATTTTTTTATTTATCATTCCTCAAATAATAAGTTGATTCCCTAAGTCATTCAAAGATGACCAATATGATGGTTTTATACCATTAGAAATCATGGATACAAATAAATTGATGTGTTGCAATTCATTGACATTTTTTTTCCAAGTTCATTGCTTAAAATTTAGCTATTGGGAACTGGGAATATAGCTCAGCTGGTAGAGTGCTTGCCTCGCATGCACAAGGCCCTGGGTTCAATCCCCAGCACTACAAAAATAAATAAATAGCTGGTAGGAACAACTTCAAAACAGTTCCTCTCCTGCAGACTCTAGAAGTCATATCGCTTCCCCGAGCTTCCTTGTTTTCTGTTATGACAAGATGTTCCAGATTAACCTTGTACGTTTTCTGTCCTGCAGCTAGACGAAGCCATTTAAAATCTCCAGAGTCCTAGTTCCTTTTCTTGGGACACAGAGTTTAAAGAACACAATCTAAATCCCACAGCTACTCCTTTTTACTGGATTGATGGTTGATTTTATTTCTATGCACTGAAAACATGGTAGTATTTTTTGAGCATGTTGGGAATTGAGATAAAATCAATTCTAATGTAGACAACTGTGTTTTCACTTCACCTCCTTCATCTTATATTTCAATTTCCTTTCCCTGTGCCAAAATTCCAGCTCTGAATGACACTCAGAATATGCCTGTAAACTTGGTTTTTCATCAATCTAATAGTTAATCCTTGTCACAGTATAATTTTAACATACCTTTCTCTTCCTGTGCATGAGATTATGTACTGGTTCATTTGATCAAGGATATTCACATCTCATTTTTGAGAACTGTCTCTCTCTAGCCAATTTTTCCATAGGGTCATAATTTTTTACCTCTCTGTTTTAGTTACTCTGTTTCCATAACCCTTTGTCCTAGAGCAAATTGTAAATATGTCCTCCATGCTTGTCTTTTGTCTTTTTGTTTTTCCTAACATAGATTTTTTTTCCTGTCATATAACATTTGCATTTATGTTATTGGGAGTGTCAATCCTGTATTGCTTCTGAATTCTGAATCATAGGAAAGTTCTCCACCATGGTTTCTTCTGGTACTTGTAGGGTGTCTTTTAAATCTCTAATACATTTAAAGTTTATTTCAATGAGCAGTGTGAGGAATGAATCCAATATTATCTTTGTATAAGGCCACGCAGGTTTTCCAACATGTTTTAAAAGTCTATCATTTCTCCCCACTGATTTTCATATACAATTAAATCTATTTCTGATCCACTGGTCCATTTATTCATGAACAGGAACCACCTTCTTTCAATTATATAGCTTTATAAACATGAGCTAGCTAATCCATTCTCTATTTTCTTTATTTGACTGTTCTTTCTTGTTTTTCCAAATAAACTTTTTAGTTAACTTGTTTAATTGATTATAAAAAAATAAAAAACCTGATGACATTTTTATTGGGATTACAATACATTTATAAACTAATTTAAGAAGGATTGACAACTTTATTATGTTGAATTTTCCTATCCAAGAACATAGTATGCCTTTCCATCTGTTCAAGTTTACTTTTGCAGTTTGAGGGGAATGTTTATAGTTTTCCTCATACAGATTTTTATTTCAGGCCTTGTTAAATATACATATACGTATTTTCTTTTAATTCATTTCTTCAATTTCATTCTATTTTATTGGCTATTAAAGGTGGAATCTTCCTTTCCATTCTATCTGCAAAATAGTTTTTACTTTTATGCATAAAGACTTCTTTTCATATGCTCATTTTATGTCCTAACACTCTATGATATTCTTTTATTAATTAGTTTTTCAATTGATACATTTGCTATTTCCAGATATTCATTCAATAAAATCTAAAAATAATTTTGCTTCCTTTCCAATTTTTATTGCTAATCAAACTGTCATCTTCTGTCCAGTTTTCTCTATTTCATAATTTTTTCCACTTTGCCATGTGTAATTTTGTGTATTTCTGCTTTTTTTTTTTTTTTTGCATTTCTTTCTTGATTATCTCATCTAATGGTTTGCTATTTTGTTGGCTTTAAATGGCAAGTTTTTTGTTGTTGTTATTTAGCTGTTCCACGTTTTTCTTGCTTCTTTCTCATTAATTTCTGCTTATATCTTTATTGAGGTTTTTGTTTGCTTGTTTTATTTTGTGGAGAAAGAGTCCCGCTATGTTGCCCAGGATATCAACTAGAACTTCTAATCCACTTGCCTCATCCTCCCAAGTCATTGGGATTACAGGTGTCCACCATGGTGCCCGGCTCTGATTTTCTATTTATTAATCCTCCCCCTTTTATTGTTATTATTACTAGTATTGTGTTAAGTGAGCTTTTTATTTATTTATCTTTTCATTGTTTATCATTATAGGTATTTGAAAGTTATTTTGATAGCTTCTTTAGCCTGAAAGTTCATTAATACCATTAATTATAGCTGTTTTGCTAATTTTTATTTTACTGCACCATAATTGAAAAATATTACTTGTAGTTTTTCTTCTCTTTGATTGATGCCTTCTTTGTTGTTTAGACACCATAAATCTTTTTTTTTCCCCCCCAGTACTGGGAATTGAACCCAGAGGCACTTTAACATTGAAATACATCCCCAACCCTTTTTATAATTTTATTTTGAAACAGGGCCTCATTTAGTTGCCCAAACTGGCCTCAAACTCACACTCCTCCTAGCTTAGCCTCCCAACTAGCTAAGATTATAGGTGTGTGCCAGGACACTCAGCTAGACACAGTAAACTTTAATAAATGTTCCACATGCATTTGAAAACAAAATTTATTCTCTCTTATCTATGTTCAAAATTGAATATTTATGTATGAGATATCTTAATGATTATGTCATTTAGATCTTCTATAACCATAATAACATTTTTATCCACTTGATCTGAGATTGGGAAGTGTGCTTAAAACACTTTTTCCTGGCATATTTTTTACCTGTCTCCCTATTGCTATGTTATTGCAAATATAAACATTCATAACTTGTATTTAAACTATGGATTGCAACCTTTTATATCACAAGACCTTCTTTTTCTCTTTCAATGCTTTTAGAGCTAAAATCTACCTTGTCAAATATCTTAGCTAGCAAGCCCTCCCTTTTCTTATATCTTTGTTCACCTTTTGAACATCTATGTAAAAGTTTATCTCCTGTATTATCTGTATTTATCTCACACAGTGTTACATTTTGCTTTTTTAAGTAATATCATTTTTATTTTAATAAGTAAGTTACACCCATTTGCATTGACTAATATATTCCACATATTTAGCTGCAATCTGTTATTTTGTGTGTTTGTGTGTGTGTATGTGTGTGTCCTCACATATTCAGTCGTTCAATACAAGGTCTATTTTACTTGTACTCACCCATTTCTTTGGCATATATTTGATATTTTGGAAGGTTTATATTTTTTCTAGTTACTTTATCTACTAACATCATCTGTTCTCTCTCTCTCTCTCTCTCTCTCTCTCTCTCTATCTCTAGCTATCATTCAACTATACACATGATTGAAATTAGCTGGTAAGCACTCCTCCCATTCTTTCCTTTTATCAAGTATTTAACTTGAAATATCCTTTTTGTTCCTAGTTTTCACCTATAAGGCAATAAAAGAACTTATTTTATTTATACTAAAATTTTCCCTGGTTATCCCCCAAATCTCTTATAATTGATCTATCTACATTGTCAGAACACACAGCCATGATATACTATAAAGTCTCTCTCATAGCATTATATAATATTAATTCAACACATTACTGTATATTCGTTGCTCTCAATCCAGTCCCACTAGTTGTTTTATTTACCTGATGCTTGTTTTTCAGTTGTGTCTTCATGAAGCCTCAGAAGAACCACATCACAAGTAGTTTTGCATAATCCTCACAGTTTGTCCTTGACCTTTATAATTAAATATGTTTGACAACGTATGATATCTATGGCTCATATTTCAACTCTTGACTCTCTTAAATGTATTACTTCATGATCTGCTGAAACAGATCTGAAAAGTCTGGACAGCCAGATTTCTTTTCCTTTATCAATGACTTCATCTCTTTGTTTAGATGACCAAAGGATTGCTCCCTTTACTTTAAAACCCATAATTTTAATGGAGTAAGTCTTGAGTAATTTTTCCCAGGTTTACAGTATTATTACCTTCCAATAAGTTGCTTCAAGTCAAGAATTTTTTTCTTGAATCATAATTTTGACCATTTTTTCCTATCCACTGCTTGCTTTGGTTCTCTCTTTGGGGACTCTTACTATATATGTGTTGGATTTTTCTTGCCTGATTTTATAGACATCATCTTTTCTTCAATCCTTTACATTTCTTTGTCCTCTTTATATTTTGATGTTTTTTTCTTCTGTTTCTCTTAAGTGTTATCCAATGCATTTAGTTGCCCTTAGTTTTCTTTTAGTTCAGATTTCAACATTGAACCTGATATGTAAAAAGTTTAATTTCCAATTCTTTGATTTCTATCTTCCCTCTTTTGGATTCTTTTCTTCAATCACCTCATTTCTGAGTTTTTCTAATTCTTATTTATGCTGCTATTATCATCAATATCAATTATCTGTTATTTTCTTCCATATCTATTATTCCAGATATATTACATGCTTCTTAATTTCTTTCAGCCTATTTTATAAATATTGGGTTACAGTTTATATCTGTCTTGCAATCTTTTGCTGGGGTGCTCTCATTGTCTGTAAAGACACTGTTCTATTAATTTTTTCTTTTTATTTCTCTCTTTTTTTCTTCTTCTTCTTTTCTGATGCTAGGGATTGAACCCACTTAACCACTGAGCTACATCCCCAGCACCACCCTCACCCTCTATTTTTTTGTATTTTATTTAGAGACAGGGTCTTGCTGAGTTTCTTAGGGCCTCACTAAGTTCCTGAGACTGGCTTTGAACTTGCAGTCCTCCTGCCTCAGTCTCCTGAGCCACTGAAATTACAAGCATGTACCATTGCACGTAGCCCCTTTTTCTTATAATAACTTTACATGGGGTCTAATCATAATCCTTCCCCCATTGCTCATGTTAGATGAGCAATGTGAGATGTGTGCTCTTACACTTTCAGGTTGGTAGTGAGGGCCTAACTCTGCAACAAACTTTTCTATCTGTTTTTATTTTAAACAGCTTTTATATCCAGAGGGATTTAAAAAGCATAGCCTCATACTGTCTATTGTCTATACTTTCTCTTTTTCTTTGCTTCACCATCTGAGTTTTAGATGCATTCTATCCTCAACATAGGTTTGGTCCAAAACACAAGTTTCAGTTGGTCAGTTCCAAGAGCCTGACAGTCATGCCATCAGTCATCTGACCTGACATGGCCTCCTTGTGCTCACCTTCAATGGGGTCCTGGAATGCCCCTTCCATGAGCCAGTGGATATCCTTGGTGTCGACCCTTGTGCTTTTCAGTGAATGGTGTTGATGAGCTGGGCTTCTCCACCATAAGTGGAGTCAAGTCCATCATAAGTCTAGACTCCCTTCTTTTCTCCTTGCACACTTTTGGTGATGTCACACAATTCTTTTTGCTCTCAGACTTCTTTACAGATCATATCTCATCCATACCTCTCGAGGACATCAAGGAATAATAAAAGCTAAGAAATTGGCAAATTTTTAGATAAAACATACTTTATACCAGTACTGGTAAGGGCTATGAGTTAATCTTCTAAATGTAATTTTTAACACTCTAGGTATTAATATATGGATGCTGTGAAGGCTCAATGAATACTGATGACACTAAATTCTTTAGTTCTATATTTCCATTCTTTATTATTGTTTTGGGTTTTCTCTAACTCTGACATCTCACTTTTCTTTCCCACAAAATAGCAATTTCTTTCAGTTTATGTGCAATCTCAATCCCAATCCCATACCAATATTTAGCCATTGGTAATAGTGTTCCATAAATAGATGGCCTAGATTTGTTATTATATTAAATGAATTGCTGTATACAATATACTTAGAACAGTTCATAGAAGTTATACCTGGTACAAAGTAAACATCACATGAATGTCAGTTTCTATTGCTATGAGGACATTTATCATTGGTATTGTTTTTATCAAGGGAATACATATTCTAGCCCCTTCCACTTATCAAGTAGCTTGATAAACACTTCTAATGCAGTGTTTTAGAAGGAAGTAGACTTTACGTTACACAGAACATTATTTCTGTAAAAAGTTAAGTTGTTGTGTTCCAAATATGTTCTATTGTCAAAACAAAAATAAAAAAAACTCTAGAGTAAAGGGAAATAATATTTCCCTAGCACACCGTGGTTCACTAACAGTGATATCTAAAGCATGGTCACTGTGCTCACCCCACTTTCTTCCTTTCACATCCTTCCCTGCCATGCTGCCCCAAGAGTTGTCAACACTAGCAGTTTGTTCTTAGACTTCCCATCTCTGAGCACAGTGTTCACCTCAGAAGCAAACTTAAGCATACTTCGCTTTGCCTCAAAGAAAACATGGATAGAAGAGACACAGATGATTTCTAAGTTGAGTTGTGTTTAAAAAATGGAATTTTGTTTGTACTGATGTGTGTAATTTACTTTAAAACATTTCATATAATCAATGTAATATAATGTTTGACCACTTCAGGCTTTAATTCTAAGGATGGTTATCTGCCATGATATCCAGAACGCATAGTTCATGGGTGGCCATCTACATGAAGGCCATGTTCTACCATGTCTGTTAGAGTCCTGAGGTTCCCAGTATCTGAATCAACAAGCTATTCTGCTTGCTGAGTATCCTAAATATCAAAATGGGTTTTATTGGTTAAACTATTGAATATCATGATAACTGTTAGAAATGGGCTCATTGGCAAAATCAGAAGTACTAAGATATGGAAATCAGCCCATGCAGTTCAGAAACCCTCTTGTAGGAACCAAGTCTGAAAATCCAATGGATCCTATGCTCTAAATGATTAGGAAGGATGCTTAATTACAGCACTTAGTTTCAGAGGATTTCTGATTTCCTCTGCTTACTGCAAAATCCTAACTCTGGAATATCATGCCTGTTTAGAGTGTATCTTTCATAAAAGATGTGGCAAGTGTCAAAAAAGAATGAGAACATAGACTTCATCTAATTTACAGGACAGGTTATCTGAACTATTTTTTTTTCTTACTGGCTAACAAATGGCAGTATAATAAATGTAGAGGGGCAGAATCTCTTCTGAGATGTATTTTTGTTACAGACCTGTAGAAAGTTTGTAGGGAAGTAGTTAATCCTAGACACCTCTAATTTCTTTGGTAGCTACTGCTACCTACCAAAAATTAAGAAAATAAATTTTTAAAAAAAGACAAAACATTAAGAGTTCTATATTATTCAAAGTACTACCTTGGGAAGTGGTAAGTTGCCTGATATTCAAGAAATTCAAACAGACACTGAACCTTGACTGCATTTTGATCACTAAAAAGCTCTTAGCTAGACTGTGATCAAAATACCTTTCTTAAAAAGAAGATAAAACAGACATTATTTTTAGAGTAGTTTTAGATTTACATAATAATTGAAAGTACATAGAGTTTTCATCTACCCTACACTCAATATCTTTATTGGATTTGTGCAGCTATAACAGAACACCTGAAACTGAGTAATTTATGAAGAATAAAAATTGATTGGCACACAACTGTGGGAGCTGGTAAGTCCAAGATCCATGGGCCACATCTGGGAAGGGCCTTCTTCTTTCATTCTCACATAGAAAGAGGCAAGAGGCAAAAAGTAAGAGAAAGACAGACAGACATAGAAAGAGAAAGAAAGGGAGGAAAAACCATTCCTTCCATTCCTTCCATCAAGGCACTGATTCATTCATGAGGTCAGAGACACCATGGCCTAAACAGTTCTCATTAGGCCTCACTTCCCAACACTGTTGCGTTAAGGACTCGGCTTCTAACACATGCTTTTTGGGAAACATATTCAGAGCCTAGCACTCAGCTTCCCCATTGTTAATATCTTACATCTGTGTGATGTATTTGTGATAATATTAAGACATTATTATTAACTAAGTCCACAGTTTATTTAGATTATTTTATTTTTTGCCTAATGCCCTTCATCTGCTCTGGGATCCTGAACAGAATACCACATTGCATCTAGTTGTCTTGCCTCTTTAGTCTTCTCTTTGCTGTGGTAATTTCTCGGGCTTTCCTTGTTTTTGATGACTTTTGATAGTTTTGAGGAGTACTGGTCAAGTATTTTGTAGGATACAGCACTATTGAAAATTGTGTGCTTTTTTTTTTTTCCTCAAGGTCAGACACCAGTAACGGGTTATGGGGAGGAAAATCCTAGAAGTAGACTGGCATTTTCATTCCATTATATCAAAAATACATATTGTCATATGATTTATAACCATTGACCTTGGCCTTGATCACCTGGCTGAGGCATTATTTGTCAGGTTTCTCCAATGTACAATTGTTCTTCCTTACCCTTTCTATTTCCACACTGTGCAATCTGGAAGGAAGTCACTATATGCAGCCCACACCTAAGGAATGGGAGCTATGCTTCTTTGCTTGAGTAGGGAGTATCTTCATAAATTATTTGGAATTGTTCTCCTTGGGCCAAAGTGCCTTTTAACTCAAGTTTTTATGATTCTGTGAATTATCTTTAGGAATCCTGACACCTCCATCAATCTTCTTCCTGCTTTTACATGACTTGAAACATTTTCTAATTTTCCTAAGTAATTATCAGCAACATATCAAGATTTTGTATTTTATCATTTACTTCAACTATCAGACAAAATATTATAAGACTAAATAAATAACTAAATTTTAACATTATATAAAACATTGTTCTCTCTATTGGTTATTCCTGAGGTTAAGGGCAGCATCATTAATAAAAGATATATGTGAAGAACCCTCCAAAAGCAATTGGATTCTGGGGAAAACAATTCTGCAACACTCTTTCTTGGTATTGCAAAGCATTTTAAGCTATCCAAAGACATAAAAATAGAAAGAAATCAGCAAGTGGTATTTTCTTTTGTTTTTGTTTTAGGAACAAGAATTCAACTATGATCACTCCATAAATTTCCAGCACTTAAGAAAACAAAGTAAACTACTAATTTGGAGGCAGAAACCCAGTATTTAACCATAGAGACACAATCCTGTACAATAACTGGATGTTCTATAAATATCTCTTCCTTTCTGCACCAAGACTGTCATAGGAGAGCTCTCCATGAGAGCAGTATAGGAAAGGTCAAATGTCAAGAGTCCAATCGTGAATTCCCAAGGGAGAAGAGACAAAATCCCAGAAAGTCTGGAGTTTCCAGATGTTTGCTCTGTGCCAAACAGACACAAGAAGCCATGGGAGGAAGTTGGAATAAGCAGAAGAATGTTATTTTCAGAGAAATGATCATATCAGACCTGAACATTAAATGCTCCCATTCTCTGAGAGAAGAGGCTAAAGTAAAGTTAAAATAATTCTCTATGATCTCAAAAGCTTATTCATGCATAGATCATTCAATATCAGGCAAGCAGTGTCTGGGTAAAGTGGCTGGGCAAAAAAGTGAAAATTATGGTATTTGGAGCAAGTATATGTGTGTGGGGGGGTGTTGGATGTATTGTGTATTGAAAATGTGCAGGTTTTTGTTGTCTACTTAAGTTCAGGTATGGAAATCATAGTATAATCATAATAGAATCTATTTTTGTCAGCAATTTACAATTGGAAGAGCTTTTTAAAAGTATTATTATTATTATTATTTGTAGTTCTGGATGGACAGCATGCCTTTATTTTATTTATTTTTGTATGTGGTGCTGAGGATTGAACCCAGTGCCTCCCACATGCTAGGCAAGTGCTCTCCCACTGAGCCCCAGCCCCAGCCCCAGTCTCAGCCCCTGGAAGAGCGTCTTGACATTTATTCTATGTAGATTCCAATTCTTCCGATTAGTAAAAGGATGTTATTATTATTCTCATTTTACAGAGGAGAAGACAGCGCAGGGATATTTAATGACTTACTTGCTCAAGTTTTTGGAACTGGACCCCAGCTCAGCAGGAACTCAGTTCTTTGAATTGCTGCCCCTGGAGATTTTTCACTACACTGTCCTGATTTTCCTTATATGTGCATGAACTGAACTTGTCCCAGGCAAAAAGTGTGGTTTCTGAATTGTGAAGATACTGATTCTAGTTCATTAGACTACAAGTAAATACACACACACACACACACACACACCTGCCTCCCTTTATTATATTAACAATATTCCCTTCCCAAACACCATTAAGAACCACCGCATCTTCTCTATGCCAGTCTAAATCTCGACAATCTTTAAGTAGCTTATGTTAAGAACATGAACACTGCTATTTATTTTCAAATATAAATATGTTAGGTTTTCATTGCTGTGACAAAAATACCTGACAAGAACAATTGAGAGGAGGCAAAGTATACCTTGATTCACAGGATCAGCCAGTTCCATCACTTTGGACCTGAGGTAAGGGGTGAAGCATCATGGCCAGTGGAGTGGACCAGAAGCAAAGAGTGAGGGGGGCAGTGGGGAGAGGCTGCAGGGAAGATGAATTATTCTAGGGCGTGCTCCCCAGAGACCCACTTCCTCCAGCCACACCCCAACTGCCTACAGTTACCCCTCAGTCCAAACTAAGATGAGCTGATTAGGTTGCAGCTCTCATAATCTACTCATTTCACCTCTGAATATTCCCGCATTAACACAAGCATCATGTGCTTATGTGTACCCAAACCATAACAATAAATATTAAAAAGGCTTTTTAAAAAGCACTCTATGCTCCAGCCCCCATATACTGTTATAACTCTGAGGAGCATGCTAAACTTCCCCTCCATTACCCCTCTCAGTGAATCTAGGTTTCCTCCTCCTAAGAACAACAAAAAATTGAAAGTAGAGGCCACTTATCTGAATGTATCTCTGGCACATGTGTTTAGTTGGATGCACTGAAGGCAAAACCAAGAAACAGCAAAATACTACAAACCTTCTTTATTAAGGCATGTTGAAAAAATCCTTAATCCACAAATTTTCTTTCCAAAATATCTCGAAGTTAGGAATGTTTTTAACCTGCAAAATGATGTTGGGAATTACAGTAATTTTCTAGATAATTTAAATTCAAAAACTTCCTTCCCCTCATTTTGCTGTGGCATTTTGGCCCAAATTAGCCAGGTGGTCGTTACTATTCTGTGCCTCACTTTCAACCTGAAGATCTCCCGCCTTTGGAAGGACTGATACATGTTGAGCTTAGACCACATTCTGGCTAAATCAGCACACACTTGCCTGGCTGGTTCCCTCCCTGAAAAGAACAACCTTTGGTTTCTCCAGCTTCCTAACCCAGCCATCGGAGAAGAAATTCAGGGTGAAAAAACCCTTCCTGGGTCATCTTGCTCCCTCTTTAGAAGTATGAGGGACTTCTTAAGGTGCACTCCCTGGGATTTTGCCTGAGCTTTCCTGCTTCAAACAGAGATCTCATCCTGTTCCACAATTCAACTTCATATGCCTCACCGTCAGTATTGATGAATCATTGTTGACATTTTTCACCATTTCTGTTTTGGACATATTTTTTGCCCTACACTATTTTCATCTTTACATTTTCATTGTCTTCCAATAAATGAAGATAGCTAACATCATAAGCATTTACAAAGCGTTGTAAACACGTGAATGTCTTTAATCCTCACCACAACTCCATTGGGTGGGTGAGTTTAATTGTAAAGCCCATTTTACAGATAGTGAGGTTGAGGCACAGAGGATTTAAGGCAGCACAGCTGGTAAAGAGGCAGACTCAAGACCTGGAGTCCTACAGTCTAGTTCCAGAAAATGGGCTGCAGCCAGTCCTCTGTGTGGCCCCAACAGGCTCCTTTATCTGTATGAGTCACCTGGTCACCCAAGGTGTAGTGTTCCTCATAAATTAATTCCTTTTCTATCTTGTGTTGCAAGGAGGCTTGAAGGTCATCCCCTAGTCCATTTTACTGTCTGATAACTAAAAGACTGTTCTTGTCCACTGAATACTCTTTATTCATGCCGTAAGTTTAAAATCTGGTCTTCTGACAAGAATAGAGGAAGGGGATCAGGGGGATCCAGCAGAGAAGGAAAAGGGGAAGTACTGGGGACTGAAATGGAGCAAACTATGTTATACTCATTTATGAATATGTCAAAATGAACTCCATTATTATGTGTAACCATAATGCACTAATAAATTTTTTTCAATTTGGTATGCTAAGCATAATTTTCAGAAAGACCCCCTTAAGAGAATAATAATAACAAAATGACTATGTTTCTTCTTCAGCCCACCTTCTCAAGAAAATGACCTCATGGACTTCTTGGCCATTGGTATTGTTTTGCAGAAGCCTATCAAGGTGAAAAGGGACAGTTAGTTTTCATATTATGACTTATTTTTAAGTACTTTATTTCAAGTCATCATTCCCTTTGTCTCTTATCCCCAGTTTATATAATAATAATAATAATAACAACAACAACAACTAGCATTAGCTCAAGCTGATGATATTGCAGGTACTTTTCATTGCCTTACAGGGATTAAACTCTATGTATGCAATAGGTACCATTTTTATAATAATATACATTTCATACATATAAAAATGGAATCATGGAAATGTTAAAAAAAAGAAAAACCTGCCCAAAGTCACACAGCTAGTGAGAGGGACCACTGCCTTTGGTACTAATGCCTGGGAATCTACCATCACTCTCCTCACTATTTTTCCAAACAGAGATAATAGTACCAAATGCTCCATATGCTCCTCTCTTATTCCCAAGTGCCTTGCAGGTGGGCAGGGCCATGTGACCAGCTTTAACCAATAGAATAGGAGTAAAAGAGAGGTATGAAAATAAATACCGTTAAAAAAAAATGTTACCAAAATAAACAGCTGAGCATTTATGTATTGAGATGGTACTTTAGTCAGCTTTTTTTGCTGCTGTGACTAAAAAACCTGACCAGAACAACCATAGAGGAGGAAGAGTTTATTTGAGGGCTCACAGTTTCAGAAGTCTCAATCCACAAACATCAGGCTCCAGTCCTCAGGATTCAAGGTGAGGCAGGACATCACAGCGGAAGAGTGGCAGAGGGAAGCGGTTCACATAATGATCAGAGAGCAGGAAGGGAGATCTCCACTTACCAGATCCAAATATGTAAGCCAAAGCCATGCCCCAATTCCACCCCCTCCAGCCACACCCTACCACTTTGTTAGTGCTCAGTTAATCCCTAGCAGAGGAATAGTTTTCTGATTGGGTTAAGTCTTTCATAACACAATCATTTCTTCTCTGAATCTTCTTGCATTGTCTCGCAGGTGAGTTTTGAGGGACATCACATCTAAACTATAGCAGATGGTGATATCATGCAATGGAGGGAAACTGGACCCCAGAGCCTTGTCTGGAGATTTGCTGCTCTAGAAAGTTTTCTGACCTGCACTGGATTGTATAAAGCAAGAAATGAACCTTTATTATTAAACCACAGCATGTAGACATTTACAATATTAATATAACAATGGTAACATAATATTACTCTAATGTGTTGATCTTCCTGTTTCTCTGTGAGTTATAAACTTATATCTTAGACTTTTAGCTTAATAATATAATTTTATTAGGAAGGAAGTGACTTAAAGGACTTCTAATTTTATCAGTAATTAATAATAGGACAATTGATTTAATGGAAATGGAAGAGTATTTTTAATGTTGATCTTAGGTATGAATAGTAATTCTTCTATAGATAACAAATATCTAATGCCTGTATTATTTTATTATTTTATTAACCAACTCATAAAACCCTCCAATAAACTAACATTTCATGTTCAAATTTCTAATATATTTACTCAAAGATCATGGTTCAAACAGAAAAAACAGTCAAGGAAGGAAGGAAAAATGGAGAAAGTTTGGCTTAACTGAATTATAGTGTTAAAAGTCCCAGAAAGCCAAATGGAGAGGTCCTTGCAGACAGGAAAGGCAAATTGGACCTTTTTCTATAAGTAGCAAGGGCCACTGAAAGTTTGGGGGCAGGAAAGTGTAAGAGTTGTGCTTCAAAAAACCCCTGATCTACAGCTAAGTATCAAACGAACCAGATGGAGAATGGAGGCTGAATCGATTGGGGAAATTATTATCCATCTGAACTCAGGGATGAGTGAGGAGGGAGGAGAAGAGGGGGTTTGCAGAGATATTGAAGAATTAAAACTCAACAAGATTTTGGTCACAAGAGATTGAAAGGAAGAAGCAAAGACCATTTTGAGTTTTAGAACCTGGAAGGCTGGTCTGGGGTTGTGGCTCAATGGTAGAGCTCTGGCCTAGCATGTGTGAGGCACTGGGTTTGGTTCTCAGCACCACATATAAATGACTAAAATAAAGGCCCATTGACAGCTAAAAAAAAAAGAAAGAAAAGAACCTAGAAGACTGACAGGATGTTGGTTTCATGAATACATAAAGAACACAAGATGGGGAGGGGGCAGACTGTGTTCAGCTTTATCTTCCTGTAGAGTCGCTGGCTCTATATTTTAACATTGTGTCTTACTACAAAGCAAGATAGTTTCTTTCAGAGATTCCTACATGAGTTCTCATAAATATCATATGTTACTTTTCTCTCTGGAATTCATTCTCTCTCTCTCTCTCTCTCTCTCTCTCTCTCTCTCTCTCGGTACTAGTGATTAAACTCAGGAATATGCGAGCACTAAGCCACAACCCCAGCCCTATTTTGTATTTTGTTTAGAGACAGGGCCTCACTGAGTTGCTTAGTGCCTCACTTTTGCTGAGGCTGGCTTGGAACTCCCGATCCTCCTGCCTCAGTCTCCCGAACTGCTGGGATTACACACCCAGCTGGAATTCTCTTTCTTTCTTTTTTCTCTAATAAACTCTCTTACCAGAAGAAGCCTAGCTCCAGTGGCAACTACCTCATAGAGTCACCCCCATATCCCTCCCTGCCATGGTTCTTGCTGACAGTACCCTTCCTACTGGGACTTAACTATATACACATCAATTAGATTCCAAGTCTCTAGAAGAGAAAAATGTATGCTTCCTTATGTGCTTTAATCTCACCCTAATTGTGTGATGAATATGTGTACACAGAGAGAGAAACTGGCTATGGTGGGAAGGGATTTGCTAACCATTCATATGTTTGCACTATGCATTGTTATGACTGTTAAAACATATACTCAATATTTGACAGATATTAATATAGCCCTACCATATATAATTTGCTCCAATTATTGAAATATTCCATGTGAAATAATGGAACAAATTGATGCATAATAGGTGGTCTTTCCCTTGTTGACCAAGAGGCCACCATTAACTCCACATGTTTCGACAATTGAGGGCCAAGAATTGTGGGTAGAAGAGGTTTTACAGATGGCAAAACAAATAGAAAGAGAACTTTCCTCAAAGCCTCAGTCATATCAAGAAGACAGTTTTCTTTCCTTCCCACTCCAGATCCTAGGGCTCCTCTTCCTTTTGAACTTTCTAAAATGCTCACACTACCCAAGAGATCATTTCAAGCATATCTCATGCAATCTGACACTTTGGGTAGATAAACTTATCTTCTCTTTCCTCAGCTATAAAATTGAAATGCAAAAGTGAAATGAGCAATCGGAATAACTATTAAAAGCAAAGTTGCTTTGGGGATCCAATGCCAGTGTTCCTCTGAGACCAGGCTCAGATTTACCACTTCTTTCCCAAACCATCTAAAATCAGGCTCAGAGCCCATTCCTAAACTCACTCAGAAGAGCCAAAGGGTTAAGAGATGATCCAGAAAGCATCATGTGGCATTTCAAATGACTGCACTCCCAATTGAAATGCAATGTTTATTACTTGGATTCCCCCCTTTCCCTTCCCACCCTCCTTTCTCCAACCCCAAGGCATTCTTTGATTTTTATTAAAAAGAAATAAATTATTGTCTTAATTTAATCACACAACTAGCAGGAAAATGAATTCGATGGATAAAAATTCTCACAAGGGGTAAATGATAGAATTCCCTCTTAGCCAAGCTTTCTGTCTAAAATGAGACGGCTTTTCAGGATTTACTGCTGTTATTAAGCAAAGGTCCTCTTGACCATGAAGCGGTGCCTCTCGGATGGAGAGTCCTCTGGAGCACAGGCTAAAGTGCTCTGTGATGGACGACTTTGACGGGCTCCAGGGACCTCGCCCTTTCCATGCTATAGTCTGTTCTTTGTTCACCAGATGAAGAGGCTCGAGTGGGATACACAGTTCAAGACCAGCACTTGGAGAAGGATGGACGTAAGGATGCAGAGTACCGTGTTTCTGCCAGGCAAACATGATGAATTACAGTGTATTAAGAAAGTGTTGACACATGTGGGAATAAGCTCTTGACAGGCTTGCCAGTAATTAAGGCACATTGTATGTAAAGTCACTACAAAACATTGCAGTCTGGGTCTTTGTTCAAGGTCTTCTGCCAAGTGGTGTTATTCATAAGCTTGATGGAAAATACGTGTATCTGCGAACTCTTTGTGGTTCAGTGGAGGATGGGGCAAGAAGAAGAGCGAATGAGTTTTATGAATGTTTTCCATGTCCCTGAAATTAGGTAGGTACAGTAAATGTTTTCCTTCTGCTTCAGAGGGCCGTAGATGTTTCAAGGTAAATCATGTGAAATGGACAGGACAGGAGGGGACTTAGGGGATGTTTGGGGAAAGCAGAAAAGTTTCTGACCCTGGACTTTCTCTGATCATTTATCCTTATTATCCCCCCCTCTTTAAAATTCAATGGAACAATCAAGAACTGTATAATAGAGCAGTGTTTTGAGTCCCCTTTCTTAAATCCACCTGGCTCCTTTATCTTTGGCCACTGCCAAAAAATTAGGCTTCCTATCTGTGATAATCTCTGGGTTGACCCAGTGCTGACAAGCCCTATGCCCATAACTAGGCTTCAGACCAGAGCCAGAAGTCTCCATCCAAACCCTTCCCACCTGGCTTCCGACCATCTGCACAATCTCATTCTCCAGCTCAGCAAAGGCCTCAGGACAGAGCTCCCAATCAGGAGCCCCAAGGAAAGACAGAGCTGAATTACTTCTGCTGTCCAATAAAATTTAGGACATTTATGATTTGTAAGGGCTGTATCATATGTCGGTCTGGCACTTTTAAAACTTATTTTCCTAATAAATTGTTTTATTGAGTGATAAGAAATAGAATTGACATCCAGGCCAGGTGTAATGGAAATTCTTGGGATTGTACATCACTAGAAACCAAACTAAACTTCTTGTTCCCTGAGGTTTGAACAGAAGAGCTCATGTAAACAACAGCTTCATACTGAGTGATTCTCACTGGAGAGCTATTATCCCAAATTGCACCTCCACAAAGGACGGATATTCAGACTGGACACCTGGCTGACATAACGGTGACTTGCAGGCTCTGCCCCACACTCAAAGGACCAAAAAACAGACTGAAGGTGGGATGGGCTTTCACTTGCCTCTGCTTATCCTGTCTAAGGGACCCCCTGCCTACACTTCCTTAGCTGCTAAAATGAGCCAAGATGTCAGAACTTTCTCACACATCCTTAGTAAGCCTCTGACAATGGCTCTGAACCTGGCTGCATGACAGAATAACCTGGGGAGTTTTAAAAGTACATATCAGTGCTCAGGAGATCATTATTAAAGTCTCCCAGATGATTCTAATGTGCAGCCAGGGTGGAGGGCCATGGGCCTCTGGGGAAGCCTCAAGTCCTATTAACAACAGTGACAACAGGTATTCCTTGGAGACCTCTCCAATGCAAGTCAGACATTTGTCACAAAATTGGCACACTGTGCTGCAGTGATCTGTCACTCATTCTATTCATGACTACTTTCTTTCCTTCAAGAAAAGGCAATGCATCGTTTTGTATTATAAAATTGTGAAAATAAATGTATAAGAGCATTCCATATTTAATATAGAAAATTTGGAAAGTAAATTATGAAGAAAAATACAAATCCCCAAATACAGATAAAAATGCCTTTACTATTTTAAGATATTTGTTTCCAACGTTTTTATATCTGTACATGATAGCATGTACATCTGTTTAAAAAATTGGGATTATACAAGATTATCTAGGAATATCTAATGTATACCATAAGATATACATAGGAATTATTTGTTCCTTGAAAATTCAAGAGAATTTACCATATAACTATATTGTTCTAAAGTCTCTTTTGGATATAAATCTTTGACATTAAAAACTTTTCATTAGTGTATTTGTCCATTTAATGTTTCTTTCTTTTAGAGTCATTCATGATAATTCACAATTGTCCAAGCTTGAGACCCATTTATTTGGCAATTTCCATTTTATTGGCCTGGAGTATAATGTAGTGTCTCTTTATATCCCTTGTTAATCTCATGTGAGTTCTCAATTGCTGTTGGACAGGTGGTACCAAGAAAAGGTGGACCCATAATCTCCTAGGAAGCACTTAAAGAGATCATTCCCCAGCAATTTCCTAAGGTTCCCATCATGCTGTACCACACCCATCCCTTGCTCCTGCCACTGCCAGTCATCACTGAAGTGAAATGGACCCAAGGACAGAGAGCCACACATGCACATCACACAAATGACATGAAGTCATCAAAAAGGATATTAAGAACCATCATGTGGCCACTCTCACTGCAGAACCCCTTGGAGTGGAAGACTCTTCCACCACTGGAATAGTATCACTGTCATCTGCTTTGATCCATCAGAAGCATGACTTGAAAGAACACACTATGCACAAGGTCATGCAGCGCTAACGCTACTTACATTCAGTGTGGAGCAGAACATCCAAACTTATAACTTCTACACATGTTCCTGCTATAAACCATTGGGCTTCACAGTTAGATCCAATTACTTTTCATATCCAAGAATTCAATCATCCCTGTCATAAGATGTTCATTACATCTAAAATTTTATTTTTGCTTTCTTGGCAATTTACAATCCTTCTTAACATTGGCCCTGAAGAAGACATGGAGTGCTTCCAGACCTGCAAAAGAAAAAAAAAAAAGCTAGGCGTCTTTCCGGACAACTCAATGAAGAGTATGCTCAGTACTCAATGGTCGTCCAGAAAGGGTTGGGGATGGGGAGGGCGGCAGGCAGTGATGGAAGTTACTTGGAAAAATATGGGATATATTATCATTCTGTTTCATAAATCATTCCTGTCTTAATCTTTATCATTCAGAATCACCCTCCCAAGAGGAAAATATGTTCCACAAAAGATCAACAAAAAGGCAATAAGGCAGGGTGCGAATTTTCACAGACTGAGGAATTGGAAAGCTCAGTACATTTTAGGAAAAGGAAAACATTACTTTGGAATAATTGGAGAAACATGAAATAATGTGCATAGGTGTAACAAAATTAAAACAAGAGAACAAATGAATGATTGGCATTCTATGCAAATTAATCAATGCCCTTAAAATCTCTAGCCACAATTATAACAATGATTCAGATTTTTTTCTCCCCATGTTTTATTGGTACATTATAGTTACATGATGAATTTCTTTTTACATATTCATACATGCAGACAATGTAAAAATATAATTTGGCCAATATTCCTCCCCAGAACTCTCCTTTTCTCCCTCCTTCCATACAATTCAGAATGTTTAAGCCAATTTTTATTAACTGACAGATCACTAGAGGATTCATTTAAACTGAATTAAAGACAATGAAAAAAAATCATATAAAATTCCAGTTCCTAAAGACAAGCAGAACAAGTTGCCTTCTACATTTTTCTGTACTAGAAAAACTATCAACTTCTTACTTAAACGGTATCAGTCATACTTTAAGAAATTATGCAAATAGATCAAATAAAGTAGTTTGAGTGAAATATGGTCCTATATAAATGAAAGACCACATGAAAATGTCATTTTCCTGGAGGACTCAACACAGTACATAAAGTGAAATCTGAAAATCATACAACCAAAAAAAAAGCTTTGTTAAAATAAGACTCACTGGGAAACACTTAATAAAGATGATTAACTCCTACTTGGAAGAACTGAAGGACAAGAACTTTGGCACATTTATGAGACAATGATGAGCGACCTCACATAAATGGAGCATACACACAGCACTATGTATAATGTGTTTTCCCTATTTGGACATTCAACTCGGCCTATAAATGAGTTAAGAATGTAACTACATGCGTTATAGATAACAATATTTAAAAATTAGGACTAGGTCTTCCAGCACGAGGAATTTCCCCCAACATCTTTATCGGTGCATTATATCTGCATGTAATGATGAGATTTGTTGTTACATATTTGCACTCAGTATAACAATATAATCTGGCCAGTATCACTCTCCAGCATTTCCCCTTCCCTCCCTGTCTCCCATCTCTTGGTCCCTTTCCTATACTGATCTCCCTTTGATTTTTAGGAGATCCACCCCCATCTTTGTTTTTTTCCTCTCTAGCTCTTGCATGTGAGAGAAAACATACCCTTGACCTTCTGAGTTTGACTTATTTTGTTTAACATGATGATCTCTCATTCTATTCATTTTCCCACAGATGCCATAATTTCATTTTTCTTTGTGGCTGAATAAAACTCCATTGTATATACACACCACATTTTCTTTACCCATTCATCCACTCATACCTCTATGCTTTAAAAGTAAGCAGAAAAACTCTTGGTGAGGGCCTGGGAGGAGAGCAGTATGAAGACGGGCTTATCATTTAGTTCTGCAGAACTCTAAAGGGCCAGAGGATCAAGGAAAAGCCTGCTCTGAATTAATAATCCTTCCTCAGAAGTGTGAAACCAAGACCCTCAGTCTTCTAAGATCTCAGTGTTATTCAGACAATGGTTCTTTTCCCTGTCTCAAGAGAATATCCCCTTAATCGCTAGATTGCATGCCTAGCAACTAAGAGACAAGTCTTATAAATAAGAGCATAAGATATCACAGTGATTGGCACACTGGCTTTGGCATTAAACAAACATAGTATGACTTACCAGCCTGGAACAATAAGGAGATTACTCAAGCTCTGTGCATGTCAATTTCCTCATAGGAATAGTGAAAGCAGCAACAAGCCCACTCCATGTACCTTCTGGGAAGTATAAGTGAAAGATGAAATACTTACACAAAAGGCAAGAACTGAAAAAGGTTGGCTTTTATTACAGAAAAGCTGAGCTACTACCTACATTATCTGAACATACAGGCTCTCACGAACTGCACATATTCTATAAAGCAGTATGGTAACAGGTCTCAAAAATCTTAAAAGTGTTGGTATTGCAGAAGATATCTCACTTCTAGGAATGAAGCTTAGGGAAACATATTCAAATACAGGAATGCACATTGCATTAATGGTTTTTATGTTAAACTTTTTTTTTAGATTATTGCTGATGCACATGCAGTTACATTAAATAAATGCAGAGCAATCCTGTAGACCCTTTCCCACATTTCCCCTTGCCGCAGTCTGGCTGGGCACAAATGCCGCAGTCTGGCTGGGCACACAATCACGAGCCACCACACAGCTTGTAGATTCAAACAGCAACTCTTTATTCCCGAACTCACACCAGCCGTCTACAATCATGTTCTGGGGAAATCCACGTTCTCTGCCCAAATCCACCTCCACTGGGCTTCTATCTCCCAAAAAATACTGTCTGAATCCCGTGAGAACTCAGGGGGAACTCAGGCAGCAGGATACGCCCTATTCCCAGCAGGAATAATCTTAAACCTTAAACCTGGAACCTAAACTGGGAACGCCCTAAACCCGATTATCTTAAACCGGGAACACCCTAATCCGCCCTGGTCCTTGAGCAAGGTCACCTACATTCAATGTCACTGCAAAATGTCAGCAACATGGGGTACGCTGGCAAGGAAATTGTCATACCTACTTGGCTAATGGCTCCCAGCATCCCCTGATGGAAATATCTTACAAAACTGTTGTCCAGTATCACAACCAGCATATTAACATTGATATGGTCAAGATGCTAAGTCTTTCCATCATCACAAGAATCCCCAGTGGTGCCTTTTATAGCCACAACTACTTCCTTCCTGCTTCTCTCCTGCCCCTTATCCCTCCCACCACCACTGCCCTAATCCTTGGCAATCACTGACCTGTTCTCTGTGTCTATAATGTTGTTATTTCAAGAATGTTTTATAAATGGAATTACATAGTATACAACCATTGAGGTCAGCTTTTTATTCTGAACCAATGCCTGGAGATTCATCCAAGTGTTGGTTGAATCCAGAGCTGCTTCTTTCTTAGGGGTGAGTGGCTCTCCATGGCATCCACTTACCATGACTTGTGTAACCTTCGCCCTGTGAAGGACATCTAGGTTGTTTCAAGTGTAGGGTTATTATGAATAAAGCTGCTATGAACATAAGCTTTTATGTCTATGGGAAAAATGCCCAAAGTTCAATTGCTGGGTTGGATGGTAGTTCATATTTCATTTTTTAAGAAGCTGCCAAACTGTTTTCCAGAGCAGCTGTACCATTTTACATTCCTGTTAGCGATATATGAGTGATCCTTTATATTATTTTAAACACTAAAAATGGTAAATAATCCCATTTTCTAGTGTCAAAAACAAATTATGCTACAGTCTCAGGGTAGAATACTAATTCAGCTATTTAAGTTAGTATGTTAATACATCTTCATTGGAAAAAAGCATATCACTTAATGCTAAGTTTAAAAATTCAATTATAAGTATACATAAATAAATATAACCATATAAACATTTTTATAACATTTATATGTTATATAAACACACAGACCAAATATATAATATGGACTAACTCTGAAAAACAAAATTTCAAAGGGCTTTTAAAAATACTTATTTTTCTGAATTTTCTACATTGACTATGTGCTACTTTTATAATTTAAAAATGTCTCTTTGGTGGGGTGGGAGTGGCTGTGGCTCAGTGGTAGAGTGCTTGCCTCGAAGGTGCGAGGCCCTGGGTTCAATCCTCAGCAATGTATAAAAATAAGTAAATAAAATAAAGGAATTGTGTCCAACTACAACTAAAATAAATATTTAAAAAACTAAAATTAGGGCTGGGGATGTGGCTCAAGCAGTAATGCGCTCGCCTAACATGCGCGGGGCGCTGCGTTCGATCCTCAGCACCCCATAAAAATAAAATAAAGATGTTGTGTCCACCGAAAACTAAAAAATAAATGTTAAAAAATTCTCTCTCTCTCTCTCTCTCTCTCTCTCTCTCTCTCTTCTCTTCTCTTCTCTTTAAAAAACATTAAAAAATAAAAATGTCTCTTTTTAACCAATTAAATTTTGATTGTATCACCTAATCAATATCTTTTTTAAAAGTAGCCCCATAATATTCTACAGTATGAGTGTTATTATTTATTGAATGTATTCCCAAATTAAAACATTAATGTCTTTTCCTGCTTTTTGCCACTTCAAACAAGTTCATAATAAGCATCTTTGAACACATACTCTTACATGTGATGAGTTCATTTCTAGAGAGATCCTGAAAGATAGTACTAATGGATCAGAGAACACGATTAATTTTTATTTTAACCTTCCAGATGACTTTCCCAACAAGGAACATTTCACATTCCCAAGAGCAATTTATGAGCACTGTTTCCCCCACATTCTTTCTACTTCTGGATGTGATAAATCCTTCACATTTTTTTTGTCAATAAAATGCATAAAAGTGACGGTTTGTTGTAGCTTTAATTTGCATTCTCCTCACAACATCTTTTCACATGGGCACTGCCCATCTGATTTCCTCTTTTATTACCTGTTGATACTCTTAGTCCCCATTTAAAACTAAGTCAATTAATTTTTTTCTAACCAGTGTGTACGGTTTTCCTTATCAGTGTGCAGGGTTTTCTTTTAAGAATATCAGAACATTAACCTCTTAAAGTGTTTGCTTTATTCATTACTAATATTATCTCCCTATTGGAAATTGTTTTCAACTTTGTTTACTGCATCGTTTTCCAAGACAAAGTTGTTTTTCTTTTCTTTTCTTTTTTCTTTACAGTCAAATTCATAGGTCTTTTTGGCTTCTGGGTTTTTTATTTAGAAGTTCACTGAAGGTTATACAGAGGGCATCATAGTTTACCTTTTAGAATTTTTATTATCTTATATTTAATTCTTAAATGTACTTTTATTTTTCTTTAATAGTCTTCATATACAGTACACAGCAAATATCTACCTAGATGGAAGGAAGGGAATTATTTTCTTACCAATTTAAAATGCCAAATTCCTATATGAACTTAGAATTATTCCTAAACTCTCTATTAGGATGTAATTTTTGTGCTGACACCCACTATTTTGATTAAGTAGTTTTATAAGTTTTCATATCTGATAAGGCAATTTTGAAAATTGTCTTTGAATTTCAAACATGCTTATCGTTCTATACAAAGGCTTAAGATGATTTTTTTCCATGATATATTAAGTGAGAATTGTCAAATTGCTAAATAGCATACATTATGTGGAACTTTTGACCATATAAAAATAGAAAACACTGAGAGAGGGGAGGCCAGTGGTATGCATGTGGTTTGCCTAAGTTGCATGAGTGTAAAGAAAAGCCCAGAAGTGCACAAACCAAGCTGTCAACAGTGGTTACTTCAGACGGATGTGATCAGGAAGAATGGGGTAGGTAGGCCTCTCCCCTCACTGGTTGCCTTGTGGTTTGACTTGTTACAAAACCAATAGTTTAAAAGAAAGAGCCAATTAAATATTTTAAACAAATGAAACATAATTATGTTATTAAATTTGGAAGACACATCAGAATTTATTTCTTCCAACTCCTACTAGAACAGGAATCTGCTTGGCAACACCTCTACCAGATGGCCTTCCAGGATATCTGAAAACTTCCAGGGACAGGGGTTTTTCTTATTTTGGCATGGCTGCCTGCTCTATCACTGGAGAGCTCCAACTGTCCGTCTCTCATTTGCACCCAGGTCCTGGATCAACCTACAGAGCAACATAGTATTAAAAGACTTCCATTCCCTAAGCATTTAGTTGTATGCTGCACTACAAGCTAGGTCAGTTCTTCAACTGTATCATCATCGTCATCATCACAATTATCCTACATGTTTTGGAGCATATAGTAAACACTGCTAAGCATTTTACATGGATTTACTTATTTCATTCTTGCAACAGCCAGTGATGTGGCTGTTGTTAACTTCCTCATTTCCAGATGAGGAAAATGAATCAAAGAGATGAATTAAACTGCCTGAAATCATTAGCCAGGAAGCAAAAGCATCAGGAATCAAATCAAATCTCTGTAGCTCCAAAGACTATACTCTCACTAGTACCCTGCACACCACTCTCCCTTTATAATAATAACACTATGGGGGCTTTTTTCTTAGCATAAACAATGCTGCAATGGACATCTTTGCTCTTCCTCCTTTACCTATGTGCCAGAAATGAAAATCCAGCTCACCCTTTCAGTGTTGCACTACAAGGTAGCTCTTCAATTTATATGCTTTCTACAAATAGCTGAATAGTGGATCCCCAAAGATATCCAGAGCCTAATCCTAGAACTTGTGAATATCACCTTATAAGGCAAAAGCGACTTTACAAAAGTGATCAAAGTGGAGAGAGGCAGAGAGAGGTGTGACTACAGGAGAAGAAGAGAAAATCAACCTGATTATGGAAGCTAGGAGAGAAAAGATGATGTCACATGAGGAAGAGGCCACAGCTAAGAAGTGCAGACAAGGATGTGAATTCCCTCTGCCATCTCTGGAAGAACCAGTGTGCCCACACCCTGATTTTGAACCCTTAAAGCTACTTTTGGATTTCTATTCTCCTTACCTGTAAGAGAATGATTCATGTTGTTTTAGCCCACTAAATGTGTGGTAGCTTGTTATAGTAGACATAAATAATCAATATACTTTCTATGACATTTTTTTAAAATCATTAGTACGTGGAGTTATATCTCTTTTCTCATTTTTTCTATTCCTATTCCTATATCCAATGAGATATATTATTTTCTTCTTTGTTAATATTTTGAATTACATTGATAGCATTGAAGAGTTTTTGTTTGTTTTGGTATGGGTTTCTTTTTTTTTTTTTTGGTGGGGGGTGGTCCCAGGGATTGAACCCACATCCCTAGACCTTTTCAGTATTTTTATTTAGAGACAGGGTCTTGCTGAGTTGCTTAGGGCCTCACTAAGTTGCTGAGACTGGCTTAACTTGAGATCCTCCTGCCTCAGCCTCCCAACCCGCTAGGGATTACAGGCATGTGCCACGGTGCCCAGCCTGATAAGTTTTTTTTTGTTGTTCGTTTGTTTGTTTGTTTGTTTGTTTAAGATAGAGAGAGAGAAGAGAGAGAGAGAAAAAATTTTAATATTTATTTTTTTTCAGTTTTCGGTGGACACAACATCTTTATTTTATTTGTATATGGTGCTGAGGATCGAACCCAGTGCCCTGCGCATGCCAGGCGAGCACGTTACCGCTTGAGCCACATCCCCAGCCCCCTGATAAGATTTTTGATGCAACTCATCCCAACATTTTTGAGGAGAAGTCACATTTAGGATATATTTTTAAAATACGTCATAATTCAATTTGCAAACATTTTGCTTGTCATTTTTTACTGCCCATCTACACCCTCCCACCATATCTTCACATCCGCATATCTGCCCCTCTGTCCCCAAGGCCTTTTCCTGATAGAATGCTGTCATTTCAGTCTCCCACATCCTGTATTGATGTCACAGTTTGTAACTGAAAGGCACCTTCCTTTCATTTATAATATATAAAAATTGAGGAAGTACCTTTTGAGTACCAGGCACAAGAGGCTGAAAAATTGAAGACATAATCTACTCCTTCAAGTAAGTTGCAATTTGGTGGGGAGACACACACAGAATGATAGGATAAAGTTCTTTCTTTCACAGAACATAGAAGGAACAGCAAGAACAGGAGAGCCAATAACCGTGCATGGTACATATTTCTTGTCTGACTACAAGGTCTGGTGCTTCTGTGGATCAACCTCACACTGCTTTGCTGAAACTGTCCTGGTCTTTTGGATGCTCCTTAAGAGTCTCTTGAAGATCAATTTTATCAGCCACATTTCTGCAGGCAGTCCCCCAAGGTCAGGCAGTCTTTTCTGGCTTCCTGCCTGAACCAGAGCCAACTGTTCACAAGGGACTTTCTGCTGCTTAAGGAGTCTTCTTTTTCAGCTTTTTCCTTACCAATCCCTAGAACCAAGTGCCCTCCCTGCCTCACTCCCCTGAAGTGCAGTGTCTTCTCTTCCCCGCCCACCAAACTATGGAGTTCAGGGTCACCATGGCATGCAGGTTAGCACCAGAAAAAGTTTAAATATATTTAACTTCCAGCCTACTCTGCCAATTTCAGGAAGAAAAAAAAATTGTATCCCAAGGAAATAATTAGAAAGGTACAGTCAAAAAAAAAAATGTTCACAGAAGCATTATTTATAATTTTTTAAAGTTAAAAAAAATAGCCTGTATCAATAAAGAAATGACAAATTTTAATGTGTCTGTATAATGGAATATATAGAGTCACTGAAATTGATGAAACATATTAATTTTTGTTAACATGAAGAAATATTCTTGACACATGATTGGAAAGGAAGAATGTCGAGAAGCATGTATAATATGATTTAATCTATTTCCCAAGAACTGGGAAAACAGAGTCTAGATTAGAGGAGCAACAACATCATATTGCAAAAGTGAGAATATAAGGCGACCATTAGCTGGGGCCATTGATATGATTGATTAACCAGAATCAGATATACCATCAGCAGAAATATGTGGCAGAGAAACAAGAAACAACAACAGAAGGCACTTGGTTGGTGTATGGGAGGAATCTGTGGCCTCCTGAGACGATGTTAAATAATGCTACCATTGATCCATCCTAACAGGGGACAGGGTGCAACGGAAGCTGTCAATTGGTAAATGCCCACACCATGCCATGTTTTTTTAATATTGGATTATTTTTTTCCCTTGGTGATTTATAGGCAGTAGTTGTAAAAATACTTTGGCAACCAAATGCTTTATCTAATACCACCATGTCTAAAGCATAGGAAACTGGCCTAGTTTTACATGGATAAAGTCCCTAAAATTTCTAGACAGATCCATTGTTGGAAACCTCTACTCTCTATGTAAAATGTGTATGTTTTTCCAAGGTTCAATTGGACATGACTTTCACATGACTGGTTCAGAAATAAACAGACAAGGATTTAGTAATTGTGTTAAAGCATGTCATCTGTTAACTTGTAAATGTTGACACTGACAGTTGACAGGTAGATAAGAACTGTTTATAAGGATTGCAGGCATTTCTGAGTGTGTATTTACTCAAGCTTTCAAAAGTTAAACTCAGAATTTCTACAAGTGTGTAATGTTAAACATACCATCTATTTTGAACTTAATATGGTATATAAACATGTTTATAAGAATTGTATTCATTTGTTTGAAAAGCTCTTTTTTATCCAAGTCAAAGAATTTTTATGTGTTTTGGAGCACAAATTTATTTAGTCAAAGATTTAAAAGTTTAAGGAAGTATAAAAATGGCTGAACCATGTGAAGGAATTAGGAATTCTGAGAAACCATGGGTGAAATCCTAATGAAACATTGGAGAAGAGGTTCAATAAATCCCAAAACTAAAATAAAATTCTAGGATGATAAAGAGAGAAAAAAAAACACTTAAGAAAGACAAGTACTCTTGGAAAAGAGTAAAGGAAAAAATCATAGACAAGATCAAATTGGAAATAACTCATGTCAATAATTAAATTGAAAAGGCACTTCAAAGAAAATAGCAGTAGGGCTAAAATAGTAGTAGGCAATACAGATATTGTCAGCAAGAGTTATACACATGGAACAAATAGAATCGCCTTTTGTTAATAACAATTAAGAGCTGATAGACAAGTTGCATTATGTCAGGGAGGGCTGGTGTACAACAGTTACATGACCACGTGCTGCTACTTATTAATCTGAAGGTTATAAATCACCTCACACCTGTTAGTAAATTCTTACAGCAGCTCGGTTGATGTCGTGGTATCTTCTACAAAGCCAGGAAAATAGGACTGAGGCATAGACCCAGTCACAGAGCACATTAATAGCAAACCTGGAAGAGAACCAAAACCTTAACCTATGAACCTCATTCCTACTTTTGGATCCACCTCACCAAACCAATCCCTTGAGATGTTAGATTGATTGCCCTCGAATTCAGTTGCCAGTTTTTAACTGTTACTTTTACTCCTGCAACCCTGCTGTGCTGTAGAAACTCAAGTTTGAAATAGTCCTTTGCTTTGCCTATTAGGAAAGCCACAGAAAAAGTAAGTGCTGGAAACCAACACCTCCACATATTTCCTCACTTGATTTATTTGGACTCAGTGGAAAACTCACACGCCTGTAGCTGTGCCTGGAAAGCCAGCCCGAGGACCAGAGGGGTGCGAGACAGGGGGCTCAGGGCCATGCCTTCCTATGGTGCCAGCTCAGCTCATCCTGTCATGAGGAGACTCTCAAGTTGACTTTGACGAGAAAGAATGCTCTGGCAGGAAATTAAATTCGTGCCTGGAAATATTCCTTACAAGACTTCAAAATTGTTTTTCAATAAAGTTTGTAAGTCAGTTTAAGAGCTAGCAGGGTAGCCACAAATTGCACCAAGCAGCGCTAAGTCCAATCTTAGGCCCGTGTGCACAAGACAGGGACATGACACTTCATGGCAAGAGACCTGAGAAAAGGGAAAGGTAATCAGCCCAGAGGCACCTGATTCAGAAGGGAAGGGGCTCTCCCTTTGTATTTCATTGTATTCTTCATATATTGAGAAAGGAGAAACTATTATTCCTAGGGTGGAAGGACTTTTATTGGCAAATTTCAGCAAAGTTGAGAAAAGATTGAGCAAGGAAAGAAGATGAACATGGTAATGGGACCCATCATGGAAGTTATTATCACTATGAGAGAAAGTGACAATTTGAAATTACATGTAAGTCCCGGGAAGAAGACTGTAAAAGTTACAAGAGAGCAAAGACAGGCAAAATGTTCAACACAAAACTCATAAATATGTATGTATGGAACAGAGAGTCAGAGACAGCAACAGAGACTAGGATGTCACAAGAACCCGTCAATAGAAGCTAGGATGTCACTAGGATGTCTCACGAGAGAGTGAGGATGACTTGCAAATCCAAATTTCCTTCTTGGGTATTATCTGAATACAGCAGTGAAACCTTGGTCCAGTCCTACTCCCAAAGAGCAAGGCCTGAGCTGAGAACAGGACTGGAAGTCAGGAGCAGAGAATGGACCACCGTGTTACAGTTGGCTGTAGCTGACCAACAAATTAGAGATTGGAAGGAGTCTTAGAGGACTTTGGAGCAGAAAAAAATTCCCCCAAACCAAGGTATAGAGGACATTCCAGTGCCTGATGTTTGATCTGAAGAACTCAGATAACCAAGGCTTCCACTTAGGCCATTTCTTCTTAGCTGACTCTGAGGCATAGATCACAGGTCTGATCACAGGTCCAGCACAAGTATTTTTCTGCTCATTTAAAAACCCTATGATGGTTTTAATTCCTGGTACTGCCTGGGAAGTGATTGAAGGAGACAGTAGTTCCATCCATTTTTGCAGCTAGACCATAATGACCCACCACCTCCTGGACCCAAGCCACCTAAACTCTTCCCTTTTGTTCTCCAGGGTTTCTTCACAATCACATTGCTGAGTCGTCCCAGGAATGGAACAGGGCCATCTCAGTGTCTGGAGACCACAGGTACCTCACGGTGCAAGTTCCAACAGCAGCAGTATCTGGTCAAGAGCATAAAGCCAAGAGTCATATCTGACAAGGGCCCGGGCGGTGGGGGTGGGGGGGACCTTTCCAGAGAAGATAAAAGAGAAAGCCTTTAACAGTGGGTTCTTCCCTGTAACCAATTCAATACCTTTATTTTCCTCATTGATTATCACAAACTTTTTTGGGAGGTGGAGGGTACCCAGGATTGAACTTAAAGACACTCAACCACTGAGCCACATCTCCAGCCCTATTTTGTATTTTATTTAGAGACAGGGTCTCACTGAGTTGCTTAGCACCTCTTGCTGAGGCTGACTTTGAACTCACAATCCTCCTGCCTCAGCCTCCTGAGCCACTGGGATTACAGGCATGCACCACCTGGCTAGGGCTCTCACAAACTTTTAATTCAAACTCAGAGTTGTGTTTCCTTATTCCTCCTGGGACTTGTGAATTTATTGTGCACCTGATTTTCATGCTGTTCCTCCTTGGTTTACGTTCTTGAGTTTTGCTATCCTTTACTGAATGTCTTTCTTTCCAAAGTAGT
This sequence comes from Marmota flaviventris, assembly GCF_047511675.1. Taxonomy (NCBI): domain Eukaryota; kingdom Metazoa; phylum Chordata; class Mammalia; order Rodentia; family Sciuridae; genus Marmota; species Marmota flaviventris. The sequence goes on along the minus strand of NC_092501.1, from coordinate 130,181,754 downwards.
TTATTATTATTTTTTAATATTTAATTTTAGTTGCATTTGGACACAATACTTTTATTTATTTTTATGTGGTGATGAGAATTGAACCCAGGTCCTCCAACGTCTAGGCAAGCACTCTACAGCTGAGCTACAACCCCAGCCCCAGTAATTTATTATTATCACCAGAGGACTTGCCACTACTCCTTCCCATTGGCAACTCATTAAAAAATGTATAGCCAGTACTAATCCCAAGGTTCAACTCTGCATTATTGCATTATTCATACTTTGTTTTTCATTTGACCCCGCTCTTTGTCTTGATTCAAACTATGTAATTTTTTTTCAATCCATAGTTCATCATTCTTACAGTTGACATATTTGTACTTATGCCATGTATCTATGGATGCACATGTGAAATTATTTAAACATTCTTTTTTAACTTTACTTAAAAAAACATTTTAGTTGTGAATGGACACAATATCTTTTTAGATATTTATTTTTATGTGGTACTGAGGATTGAACCCAGTACCTCACACATGTGATGCAAGAGCTCTACCACTGAGCTACAGCCCCAGAACTTTAACTTCATTTTTTAAAGAACAAGCCTAACATGGCTGAAAAGTACAGTCTACCCTCTGAAGGTGTGTTCTCACATATATCTTACACAATTTGTAAGACTTTCTCAGTTGCTTTGAAAACTCTTTCAGAAGGAGACTTAATGTTATCTAATTTTTTAAAATAAAATAATTGGTAAAAATCTTAATCAATTAATTCACTACAATCCACAGATTATAAACTGAATATTTTTTCAATAAATCATACATTAAAAAATAAAGATTTTTTAAAGTCCATATGTGCTCATGGTAGGAAAACTGGAAACTAAAGAGAAAAAAGAATGAAATTTCCCATCAACTCTAATGTGACTGATCTGTTGATGTCATCAGCCTGTGCAATTTAGGTTTGACACTGACAATATTGCAGGTGAACCAAATGACTTTCTAAAACAGTTAAAGGATTTTAACTCAATTGATTTAATTATCCCACAATTTCCTGCAGAGTTAGAGCCTTTGACCTGCTTCTATCTCCTAATAGCAGTACTGATAATAATAAGGCTCATAATATTGATCATCAGTATGGCTCACATTTGAGTTTTTATCATATTAAGTCCTTAAACACTGTACAGATGCCACCATATTTAATGTTCATAAATGTTTCATGGGAGAGACATGATTATGCACCCCCACTATGCAGGTGAGAAACTGAAGTCCTGGTCCCAGATTCCCACAGCTGTAAGTGGTGGGTCCATGCCTAGTGATCTGACTCCAAAAGCAGGTTTTACTACCACACCAGTGGATTGTGGAACTTGAGCAGCTATAAAAATCACCTGGAAAACTTGTTCTCATGCCAGATTCTCCAGCTCCAGTTGTTGACACTGGGATTGTGTAGGTCTTAGCTGGGGACGGGGGATCTACACTTCTAAAGCAGACTTTGACCAAAATGGTACACCAACTTCCTGCCCCGTTATGCTGCTTGTGTGAGGTAGAAACCATGAACCACCTCCAAATAGTTCTCTAGTCTAGGAGGTCTTCAACCAAGTGTTTCTTATCCTTTTGGGAGGATCCCCGATCCCTGTAAGAATATGATGGATGTTATAGACCTCACAATCAAAATGCACCAATTGGGGGGGGGGGGGGCATTTCCCCGCCCCCAGGGATTTAAAGCCTATACTTTAGTATACTATTCCTGTACTAGTCTTTCTCCACCTTTTTTTTTTCCCTCAACCTCATTATTTCCACTTGTGCAATACGGACACTAATGCTACTGGCTGCCTATTTTGCAAGGCTGATATCAGGATATTTTTTTAAAATACGGGGTTTTGAAATACAGAAACAGAAACACTTCAAGTAATAAACCTCAGGCTTATATAACTATAGAGAAATAGGGAAGAAGAGATTTGAGTAAGAAAGGGCCCACTATATTTTGAATCTAAAGTGACCCCCAAAGCTCCATGTGGCAAAGGCTTGAACCCCAGTGTGGTGATCTTAGGAGGTGATGGAGCCTTTAAGAGACAGGCCTAGTGGGAGGTCTTCAGGTCATTGGGAGTATGCCTTTGAAGCCGGTAGTGGAACCCCCATCCTACCTTCCCTTCCTTGTTTTCTCTTTTGTTTCTGGGCCATGAGTTGAGTAGTTTTGCTCTATCTGGTGCTCCCTACCACAGGCCCAAAGCAACAGGGCCAACCGATCACAGACTGAAACCTCTAAACTATGAACCAAAGTAAACCTTTTTTATTTATATGTTGATTATCTCAGGAATTTATTATAGTATCAAAAAGCTAACACAGAGCTCCTAAAGAGGAACTCAGACAGCACTGGTTAAGGGAAATAACCAGCAAACAACCATGAGCATATTGAAGTGGACATCTGCCCTTTGTTGAATACCTGCCGTGAGACAGGCACTCTGATTCGTACCTTAAAACCATTTTCCTCCTAGTAACAACAGCTCTTCAATGGTATCATTTTTATTTTACTAACAAGGAAACCCGGGTTGATAAATTGCCCAGTACTGAATAGCCAGTGAAGTGACTCAAACTCAGATCTGTCTGCATGCAAAGCCCTTCCAATTTCCATGATGTAAAGGAGGTGGCCATGGCTCCTTTTAAGACCTGATTCCATACACAGCTGAGGCAGAGATTTCTGAGGCCAGTGCCTGGAGCAAAGAACCTGAACCTCCACCGCCTCTCCCGGCCACCAATTTGTCTCCTAACAGGAAAATCGGCAACACCTCAACAGGCTTCATTTCCTCCTGCTCTGTAAATAAATAGGTCCTGAGGCACAGGGTCACCCAGAACTCCTCCCAGCATTCTGAAGGTTACTGTCTCTAGGCTTGCTCTGCGGCCAATCCTACTGTGAAGGCTCCTGGGAGCAACTGCATGAGTCAGAGGCTAGAGGCTGTTCCAACTAGTAGGAAACAGCTTTTCCTTTAAATAAATTTCACTTTCAGAAAAGGCTTTAAAGCACATCACAGATAGGGCCATGAAACAGTTGGCTCCATGTAAATCCTTCCACAGCAAAAGGAAACCTCCTCGTGTACCAGAAAAACTCAAACGAAGTCCAGGAAAGTCTTAGCCATAAGTGCCGAAGAGATATCTGGTGGAAAAGAGTGATTCATGGCTGCTCTGTTTCAAACCCACAGCCATTCTTTGGAAGGACTCTTTTTCACAATAGAAATTAATAGCGAGAACAAAGAAAAAAAAAAGAAGTGTTAAGTGGGGTACTAAGCCCAGCAGGTAGTCTGCTCTGCTTCCCCATAAGCCACCAGTGCATCCTCCTCCGCAGCCTCAGCACAACCTAATGTCTTTTCCTACTGCTGCTTTCACATCCTTGTTTTATGGAATAAAGCTGTAACCCCAGCTCACCTCAGCACTACCAGATGTTGCAAGGACTCTCTTAGGGCTTGAATCCCGTCTCTCCCTTGGCCTCAGGACTCCTAGCCCATGAATGCCAAGGGCCTTTGCAATGAAGTGGGTACATCTAAAGTCACTCCTGCTTTTTTTGAACTATAAAGTGAATCTTTTCCAGTTGAATTTTAAAAAGTGGGAGTGGGGAGGGGGGCACTAGGTCCAGTAGCTATCGCAGTCTATTCTTGGCTGGTTAGTGGAGAAACATGTATCGTCAGGCAGTTGCTTTACTTGTTATCAAAAGATAAGCTTTTGGGACCTGATGTAGACCTGATGCTGCTATTTATTAACTAACCTGGTAACATTCAACAAATTTTCATACTTCTCTGGGTTTGCATTTTTTTTCTTTGTACATCTTCCTTTCCCTACAACATAAAAGATCATGCTTTCAAAAATCATAGAATACATGTGTATATATAATACTTCATGCTGGGTATGATGGCACATACCAATCATCCTAGCAACCTGGGAGGCTGAGGAAGAAAGATTGCAAGTTCAAGGCCAGCCTCAGCAGCTCAGTGAGACCCTGTCGCCAAAAAAGGAGGGGTGGGCGGGGACCAGGGATGTAGCTCAGTGATAAAGTATCCCTGGATTCCAATCCCAGCACCAAAACATAAATAAGTATAATATTTTATTATGATGGTTATTGGTACAGATTTTGTATCATATATCATCTGGAGGTTTCTAAGACACCCAGAAGCAAAGGCTTATTCATGACAGGGCAATCCTAAGCCCAGGCTCTGGCTAGATAATTAGTCTTAACATTTTTCTGAACAGAATTTACTAGGTAACAGATTCAACATTTTATTAAACATAACAAAACCCATAACCATGGATTTCTAATTGCTTACCATTTACCAGGATACAGTAGACAAACAATAGCTTGGAATTCAGGAATCAAAAGTAACACATCAGTGCTTTTGTAAATAATTGTCTAAAACCAAGGCAATAGTAACCAGGGAGGGCAACCCTCGGTAATACCTAACTCAGAAAGTTTGATTCAGCCTCTCACTGGCAAGCTGTAATGGTCAGAGTTCCTCTGATAGCGGGGCGGAGGGGACCCAAGAAAACAAACTAGGTTCTTCTAGGGAGTAGAAGCAATACCTCTGCCTCCCTCTGTATTCTGAGTAAATATGCATCTAAGTCACATCCATCACTGGCTGCAAGGAAGTCTGGGAAATGTAGGTGTTTAGCTTTGGGGCACTTGTAGTCTGGAAGGCCCAGGAAGTAGAAGTTGAAATGGATGCTGAGTGACAACCCCAGAAATCAATGCCAAAAGACTATCTTCCTTACAATCTCTTCTCCTCCCACCCCCAGATTGCTGGGAAGAATATGGGAAAACCAGTTCATTGCTGTAGTAAGGATTTGACTGTACTAACAGAAGGTGAGGAGTGAGTAGAGCTGGTTTTTTAGGCTGCTCTGGAGAAGGAGGGAGTATAATCAAGTGAAGAAAGCATTGCCTAGGTAGTAATCCCCCACTGGGCAGCAACATTTAAGAATGAGCACTGTCCTCCTTTGTCTGAGCTCATTATGTCCCTGTCTACATGCCCTACCCACAAGGCAGTGTAGGGTAACTTCTCTTCTGAATGAGGCAGTCAGATTACTTAACCTGTGAGTGACTGAGTCCTATGGGGCAGGGTAGACAGCTGATGAGCCCCCCAGTCATCGGCTGATCCTGCAGTGTTGGCAAAAGCCACACCTGGGAAACATACCTTTCCAAAAGGTAAGGATGTTAATAGCCTAGACACTCAGCTCTGATGCTCGCAGTTATCAGATGTTCCAGGACAATGGGCTTCCTGGGTGCAGCAGGATATTAGCAGAATGTTCCTAGCACTGCAACAGTAAGATAGCTGCAAAAATGTTTCTAGCTCTGTAACTTTTTAGAACACAAAGAAGCCTCTTGCAGTGCCCCTATGGTTTAACTTCCTGATCATGAGACCCTATATAATAAACTTACAGTTATTTCTGAGTCACTGTTCCTCCATCAGAGTACATTGATGGCCCCAGCTTTACTTGGAAATGTCTCTGTGTTTTCTTTGTATATGTGTTTTTCTTCATCTCCAGTCACCCCTACTCAACATCATTATTAATGTTTGCACAGGTCTCAGCAGAGCAGAACTTCTTGGCTCACCAGTGGGTAACTGGGGAAGAGATAGGTAGAAGGTCATCTATTTATTAATAAACACCTAGCCAAAATAGCCTTGTCTCTACAAGGAGAGTAGCCACAGTGTTGTTGATATTTGTAGGTATTTTATTACAGGCTCTTTGCTTCCAGTCTCACCCGGATAATGTGGGGGATTACCTTCTTTCAAGTGACTCTGAATCCCAAGTTCTCACTATTTGTTGAGCAAATTTCTAATAAGTGCTATTCTGTACCAGGTACAGGAGACATAAAATAAATGAGACAGACACAGCTTCTGCCTTTGTAGAGCTTACAGTCTAGTGACAAGTTCTAAAAAGATGCTTGACATAAAAAACAATTTCTTTACAGCCCTGAGACATGTGCAGAATTTCTGAGAATGAATCCCTCACACCTCTGGATTCTGTTTCCACACATTAAAAAGTCTCAGCTAGCCAGTTTCGGTGGTGCACACCAGTAATCCCAGTAGTTTAGGAGGTTGAGGAAGGAGGATCACAAGTTCAAAGACAGCCTCAGCAATTTAGTGAGGCCCTATGCAACTCAATGAGACCCTTTCTCTAAATAAAATACAACAAAGGGCTGGGATGTGGCTCAGTGATTAAAGCACCCCTGAGTTCAATTCCTGGTCTGAAGGGGAAAACAAAAATCTCAGCTACAAAATAAAATAACTGCAGGCTTTAAATTTGGAGAGTGTTCTTGGAGAACACACAAGGTCAGGCAATCTACAGACCAAGCATAGCATGCACAGCCCCTGTCTAATGACTGGCAGACATTTCTCTTCTCAAGGAGGGAGCCTGGGACTGATAGATATATCAATGAGAGCCCTCACAAAACCTCCATCACAATGACAATTAACAGGTCACAAGTCACTTCACTCACCTTCCTGGAAAACAAAGATTACAAGCAAGCAAAACTAACTTAGCCATGGTTTTCTTTCAGTTTGGCGAATACCTGCTTTCAGCTAGCTAGGGGAAAAATTATATTTTTAATTAAAATTCCCTATTAATTCACATGGTTTAGATCAGAAGGAAGTGTAATACAAACAAACAAAAAGCTGGGGGAATTTTGCCAAAAAGATTTAAGGGCAGTTCTCCACAGTGTGAAATCCATCAGAGTGCCCAGTACCCTCACCTCCAGGTTGATTCCAGTTTGGATTATAGTAGGCTGAAATTTGGGGTAACATTTCATGCTATCCTAACAAAACAGTTACAGTGTTAGAAGATAAATGGTCTAACCCTTGTGAATGAGCCCTCTTTCCCTTTCTTTTCAACAATTTTTATTATGAGCTAAGCTAGTGTGGGGCACTAACAATACCAGGTTGGGTAAGTTATGGTCCCTGCCTTCCAGAAAAGTAGCTTGCAGCCCACAAAAAGAGGTCAAATACAATTCCATGAAAGACAAAGGGCCCTATCTGACACAGGGTCCACCTAAACTGTCTGACAAGGACTTGAAGCAAGAATGAAAACAAATAAAGACCAACTCCATGAGAAAAGCAAAGCCTATTTATTCAGAGCTCCCTGTAACAGGGAGTCAGCCACCATCGCTTAAGTCTGGGCAAGAACTCAAAGGCAGCAGCGGAGTGGGGAAGCTGTAGAGTGGAAAGAAGGGAAGGCCCGGGTATGCCCCGATGGAGGCTGTGGGCATGGAAGCTGTAGTCAGGTTAACCAGAAGTTGGCCATCCTCTGGGGCTGGTTAGGGGACATATTGGGCTGTTCTCTGGTTGGTCCAAAGTTGGAAGTGGGTAAAAAACTAGAGAAGTTGTCAGTTATTCTTGAAGTCTTGGTCAGGTGGGGCTAATTATTATAGAATTGTTATTTAGCTTCCTGGATTATTAATAAAGATAACAATCTGGCTTCCTGAAAATCTGCTTATAGCAGGCTGGTGACCTGGGTTGCTTCTTATAGAGAAGGGGATTGGTTTCCTGGGCAGGTTAGGGATCAGAATTTTATTTTTATATATGGCCTAGCTATTGTCCAATTGTAGCCTAGCCTAGTGTTCTGTTCTGTCCCAGCCTTGGACTCCATGTGACTCCACCCTGCCCCCTTGCAGCACTCCCCACCTGGCTTCCTTGGTGAGCTTGGCTGCTGAGCTTCAGGCCACTCCAGGAGACAGTCTCTGACTCCATCCAAACACGGTTCTCCCCACCTCAGTATCCAATGCCTCTCTGTGTAAGACAAGGTTAATCACGCTCACTGAAAAACAAGCAATTATTTAAACAGCAAGTTATTGAATCATACATGACCCTGTGGCAAGGGCCTGATTCATTTTTAATGGGATTAAATATTGTGGGTATAAGCATCCCAAGGCAAGCATAATAGCAATGCTATAGCAAAAACGAAAACACAAACATTACTGAATAAAAAGGCATTTAAAGAAAAATAATATACAGTATCATATTTTAAATAATGTATGTGTGTGTGTGCATGGAAAGAATATGGAAAGATAGGAAAAAATTCAGCAAGTTCTCTCTCAGTTGTAGGACCAAAGGGTTTTTTTTTTCTTTTTGCTTGTTTAATTTCTTAAAAATTTTACAATCAACATGCATTTTTCATGAAATAGAAACAATAAACTTTAATTTATTGAAAGCCTATAGAGTTTTTAAAAAAATAGAATCCTTTCATTAACAACCTATCTGACTCATGGATTCATTCACAACTGTCACCCATCATTCTCCACTTTTGAAGTTATTATAAGGATTATATAAGGTAGATGCTTCAATTGGTCTTACAGGTGAGGAAACCAAAGCACAGGCAGGTTGACAACTTGCCCAACTTCAACTTTGGTGCCTTCAGCCACTATTCTGTTTTGGTTCCTCTGTAGGACACATGTCCTTTAACTATTTATTCCTCCTCCTCCTAGCAGGCGTACGACCAAGAAAAATCACTTCCATCAGCAAACTGGGATGGTAATTATGCCCACCTCCTGTGGTAGGCTATAAGGAAAGGAGAGGACTAGGGCTGTGGCTCAGTGGTAGAGCGCTCACCTAGCATGTGTGAGGCCCTGGGTTCGATCCTCAGCAACACATAAAAATAAATAAATAAAAGTATTTAAAAAAAAAAAAAAGGCCAAGGAGATCACACACACAAAGAGGCCAACACTGTGTCCAGCCCACAGGAAGTGTTTAGCACATGATCATCAATGTAAGGGGCTACTGTTGTCAGGATTTTATGAATGCTATGGGGAGGGCTTTTGTATTTAAACTCAAAGAAACAGCAATGAGTAACGGGAATTGTTTTCATAGGGATTAAATTAATTTTAATGAAGAAATTAGGGTTTGACATAAGTTAATATTAGTTAAGAACAAATGTGAAGAATTTTTAAAAATTCATTCTTGGGATAATCTTCTCTTTTATTCAACATTTACCAATTTCAGTAATGAGTTATGGTTTATTTTGACAGAATAGCAGAAGAAAGGAAGTTCTAACCTTTCTCAGTTCATATCACCTATGCCTGAGGTCAGGCCGCCCTGGGCCTGAGGGCAGCTGAGACTTCACAAGACCCTGAGAGGCTGCACACCCTCACTTCTTACTCTGATCCTGACTGCCTAATGAAATTGTCCAAGAATCTATGAGACATTCTAATGTACCAGACCCACCCTAGGGGCTGTGGCAGAATTGGTCTGGGTGGGGCCTTAGCAAAGGTAAGGCTTAAAAAGCACGCCAAGGTGATTCAATGTACAGTCAGCCAAGAACCATTAGAACTGAAAGTACAGAGAAATAAATTCTTTGGGACTTAATTTACTGATCAAATATAGGAGACAAATAGAAGTTTGTTGGATTAGACAAAGAGAAATGAAGGGAAGAGAGGGGAAAGGGAATAGGAAAGACAGAAGAATGAGCTCTCCTATGTTCCTATGTGAAGACATGAGCAATGAAACTCCACATCATGTACAACCAAAGAATGGGAAGTTACACTCCATGTTTGTGTAATATGTCAAAACATACCCTACTTCCATGTATATCTGAAAAGAATAAATTTTTTTTTTAAAAAAAGGAAAAAATATGAGACAACAGTTACAATCCCAAGATTCAAATGCATGTTCCAAAGCAATTAACATTCACTTTGTATTTAACTTGTTTTCATTTAAACTCTCCACTAATGAAAATAATACCTAATATTTCTTGAGCACTTATAATATGCTTCTAAACAATTCATAGTTAAATAGATGGTGTAGGATCGGAATTCAGGAAGCCTGACCCAAGGATCTCATCCTGATTTTATGTTTTCAATAATGTGAACATTCTTAAACTTTAATAAAGTGTTAGCGCTGGAGGCATCACAATATCTGACTTCAAATACACTACAGAGCCAGTAACAAAACGGCTTGGTATTGGCGTAAACATACCCCCATAGACCAATAGAAGAGAATAGAGGACCTAGAATTAAACCCATGCAAGTACAGTCATCTGATTGTCAGTAAAGGTGCCAAAACATACCTTGCAGATGAGACAGCCTCTTCTAAAACTGGTGCCAAAAAAACTGGATAACCACAAACAGAAGCATGAAATGAGATTGCTATCTCCCACCCTGAATAAAAATCAACTCAGAATGGATCAAAACCCTGAATTTGAGACCTGAAACTTTAAAACTACTAGAGGAAAACAGAGGAGAAACACTTTAAGATACTGGCACAGGCAATGATTTCCTGAATAGAACTCCAACAGATCAGGAAACAAAAGCAAAAATTGACAAATGGGATTATATTAAATCAAAAGGCTCTGTCCAGTGAAGAAAGCAATCAACAGAATAAAGGGATGATCTACAGAAAATGAGAGAAAGTCTTTGCCAGCTATTCATCTGACAGAAAATTAATATCCAGAATATATAAAGAACTAAAAAAATAACAAGAGAACAAATAATTCAATCAATAAATGGGCAAATGATCTGAACAGATATGTCTCAAAAGAAGGACAGATGGCTCATAAAAAATATATATATATAAACAGGATCAACATCTTTAACCATCATGGAAATACGTAACAAAAATTCATTGAGATTCTATCTCACCCTAGTCCAGAATAGCAAAATAAATAAATAAACAAAAAGCTAGAGAGGCTGTAGAAAAAAAGGAATCCTAATACACTCTTGATGGGAATATAAATTAATATAGCCACTGTGGATAACAGTATGAAGGTTCCTCAAAAACTGAAAATAGTTCCAGCTGATAAACCACTCCTGGGTATATACCCTAAGGAAATTAAGTGGGCATACAAAAGAGATACCTGCATACCCATGTTTACTGCAGCACTTTCACAATACCCAAGATTTGGAATCAGCCTAGGTGTCTGTCAACAGACGAATAGATAAAGAAAAGGATATATATATATATATATATATATATATATATATATATATATATATGATGGAATTTTATTCCACCATGAAGAATACAATCATGTCATTTTCAGGAAAATGATAGAACTGAAGATTATCTTATTAAGCAAAATTAGCCAGACACAGAAACATACCATGTTTTTCCTTATGTGTGGAAATTAATAAAAATTAAAACAAGATGAACTGAAAATAGAAAGCAGACTATCAAGGCAGGGGAAGGGACCTGGGGGGAGGACAAAAGAGAGAGGGTAGATAGGATCGAAGCACAAGATGTGTGTGTATGGAAATGTCACAGGAGAGCCCATTAATTTGTACAGTTAATAAGACTGAATAGTTATAATAAAAATGGTTTGGACCTTGAAGATTAACTTAAAATTTGTAAGTATTACATTTTTTTGCACTTTCCCAGTCTTTTCACAAATAGGCATTTCTTATTTGTAAAAGTGTTCCTCTTATCTACTTAAGATAAGTACAGAAAGAATGTACCACAATATAGCAGAGGCTGTATATCATATCATAATAGCAGACTCAATGATGAAAAACTAAAGATTGTTTCTCTAAGATCAGGACAAGACAAAGGTGCCCACCTTTGGCACCTCTACTCACCATAGTACTAGAAATCCTAGAGAGAACAATTAGGTTAAAAAAAAAATCAGAAGCATCCAAATTGAAAAGGAAGAAGTAAAATAGTCTCTGCTTTCAGATGCCATGATCTTATATGTAGAAAACCCTATAGACATAACCAAAAAAAAAAATTGTTAGAACTAATAAATGAATTCAATAAAGCTTCAGGATACAAAATCAATATACAAAAACAAGTGCTGTTTCTATACATGGACAACAAATTTTAAAAATTAGGGGAAAAAACATAATTCAACAATCACTAAAAAAGGATAACATACTTAGAAGTAAATTTAGCCAAAGATGTGAAATATCTGTACACAAAAAACTTTAAAACACTGATGAAGGAAATTGAAGAAGACACAACTAAATGAAAAGATACCTAGAATTCACAAATTAGAAGGATTAATATTGTTTAAAAAGTCCATATTATTCAAATTGATATATAAATTCAATATAATCCTCATCAAAATTTCAATGGTATTTTTCACAAAAATAGAGAAACAATTCTAAAATTCACAGGAAACCACAATAACCTCCAAAGAGTCAAAGCAATCCAGAGCAAGACCAAGACCAAAGGCATGGCATTTCCTGATCTCAGATTAGGTTCCAAAGGTATAATCATAAAAACAGTGGGGCAGCAGCATAAAAAAAGAGACACACAGATGAATAGAATAGAAGAGGCCACCCAGAAACAGACCCTCATATATACAGTCAACTAGATTTTGACAGGTTCACTGAGAGGATGCAATGAGGAAAGGGTAGTCTTTTCAATAGATGGAGTTAGGAAAACAGGATATTGACATGCAAAACAATGAAATTGGGCCTGTATCTCATTCCACACACAAAAGTCTACTCAAAATGGGCTAAAGACTTAAGTATCAGACCTGGAATTAAAACCACTAGAAGAAATCATAGAAGGAAAACTTCTTTTCTTGTGGGAGGGGAGGGAGGTACTAGGGATTAAGCTCAGGGGCACTCAACCACTGAGCCACATCCCCAGCCCTTTTTTGTATTTTATTTAGAAACAGAGTCTCACTGAGTTGCTTAATGCCTTGCTCTTGCTGAGGCTGGCTTGGAACTCGCAATCCTCCTGCCTCATCCTCCGGAGCCACTGTGATTACAGGAGGCCCCGGCTAAGTAAATTTTCTTGACACTGGTCTTAACAATGATTTTTCAAATATAACACCAAAAGCACAGGTAACAAAAGCAAATGTTACCTGTAAATTAAGTATAGAAAGAATGTATCTCAACATAATAAAAGCCTTCAAACTAAAAAGTCCTGCACAGCAAAGAAAACCATCAACAGAATGAAAAGGTGGCTTATGGGTGGGAGAAAATATTTGCAAACCAGATATCTAATAAGGGGTTAGTACCTAAAATATATGTGTGCAACTGTGTAACTCAGGCAAAAGGGCCCCAATTTTTAAAATGGGGAAGGATTTGCAGGGCACAGTGGTGCACACCTATAATCCCAGCAGCTCAAGAGGCTGAGGCAGGAGGACTGAGAATTCAAAGTCAGGCCCTAAGCAACTTAGTGGGACCTTGTCTCCAAATAAAAATATAAAAATGCCTGGGGATGTGGCTCAGTGGTTGAGCGCCCTGGGTTCAACCCATGGTACCAAAAGAAAAAAAAAATGAGCAAAGGACATGATTGAACATTTCCCCCCAAAAAACCCACACAAATGTCCAAAGTGCAAATGGCCAACAGATATATGAAAGGTGCTGAACATCATCAGGTAAATGCAAATTAGAACCACTCTACCACCTTATACCTGTTAGGATGGCTTTTAGTTAGTTAATATGTATGTGTGTGTGTGTGTGTGTGTGTATAACATATACATATGTGTATACAAAAATGTTGTCAGGACAGAGAAAGGGAAGTTTGGTACACTGTTGATGAGAATGTAAATTAGTATAGCTATTATGACAATTCTCTAAAAAAATATTAAAAATAGAACTACCATATGATTCAACACATCCACTTCTGTATATTTATCCAAAGGAACTGAAATCAGAATCTTTTTTTTTTTAATTTTTTATTGTTGGTTGTTCAAAACATTACAAATTTCTTGACATATCATATTCCACACTTTGATTCAAGTGGGTTATGAACTCCCACCTTCACCCCATACACAGATTGCAGAATCACATCAGTTACACATCCATTGATTTACATGTTGCCATACTAGTGTCTGTTGTGCTCCGCTGGTGGGGAGGGGGGAGGGTGGAGGATGAAATCAGAATCTTGAAGCACTCTGCACCTCCTGTTCACGGCAGCATTATTCACAGCAGCCAAAAAAAAACAGAAACAACCTAAAGTCTACGGACAGATGGATAGATAAAGAAAATACATATATGTACAATGGAATGTTATTCAAAAACATGTAAACTACTATTCAGGACAACATGGATGGACCTGGAGAACATTTTGTTAAGTAACATAAGCCAAAAACAGAAAGACAATAATTACATAATCTCCCTTTAACTGGAATTGAAAATAGTTAAACTTATAGAAGCACAGAATAGAATGGTGGTTACCAAGGGCTGGGGAGCAAAGGAAATGAAAAAGTATATTCGAAGGATGCATTTCAATTATGCAAGATAAATAAGTTCTGGAAATCTGCTATGCAGCACGTTGCCTATATCTGTAGTATGCTATACTGTATTGTATACTTAAAATTTTCTAAGAGTATATATCTTATGTCAAGTGTTCTTGTAAGAAATAATAATAGTAAAAGGAAGAGGAAGAAACTTTGAGAGATGATGGATAGGTCTATGGCCTTGATGGTGGTGACTGTTTCACTGCTGAATATTAGCCCCAAACTCTTGGACACAACTATTGGAACTAACAAACTCATGAAGTTGTGTACATTAACTATATACAGCTTTTTATATGCCAATCAGATCTCAATGACATGTTTTTAAAATAATACTATCTAACTGAACTCTTGACATTTCCTCTCTCGGAAAATAAACTCTCAAATTACCTTTTACTTAATTTAGTTATTTTACTTTCATAATTTTGAATTTGAAAAATGAGCAGGATACTCACAGAAGGGATCTGGTGTCAGATCTACCATTGAAAATGTGGGGTATAATTTAATGATGTGAAGTGACCATAGGGAAAAACACTCAGAGTTATGCCCAATTTTTAAAACTTGTTGTAAAGTTTTTGGAAACTGATAATATTATACCATAGGTACCATATCCCTATTCAGAAACTGAAATGAAAAGCTGTGCAACTATATAGAGTATTTGGCACACACCCCAGGAGGCACTTCGTTTGCATAAACTAAATAAAAAAAGATCAATATTTGCATGGAGTTGGGGAAGGGCAAAATCTTGAACCATCTGGGTAATTGTGTAATTTACTAAAATAAACCTTACCACAGACTGCTTGCTTTCTTCATCCACAATCAAGAGTTAGAAGTAATAAAAGTATCAGAGGAGGGGTTATGTGATTCTTATGTTTGTGAGAGAGCTGAGTCTTTTACCCCAGGGTGTGTCACTGTTAGGGTTGAAGGATAACTTTCCTAAAAAAAAAAAAAAAAATTGTTGATTGCTTATAAATACATGTTTAAGAAAAAAAACTAGTTTCATTTTAGTCTTGAATGTCTCAGACTTGGTCACTCTTCCCTAAGGGAAATTACTGTGGAGTAAATGAGCAAAATAGTCTTTAGCAAAATGCTATTTTTCACATTCAGAGAAAAGCACCTTTGCCCCTAGTGTTCTTCCAAGATGTGTGATTCCAGGACCTCAGACTTGGCAAACAGATTGAGGAGCCCCAATTGAGAAGCAGGGCCAAACCGACTCCACTAGCTGAGTGTTCTATTTAAGGTTTTCATCTCCAGATAACTGAGTGCTGTAATAGGAGTATTTCTGCTCTGTGGTGAAGTCTACTTAGAAACAAAATCTCCAAGGAAAAGGCTACCAAGTAAACTGAACTCGCTGATGTTCTCTCCAGACAATAACAGCCAGTTAAGTAAGACAACTGGAATAATTCAGCTTCCTAAATCACAAAGCATGAAAGGCAATATGAAATATGATATGAAGACTGCAAAAATAAGTGTACAAAAGTCAGGAGTATTCATCCAAAATAAAAAATGTGGGTGAGTATTAACTAAATTTCTAGAAGTTGCTCTGATATGTTTTAGTCCACAGAAAGAATTCCTTCCTGCCAAGACTCAGTGTCAGGTAGCAACGTCAAGTCTAGCCGCTTAGAAATACGCAGGTGTGGCAGCATTGAAAAGCTGTCGGCAGTGAGTTACATCCAGCTGACTGCCCTTCGAATCCCCATTTTATGCATTCATTCCTCACCCAGCACACAGCCCCGGTGTGAATCTGTCTCCTTGGACTTGGCAAACATACCTGGCACTTCTTTTGTGTTAACCCTTGGCTTTCATTGTGAGAAAAAGTCTGTCTTCTCCACTTCTCTGCTTTTTGTCTCTGGTTGGCATCTCCCAATTATTTCTGATCTACTTCTATACCCACCCCTAGAGGCACTGGGCTACATTCACTTCACAAGATTACTTCAAAATAGATAAATTCTAAGTGGATCAGTTAGAAAGAGACCCTGACAAATCACAACTCCAGGGAACAATTTTAATATCCCTAAAGCAGATCAGAAAAAAAAATAAACAACAAAATAAACGACCTTGATCTAATAAACATGCATCACACAGAGGATGCTATGCTTTTGAGAATTCGTGAAACAATTCCAAAAACATCTTTGAAGCAAAATTAAGGCAGACTCAACAAATACCAAAGAAATAATATCATATAACTCTGTTCTTGAGCCATAACACAGCATAACCAGGAATCAATAAAAATTTTAATTTATGTTTTAAAACCAGAAATATGCTTCTAAATAATTCCATGGTCCAAGAAGGACTGTTGTGGAAATTATTTTTTTAAAAAATGGAAGTGTTTTTCAGGATGCAGCTAAGTGGTATAGGAAAAATGTATAGAATTAAATTCAGATTGGGAAAAAAATCAATGTAAATTAATAATTAATACACTCAACTCAAAACATTATTTTTAAACTACAAAGTAAGCCAGGGTAGAGGGGAAAGATAATATGGTAAGAGAAGAAACAAATTAAACAGAAGAGGGTAAAGAAAACAGTATTAACAAAACCAAACATTCTTGCTTTGAATAGCAAAATCTTTGGCAAGAGACAAGAAAGAGGGTGTGCAGAATAAGAAATATTAGAAATGAAAAGGGAGCAAAATATAGATATAAAAAATGTCTTAGTCTGTTTTGACTGTTATAACACAGTACCTTAAACTGGGTTATTTATAAACAACAGAAATTTATGGCTCACAGTTACAAGGTCGAGAAGTCCAAGCTCAAGGTACCAGCAGATTCCATGTCTGTGAGGGCTACTGTCTGCATCACCGGCAACTACATCTGCTGTATCTTTGGCAGGAGTGTTGGACAAGCTCCTTGGTTTTCTTTTATAATCATCTCCTAAACTTTCCACCTTTAAACACTATTTCATTGTGTCTTAGGTGTCAGAATATGAATTTGAGGGGAAGCACACTCAGGCTAAGGAGTAAAGTTTTGTGAAATAAAATGAGAATACCATAAAATTTTTTTAAAAAAAATTTAAATATCATGGAAATTTTCTGGAAAAATACTGCATCTACCCAAAATTGATTCAAGAAGCAGCAAACACATAAACACACACACACACAAAAAAAAAAAACTAAAGAAACATATATCCACTAAAGAAAGTGAATCAACAATTTAAAGGTGGGGAGTGGGGGTGTGTTATTTTACAAAGAAGCACCAAAGTATCAGGACCAGACAAGTTTAGGGCATATTTTACCAGACCTTTAAGAATTATATAACTGCTTTCTTATTCAAACTTCTACAGAAACCAAAAGAGAGAAAATCTCTCCAATCTTTTTATGAGACTAGCAAAACCTTAATATCAAAACTGAACAAAAAAACAGTATGAGGAAGAGAAATTTAAGGCTCACTTTTATGAGCATAAATCCTACCCATAACATTAGCAAAAAATGAGAAATGTAAAGATGATTTAACAAAGGTAAAATCTATTAATATAAGACGCAGACCATAGCTGATTAAGAAAGAAAGTCAACATACTTTCATAATAGGTTTATGAAACTAGAAAGAAGGAAAGAAAACTTTTTTTTTGGATAATAAGTGAGGTTTAATTTATTTATTTATTTTTTTATTGGTTGTTCAAAACATTACAAAGCTCATGACATATCATCTTTCATACATTTGATTCAAGTGGGTTATTAACTCCCATTTTTACCCCAAATACAAATTGCAGAATCACATCGGTTACACATCCATGTTTTTACATAATGCCATATTAGTGACTGTTGTATTCTGCTACCTTTCCTATCCCCTACTATCCCCCCTCCCCTCCCATCTTCTCTCTCTACCCCATCTGCTGTTATTCAATTCTCTCCCTTGTTTTTTTTTCCCCTTTCCCCTCACAACCTCTTATATGTAATTTTGTGTAACAATGAGGGTCTCCTTCCATTTCCATGCAATTTCCCTTCTCTCTCCCTTTCCCTCCCACCACTCGTCTCTGTTTAATGTTAATCTTTTCCTCATGCTCTTCCTCCCTGCTCTGTTCTTAGTTGCTCTCCTTATATCAAAGAAGACATTTGGCATTTGTTTTTTAGGGATTGGCTAGCTTCACTTAGCATAATCTGCTCTAATGCCATCCATTTCCCTGCAAATTCCATGATTTTGTCATTTTTAGTGCTGCGTAATACTCCATTGTGTATAAATGCCACGGTTTTTTTATCCATTCATCTATTGAGGGGCATCTAGGTTTGTTCCACAGTCTAGCTATATGCTAAGCCTCAGGCTAGCATCATTCTAAATGGAGAAAAACTGAAGGCATTCCCTCTAAATTCTGGAACAAGACAGGGATGCCCTCTCTCACCACTTCTATTCAATTTAGTTCTTGAAATACTAGCCAGAGCAATTAGACGGACAAAAGAAATTAAAAGCATAAAAATAAGAACACTTTTTTAACCTAGAAAACAGTATATGCAAAAAATATATAACCTTATCTAGTGATCAATGGTAGAAGCACCTACTAAAAAGCTATTAATATAACATAACTGTTTAACTTGTTGCTGGAGGATTTTACCAATTCAGTAAGACAAGAAATAGAATGAAAGGAAAAGGGAAAAAAGTTCAAAATCACCATTAATTGAAGATCATATTTTTGTCCATAGAAAATCCAAAAAAATTCACAAACTATTGGAACTAACAAGAGGGTTCAGCAGGATTGCAAAATTTTAAAATCAAATAACAATAATAATAATAATTAATGCCATTTCCATACATAATCAACTATAAGTTAGAAAATAAATGACAAATTAAAATTACCATTGGGGCTGGGGATGTGGCTCAAGCGGTAGTGCGCTTGCCTGGCATGCACGGGGCGCTGGGTTCGATCCTCAGCATCACATAAAAATAAAATAAAGATGTTGTGTCCACCAAAAACTAAAAAATAAATATTAAAAAAATTTTTCTCTCTCTCTCTCTCTCTCTCTTTCTTAAATAAATAAATAAAATTACCATTCCATGATAAATGGATGCTTTTAATATTTAGAACCCTTGGAGATAATCTATCAAAAGTAGCATATTACCTTAAAGATTTAAATTATATGATTTTAATAAAGGATATAAAGTAAATGAAAAGATACACTATATATTTATTTACTAGATCATCTCAATATCATAAAGATGTCAACCTCCTTTAGATTAATCTACAAATTCAAGGAAGTCCCAATAAATATGGCTGCTTGTCATGGAGATTGAAATATTTTTTCTGAATTTTATTGGAAAAATAAAGAGTCAAAAATGGCAAAGGAGAGTACAGAAAAAAAAATACTTCTCCAGTTGATAGCAAAGCTATGGCAAAGCTGTAGTAATTAAATAATAATTAAAATAACATAAAAAATGACAGCTCAATGGGGAAAAAATAGAGACCTTAGAAATTGAAACTGTCCCAGAGGAACTGTCTTTATGATCTTGGATAGGAAACAATTTCACAAACAAAATATATTAAGCCCAAACCTAAAGGCAAAAAAAAAAAAAAACAAACCTATAAATAAATTCAACAACATTAAAATAAATCCTCCACATAATTTAGAAGTTAAAAATCAAGCTACAGATTAGGAGAATTATTTACAGTCACTATGAAAAAATCTTAATAATAAAAATATATAAATAACTTTTACATACCAAAAAGTCTAACCAATAGAAAGTGGACAAACGATATGAATAATCAATTCATAAAGGAGCCGTTTGACTCACCAAAATACAGATAAATGATGTCTAACTTCATCAATCATCAGGGAAACGTAAATTAAAACAATAATAAAATAGCATTTCATGCTCATGAGATAAGTGAAAATTAATAAGTAATGAAAATTATGAAGGATGTATAAAACTGAAAATTCTACAGGTGGAAGTTAAACCTTATGTAAGCTTTTAAAGACAGATAATTGGCATCAATTAATAAAACCGATGAATAACCCAACTATTCAGGAATGCCAAGCCTCAGTATAGATCATAAGAAAGCTCTAGCACGTATTCCTTCAGAATCATGCACAAGGATGATCACTGAAGCATCACTGATGATGTTAAGAAAGATAGAATCAACTGTGTAGTGTCTGTGACTAATGGAATGGAGAAATAAACCATGGTATATGTATCTATCAGAGCATGGATCAGCAGCTAAAACGAATTAACTAGGTCCACAAACATGGATAAATATCAAAAAGGTAAGAGGAGAAAAAGCAAGCACCACTCATATCAAATGTCAAGCATACTAAATGATATAATAAAGTCAATAGAAATAAATATGTAAATGTGTATATGTACTAAAAGCATAAGAAAAGTAAAAAACACACATTAACTTCAAAAAAAAATGTACCCGGGAAGAAGGAAAGGGAATGAATGGGTCAGGGAAGGTAAAATTAGACACACAACTGCTATGTTCTGAATTGTGGCCTCCTTGGTTCACACATTGAGGCTATAACCTCCACTGTGCCTGTATCCAGTGATGGGACTCTAAGGAGGTAATCAAAGGTAAGCAAGGTAGTTAGAGTGGCGACAGCCTCCTGATGGGAAGAGGCATCCTTCCTCCTGCTCTGTGTACATGTACCACGAAAGGCCATGCAAGGTCACAGCAAGCCAGGAAGAGAGTCCTCACCAGGGACCATAAGCACCCTGCTCTTGAACATCCCGGCTTCCAGAACTATAGGAAAATAAATTTCTGTTGTTTAAGCTACACAATCTATGGTATTCTGCTATAGCAACCCAGGCTAATACAATGGCAAAACATTGGCATTTGTTAGATCTAAATAGCGGCTCTACAGGAGTTTCTTATATTACTCTCTGTGCTTTTTATTTTATTCTAAATATTCCTCTAGATGTCTGCAGTCATTGTATAATCTGATGCTACGAGGAGAACATCAGAATTATAGTCACACTTAGAACAATGCTACAGAAAACTCAGTTTTCCCTGGAGGTCATTAAGTTTTATAATGTTTCACTGAATAGAGTCTCCTAATATGGAGGGTTACTTTTGCCAACTAGTGAGGTCACATGAGATGCCACCAGGAGATTGGAAATCTGACAGGCACTGATGCCCTTCTCCTACATTGAGTCCCTTCCTGGCCAAGAAGTAAATGCCCAAGAGGATGGATACTATCACTGGTTTTTTGTTCCATTCCTTAAATATTAGAAAAACAGACTGTGCTGGTTCCAAACCTGTCACCCAAACCTGTTGACATGCCATCATTCAAACAGCAAGAGGTGTGTTGTGTGCTATCCATATCCCAGTGTACTAAAGATCCTTGGTGTGCAGCCAGGAGATTAACACGATTACATTGTAAGCACTCAACAAGACAGTCATTAAACAAAGAGTTTGCATTTTGTATATTACTATTTGATTTTTAGTTCAGCATTTATGAGTTGCTTAGGCATTACCGCATGAAACAGGACAAAAACTAAACCATGATGTTTTAGATTGGAAGTCATTATCCTGGAATGGGAACATGGTGCCAGTGGATCTTAAAGTTTATAGCACATCAGGATCACTAGGAAGACTCAATGAAACTCAGATTGCCGAGCCCCACCCCCAAATTCCTAATTCCAGAGGTCTAAAGTGAGGCTCAAAAACCTGAATTTCCAGCAAACTTCTAGTTGATGCTGATTACACTGGTTTGGAGATGACATTTTGGGAATTGCTGGTCTAGCCCTTCAGGGATACTTGGAGAAAGTAAAGTAAGGTTTCCCTTCATCTGAATCCTATTTTATTCCTACATGTAGATATATATAATATGTCATAACAAAAATGTACAGTGACATATATAACAACCATGTTATCCCTTAAATTATAAATTCATAAAATGAAAAATATTAATAGCTACCAATGAGTGTTTATTGGGAGCAGGTCACTGTGGTAACCGCTTATGATACATTGCTTATTTTAATCTTCACAACAAATCTGTAAGGTGAGATTATCCCTATTTTCCAGATGAGTAAGCTGAGCCCCAGAGAGGTTAAGAGACTGGCCAGCTAGAAAGTGGTGACACTGGCGTCTGTACCCATGTCAGGCTTCAGAACCCAAGCACTCGACTTTTGTTCCATATTGCCTTTACCTCTGGAATAACCAATGGGGCTTTTCCTGACCCCACCTCAATCCACAAACCTGATAGCTGATTACAATTTAGAGCAACGACAAGTACAGCCATCAAGTTCATACTGAGAAGCTGGTAATGGGGAAAGGCAATATAGAATGTGCTTCCTCTCCCCTGAAATGAACCACTCACCCTGCTGAGAGGAAAGAAGACCAGAAGAAACAAAATTGAAGACATTAATAAAAGATCCAGGTAGCATTCTTCTTCTTGATCTCCCAAACCACAAAAAAGATTCCTCCGCAATACATTCATTTCCTACCTCAGTCTCAGGGGCATCATTTGCAAACACAATAAAGAAAATGACTAACTGCAGTTTCGAGGAAATATTTTGGCATCCTTTGGTTTGGTTCTCTCTGGTGAGTGAGATATTTCAGAAAATGTTGAAGTCCCAAAGTTTAAGAGGACACAACAGAAGACACCAATAGTTTCTTAGCGGTCCTAGAAGTTTGATGATAAAAAAGAAGAACAAGGAGGGGCGGAGGAGGAAGAAGAGGAGGAGGAGGAGATATGTGGCCAGATTGGCCCAGTCAGAAAGCTAATAAAATGTCAAGAACACAGAGACTGGGAAAATGGAGACAAGCTGCTCTTTAAATAACTGGGAGCAAAGTGCCATCTTTCTTTTTAAAGTTGATGGCATGTTCATTCTTTAGATTTTTATAGTTTTCCTAAGTTTTAAGGAAGGAAAATGTGAAACCATTAAATACTAAATGGACAGAGTATTAAAATGAAGGCACTTTATTTTATTGTTCTGAAAACCCTAATGAGCTCCAGACTATTAACTACATTCCATCAGTTTTTGAAAGAAGAAATGTCCAATGCATTTCCAGAAGGCAAGTTAGATTGATAGCTACTTAATTTATCTTAGAATTATAAAATTTTAAAAATATGCTAAATGCATAGAAAAAAAAATGGCACATTATACTCTTCCTTTAGGGTATGTCCAGATCAAAATCGTCTTGCTTTCTGTGATAAGGCTTGTTATGGTTTGGATATGAAGTGTCCCTCAAAACCACTCTTGTTAGGCAATGGAGAAATATTCAGAGGTGAAATTATTAGATTATGAGAGCTGTAACCTAAATAAGGGATTAATTCTTTTGATGGATTAACCATTTGAATAGATTACTGGGTGGTGACTGTGGGGCATGACTAGAGGAAGTAGGTCACTGGAAGCATCCTCTTGGTGATTATATTTTATCTCTGGCTTCTGGCTCTCTGTCTGTCTGCTTCCTGGTTGTCAGGAGCTGAGCTGAACTCCTCCACCACGCCCTTCTGCCATGATGTTCTGCCTCACAACCTGCCCAGAGCAATGAAGTTGGCCAACCAGGGACTGAACCTCTGAAACCATGAGCCAAAATAAATTTATCCTCTTCTAAGTTGTTTTTCTCATGTATTTTGGTTACAGAAACAAAAAGCTGACTAACTTTAGGCTTTTAGAGACATTAACCTTATAAAACTACTGCCTCAGTCTATAAGAGGTCATTCTGCTACATGGCTGATGATGTCAGCTTAGTTGACATTGATCTTATATGCATCTGGGGTTGAGCAACCTAATATCTAATTAGCATCAGTGTTCGTGCATAACTCAGAATTAAATATTAAATTGATTCTTATGCCTCTTTCTCATACTGAACTTGTAATTGGCAAATCCTGTCAAATCCACCTTCAAAATTCATCTCAAATCCAGCCTGTCTACCTTTACCACCTCCACCATAGGTCAAACCACCAGCATCATTCACTTAGACTATTGAATTGGGCTTCATCCTGCTTCTGTTTCTACAGAATATTCTGCCCAGGGTGGTCAAAGTAATCTTTCAAAAACCAAAGTTAGGTTATCTCCACAGCTCAAACCTTCCAATGACAACCCATGTCACTTGGAATAAAATCCAACGTCATTACAACAGACTGCAAAGTTCAACTAGCTCTGACACTGAGACATCTCTCAGACCGAATTCCTACCTCTCTTTCAGTGTTTTGTAGACTTGACCATCTAAATGCTGCACAGGAATCACAGTACTTTAAACCTTTTTCTCCTTCCTCAAAATCCTCCCATTCTCACTCCTAGCTGATAGCTTTGCTCCCAATGTGCTAAGAAAGCAATATCAATTAGAAGAAAGTTCCTTGCTCCCACCTCCATATTTACCACCTACAAGCATCTGTGCCATTTTCTTTGCCCTCCCACTGGACACACTGGCCATGCTTCTGCTCAAAGCCAATTTCTCTTCTTGTTCACTACATTCCTTTCCTCTCACCTCCGTCAATTCTCTCTTCTCACTCCTAGCTCATCAATTTCCCCCGCCTCCTGGATTAGTCTCATCACTACACAAACATGCTATAGTTCTCCCTTTCTAAAAATAAAACCACCCCATGGCAACAAAACCTCTCTAAAAAGATGTCGATACTTCCTCTCCTCTCATTCACTCTGGATCCCACCTCGACTACTCAAAGTAAATTTTTAAATATAATGTGTCAGAATGTACCTTGCATGACCCATCAGCATTTTTTACATAATCCATCACTCACTCCTGGAACAATTTCTTCACTTGACTTCCAGGATGTCACAAAAATTCAGGTTTTGCTCCTGGTCACCTACTTTCCTCCACCCCACTCATTCCTTCTCCCACTCCTAGTCTTGGCTTCTCTGACGTCATCGCCTATCATGCTTCCTTCTCCCTAACTAGCTACACAAATTGGTCTTGTTGTTGTTCCTCGGGTTTATCTCCTTAACAAGCTCTATCATTGTTCTTATCTCTACCTGGGGTACTCTTCCTTCAGCTCCTTTCAGTTTTTGATCAGTGTCACATAATGAATGATCCCTTCCCTGACCCCATACTTGAAATGGCAAAATCCACTGCCCTTCAACTTCTTTTTCTCCATGGAGCTTACCACCTTCTAAAATATAACAAAATTTACTTATTTGATTCAGGTCTTCCATTTGGCCAGAATATGGCCACTTCATCATTAAAAAGGCATTTACCAGATAGCTTTGATTCCAGATACCTAGCAATATGCATTTAGTAAATAATCATCAAATTAATGAAGCTAGTAGTCTTAGATTCTAGCATAAAGTTAAAAGATATATCGCTACTAAGGACTATACATTAAAAAGAAGAGACATACCAAAATAATGAGCAAAAATATTCAATAATAAAAAGTGTATACTAAGTTCCCAATACATTGTTCACTGTACAGCAAGCTCTGACATTCATTGTCTCTAGAATGATGTCCATGGTCATGTTGGGAGATACTTAACCATTCTTGAAAAGAGATGCCCCTCAAATCCTTGAGTCAGTGCTCTATATAACTAAATGAGTAGAGAGAATTAGATCCTGCTTGACACATACAGTCACTGGTCCTTAAATGCTGCCATCCCATTAGTAGTTTGCTCTTAAATTTTTCCAACTCTTCACATGAACATGGTTATTTTATAGAAACAATTCTAAAGCAACACAAGCAGCCGGATCATTTCAAGCCAAACTAATGACTCCAGAACATGCAAGGCATGACTTCTCTGTACAAATCCACTTCAGAGCAGGGGTCAAAATCATTAAACTGATGGTAAGCTTGAATCACTAGGTCCAGAGTGTCCCATGACTCCAGAGGATTGAGATTTGTAAGAAAGAATGCTAGATGCAGGGAACATGTATAAACACTCTAGAAGATTCTTTATACAAATGCCTTTTGTCTGAAATCAAAACTCAAAAAAATAGGACTCAAAGTTCCTACTTTTAAATGAAAAATATCTTTTCAAAGACTTTTAAGAGTTAATTGTAAAAGGAAAAAATTCTAAGCATGAAGTAAGAAGATATCAGTGCTTGACTTGAGTAAGTATTCTATTAAATCTTTTCTTTTCTGTTTAAAATGTTCCCTAGAAGGGTCCAGTTCCTTTAAGTGTAAAAGTTCAAGCTTAACAATTTCTGAGAGCTTTGGTGTTGGTATGATGACCAACTTTCTCCTACCTTCTACACCTCTCACCCCTGAAGAAGTGTCTTTCTTGAGAACTGAGTTGTAAGTGACTTGGCCATAGGATGTGCCACAGGAGATGAAGATGAGAATCCATGTTTGCTGAGTTTTAACTTCAAATTTAAATATAAGGTCTGCTGTAACAAGGAAATCCTCCTCCACAGACCTAGACAGCTCCTCACCAAACCACTTCTGTTCCCCTTGGGCATACATCTATACTACATCCCCCCAGCCTTTCTTGCAGTCAGGTACACCAGCCCATGGAAGGTGAGGGGAAATGGAGCATGCCACCCCCAGGCCTCACCTACGGAAAAGCTTTCCAGGCAATGCTAGCTTGACACCAATGGGCATAACAACCTTAAAAATCCTGGGTTAGACGCAGCAGAGCTACAGATGAAAGGACCCCAGGAAGGAGCCATGAACCACTACTTAGAATTGTACATTTAAAGAGAAACAACTTGGGACATGACATAGATAATAAAATAAACCTTTGGTAAGTCGTTGTTGTTGTTACAGCAGCTCTCATTATCTTAACAAACATAGTTCATAGATTTAAAGTAAATTTCTAATGACTGATCCAGTTAAGGTAGCAACTGTACAGCAAACTCTAACATTCATTGTCTCTAGTATTCAAATCCAACGTGCTTGCAGCATCTGTAAGTAGGCAGACAGCAGGGTCTGCCTTTCAATGTCTAAAGCCTTCAGTGAGCTCAGAACTTGAGCCTTCTATAAATAAGAAAAAAGTTTGCTGTTGCTAGTGTTGAATAAAAATACTCAAGGCCTTTTTTACTCTTAATATCTCTTCTCCCAACCCCAACCTTGGAGAAGCCAGAAATATTGGAAAGAAGAGAAACGAGCTAGGAAGAAAAGGAAACTATCCTTGAGCCATGGATGAGACCTGGGCAAGGTGAGGGAGAAGCTTTGGATTCAACATAAAATTGAAGTTCCATTTTTCATGGACAGGACTTTCAAAGGATAGAAATAGGTCAGTGATCAAAATGAAGAAAAGGGGGAAAAAAACAGATGGGAAAACAGAAAACAAACATAAACATAAAAGATATATATATATATATCACATCATTTCAATAATCATATTAAAAGTAAATGATCTAATTCCCTAATTAAAAGGTAAGGATTCTCAAATTAGATAACCCAACATCATATTACTTATAGGAAATCATACCTTAACAAATTAACATTATAAGGAACAAGAAAAATGACATCACTACAGATTTGACACATATTAAAATTACAACAAAAGAATATTATAAGCAATTTAACACCAATAAATTTGGCATAGGTAGAATTGACCAGTCACTCAAAACATACAAATTATCAACGCTCTTTTGTGAAAAAAAAATAGATAACATAATTAATTCTATACCTATATCAAATTTTGAATTTATAGATTAAAAACTTCCCACAAAGAAAACTCCTGGTCCAAATGCTTTTACTGGTGAGTTCTACCAACATTCAAGAAGAATAAAATCTATTTACACTAACTCTTTCAGAAAAGTCATCCAGATAGGAAAAGAACAGGTAAACCAGTAAATCTTCTGTTATTCACAGATGATATACTCATTTATGTGGAAAATTCAATGGAATCTGCAAAAATAATTTTTTAAAGTAAAACTAATAAGTAAATTTAGCAAGGTTATAGGCTATAAAATCAATATCCCCCCAAAACACCTTGTATTTCAAGCAATGAACACTTGAAAATTGAAAATTTAAAATATTTATAATGGCAAAAATATGAAATAGGTATAAATCTTCAAAAGATTACAAGATCTAGAAACATAGAACTATAAAAACTGCTGAAAAAAAAACTTTAAAAGAATACCTATCTATTTAGATGAATACCAGGACCACAGTTTAGAAGACTTAATTTTGTTAAATATCAATTCTTCCCAAATTGAACTAGAAAACCAGTATAATCTAGTGGAGCTCCTAGTAGGCTTTCTGTGAAAAACACAAGTAGAGGCAAAAACTATAAAACAGTTTTAAAGCAATTTAATAAGAAAGGTATAGAATGTATAGAATCTTCTCAAAATATATAATGCAGATTCTGAAAAAAATGAAAAAGCATTCCATGATCTTGAAAGGGAAGGATAAATGTAAATTTTTTAATTCTCAAAAAATTAATGTACAAATTAAATGCAATTTCAATAAGTAGCCCAACACTTTTTTAAATTGAGTATTCAAAATTGTATGTGAAAGAAAATATAACCAAAAAGTATGAAAAAATGGTATGGAAAGATTTTTCTTACCAAATTTCAGGATTTATTATGAAGCCATAAGCTCAAATAGGAACAAATAAATGGAGCAATAAAACAGAACAGATACTCCAAAAATACATCCCGGTATAAATAAGTGTTTAATATATTATAAAGGTGATATATATTCAATAAGTTAAAATGATGGATTATTTAATATAATCACTAGTAAATCCTAGGTAGTCATCTACAAGAAAATAAAAATGAACTATGTCCTTTAATGAATACAAAAATAAGTTTCAAAAGGATTAAAGTTTTAACAAAATTAAGAATATCTTTTAAAAAATCTCATCACTCTCATTACCCAAGAGTATCTCAAAATTGTGACTACTTCTTAACTATGACTAGAAATCTAAAAGCTAAATCTGGCTGCATTCAACTACATAAAAAAATTTAAAGTTATTGAAGAGCAATGGACCTCATAAACAAAGATAATGTACAAAAAGTTGGAAAACATTTATAACAGGTAATAAATAAAAGCTTATTTTATAATATGCAAAAATCTCTTCTAAATAGAAGAGAGACAAAAACCCAGTAAAATAATGGGCAAAGAATTTGCAGATGAGTAAATCAACAAACAAATAAAAAGATGTACAAATTCACAAAGCAATAAGTATAGGTATGCAAATTGCAGTAACAACATGGTCATTACCTTATATCCATCAGGTTGACAAAAATTATAGAACCACAATCACTTATACAGGTTAAGGCAGAACAAAAAGAATACTTAAAAAAAAAAAAAAGGAATACTCTGAGATACTGCTGGTGGAGACAGGAAGTGATTTAACCTTTGGAGAGGCAATCTAGCATCATCTCCTATAAAAGAAACTGTGAGATACACACACACACACACACACACACATACACACACATACATATATACATATACAAATTGGAATATTTACTCAGCAATCAAAGAAAATAAAATCATGGCATTTGCAGGTAAGTGGATGGAGTTAGAGAAGATAATGCTAAGTGAAGTTAGCCAATCCCAAAAAAACAAATGCTGAATGTTTTCTCTGATATAAGGAGGCTGATTCATAGTGGGGTTGAGAGGGGGAGCAAGGGAGGATTAGACTAACTCTAGATAGGACAAAGGGATGGGAGGGGAAGGAAGGGGGCATGGGGATAGGAAAGACAGTGGAATGAAATGGACATCATTACCCTAAGTACATGTATGAAGACATGAAAGGTATGAATATACTTTGTATGCAACCAGAGATATGAAAAATGGTGCTCCATATGTGTAATATGAAGTATAATGCATTCTGCTGTCATATATACAAATTAGAATTTTTAAAAACATATATTCACACTAGGACCCACCCAGCAAAAACATTCATGGCTATTCTATAAAAATAAGAATATTTATTTGTAAATATGTAAATAAAAAGATATTAATTGCAGCATTGTAAATGGGGATAAAAGAAGAAAAACAAAAGCAATGCCCATCAATAGGAAAATGGCTTTATAAAAATTCCAGTCATTAAAAATAGTGAATTATAGTCTACTAGATGACTTGGAGAATGTTTAAATGAGACATTTTTGAATGAAAAAAAAAACCTAAATCCATAAAACATGTAACATATGAACCTACTTTCATTAAAAATAAATCACATATACAGCTTTGTGGGTATACATAATGTGTGAATGTATACATATTTGTATTTTATATGGAGATTACATGAGGATAGTAGATATATAAATATATATCATTTAAAAAGATATATATATATAAAATTTTAAATATTTTAAGGAAAAAAAGATGAAAGCACCAATAATAATAAAATGACTTCTCCAATCATCAAAGAAATCCAAAAAAATAATGATAAGATTTTTCCTTGGAGGATTAGAGAATATTTTAAAAATTGGTAATATCCACTGGTTGTGTAGATGAAAAGAATTAAATACTTTCAAGTGTTTGTAAGTGTAAATTATCAGAACCTTACTGGAGGATACTTTTGCAGTGTTTATGAAGAGCCTTTAAATAACCACCGTGCAATCAGACATAAATATATATTTTTTAAAAAGAATGTGAGTAATATCAAGAAATTGTAAGCAAATTAATGAATGAAACAATGTATGTAAATTGTATAACACAAGCTTAGAATATCAACTAGCACTCAGAAAATGTCCTGACTGAAGGATTAATTAATCAAGGGGGAGCCTAGCTCACTAAGACAGAAAAACATGATAAAGTATTTAACAAATGGCACTAGCATCCTGGAATGGAAAACAATGCAAATTTTCAAAATGATACTGGGAATCTATATTCATGACCTAGAAAGACACTCCCAAAACACAAAATTTTATTAAAGAGAAAAAGAAAGTTGTGAAGCTGAATCCATTCTTGAAAAATGTATTGCAACTGCACTTTTGTAGAAAAAAATCTGGAAAACTGTGCACAAAATAATAACAGTAGTCATATCTGAGTGGTGGAAATTTTTTGACGTTCTTTTTTTTTTAACTCCATTCTTTCAGTTTTTCCATGAGAGTGCATTTTTGCATAGCTTTTAAACTTTCCAAAGCATAACAGTATGGATGAGTGTTGGGATATGGAATAAGAATTCCTGCTCCAAACTTAATAGCAATGTAACATTAGATATTTGACTGTTAAAAATTTATTTTCTCATCTGTTCATTAATACCATAAAACGAAAGTACCCATCTCCTGGTCCTTCTTAGACAATTGACATTTACTGTACATGAATTCACAGCAAAATCAGAAGGAGGGTGCATGCTGACCTTAGTTCATGCTAGCAAAATTTTTATGTTGTTCTAATGCATATTTAAAAGACTGGAACAGACGTAGGAACTTACATGGTTATTTTCAAACATCTCATGACTTGAAAGAACAGGTGTTGGAGAAAAGTGTGTCTACATATTTGCTAGGCAAGCATTCTCAAGTTTCTTTTCTAATCGTGGAAAAGATGATACATTAATGGAACTATTACCCCTACTTTCTGAAAACAGTCAAGCAACCAGATGCATGAAATCCACATTCAGGAGCAATGAAGTCATGGGTAAGAGTCCCAAGCATTCTAGCAACGAAGCTAAAAGAGTTGCATAGCCTACAAGTCTCAGCAAGTTTTCCCAGGTCCACCATGTACCTAATAAAACTTTTCCAAGGACTACTGAAGAATTTCCAATTCATCTATCATGACCTTTGGATCAACTCCAACAAAACACAAAGTGTCCCTGATGGGGATGTTTAGGGATGCAATTGTTGCATGCATGGAAATATTTGATTCACAGATGGAAAGAGGAAAGAAGGAGAGGACATTCCG
Source organism: Marmota flaviventris (assembly GCF_047511675.1). Taxonomy (NCBI): domain Eukaryota; kingdom Metazoa; phylum Chordata; class Mammalia; order Rodentia; family Sciuridae; genus Marmota; species Marmota flaviventris. The sequence continues at coordinate 130,149,997 of NC_092501.1, read as the reverse complement.
TTCTGGGACCAAAAGACTACAGTGACAATGAAGAGTAGGAAGTGGGATGGATGCCTCCACTTGCCTTGTGGGGGGAAGAGAAGGGAGGAAAGTGAGACTTCACAAGGAGCTTCTGCATCACACACCAGCCCAGCGCCAGCACCATTCTTGGGAGCTGTGAATTCCTTTCAAATGAAAGCAAGTGATACTGCTTCAAGAATGAACAAGAAAGCTGAGCATTGAGGATAGTTCAGTGTGGAGTTAAACAAAAATGATGCAAGACAACGCACTTTTTTATTGGGGGGCAGGGGGCAGGTACCGGGGATTGAACTCAGGGCACTTGACCACTGAGCCACATTCCCAGTCCTATTTTGTATTCTATTTGGAGACAGGGTCTCATTGAGTTGCTTAGTGTCTCGCTTGTTGCTGAGACTGGCTTTGAACTCCCAATCCTCCTGCCTCAGCCTCCCAAGCTGCTGGGATTTCAGGCATGTGCCACCGCGCCCAGCCAAGCCAACCCTCTTAAAAGTCAGCCGTCATCTACAGCCTGGGCTTGTGCAATGGCCTCTTCACTGCCCTCCCTGTTTACCTCTTGCCTTCCATTAGTTTACCTTCCAGAGTGATCTTCTTAAACCACAAATCAGATCATGTGCTAAAGGTTTCTCTTCACAGTTACAATATCCAAAGTCACCAACGGTGGCCTAGAGAGTAATGATGATTCTTAGTTTTCCTTTTACAAACTTGGTTTACGGCTATGGAGGGTACACCCTACCCCACACTCCGATGGATCATTCCTTTGCTTGATCCAGGTCTCCTGTCAAACATCTGCTGAAAGACTCCATCTCTGTTGAAGAATGGTGTTCTATCACCAGTCCCTGCTTTGATTTTTTTTCTAATGCTTTATCACTATCCATTCCATCACATTTTTATTTCTTAATATCTTGCTGGTTGGAATTATGCCCTGAGATGGCATCACTTGGTCATCTTCACTTGCTTGCTCCCAGCACTGACAGCCATGCCTGGCACTGGGCAGAGGCTCAAGCAATAATCAATAAATGAATGAATGGGCAAGTGAATGACTCTCTGGCCCTGCCTGGCCAGTATTCATTCAGGCTGCACTTGTACTGAGCATTACTTGAGCTAGTGATTTGTAGAATCCATGACAACAAGTACAACATTTACACTATCAAACTAAATTTGTCTTTTCCTTCTGATGACTTTGCCAGGTTCGAGTTGTCATGGGCATTGTCTGTGGAAAATGCCTCTAAGACAAGCCCTGAGTATGGCTTTCTGGCAGTCAACTTCTATATATGGGAACTTCCCCAGCCCCATGGTTCAGGCTTGAGGGTCTTTGCCTACCTATTAGACACTCGTAACCTTGAACTTTGCCTCTCTGCATGCAAGAGCTGAGCAAGGAACTAAGAGTCAACCTGACCTTGTGCTTCTTATTAAAATGTCCTGAAAAATACACAATACAAAAAAAGAAATCACCCAAATCCCAGCACATCCAATTTCTGTTGAAACAAGCCATACATTGTCACCGAAGTAAGGAAATTGAGTCTCTGAGTGTTAAAAGGATGTGCCTGAGTTTGTGTCACTGGTGTCAATGCCCAAATGCCTAGCTCCACATCTGTCTGGCCCCCAAATCTAGGTACCTTCTAAAACATAAAGGATGCCAGTTTTTAAAAGGAAAATGGATTTTTCTAAACTTTTTAAATGGCTCATGTCCCAAAGGAGACCTGAAAAACATATTCTTGACTGGATGGTAAACAGTTGTCAACAACAGCTCCCCAGTGACTCAAATTCCAACACAGCCTATCAACCAGTTCGGTTTTCCCCAGCTTTAAAGACAGGCTATAGATGGATGGATATACTTCGGCCACACCTCAGCTGAGAACTCCTCCCTTGGCCTGGAATAAGAGGCACATCTGCCTTTGTTCTTCTGTTGCCAATAAATGGTTGCTCTTGAATAATTAAACCGGAAGAAAAAGCTGACCTTTAGTGCAACTCTCAGGGAGCGTAACAGGTACCACTTAAATTACTCACAAACTAAATTTCTGTTTTCAGGTCTCAGAACCTGTCAGCAAGACTGTTGTGGGAGAATCTCCATCCCCCGTGGGAGGTTCAGGGAGTAGCTCCCCAAAGTTCGTGTTTCACTTTGTCTCAAAGTAGACGCTTGGGATCCCAGCTAAGAGACCCGAAGCACTCAAAACTGTAAGCCTAAACAGCATCTGACATCCCTAGGCTTTCGGGGATGGGGACACACCACATTGAGCCCTTCTCTTAAAAGTCTTAACCTGGGGATTGCTAAACTTGCATGCAGAGAGCTGCACAAACAGTCTAGCTCAATTCTCACTGCACCCAGCCTTGAACTTCACAAGGGAAGTCCACCATCTGCTTTTGGTTGTCTCTTGGCTTCCCTCTACCACCAATTTAACCCAAGGTACCATTTATGGGTCTGAAAAATGGCATCACATCTCTCACGATTCTTCATGATATCCACCCCAGAGCAGGTGGAGAGGAAAATCCTGAGAGAATGAAGATATAGGATGGCTGGTCACCCTGAAAGCCCACCCTCCAAGGCTTTGCTCATCCCCTGGTAGAAATGCTGGGCTCCAGGATGTGTGGGTGCAGGCTGAGATCCAGGGGGATGTCAAACAACTATTTCTTAGGGGTGAGGAGGCTTGTCTTACATCCTGAAAGAACAGAGAGGTCACCTGGGGCAACTACTCCTCTGGTTTCTGTCTCTATAGTTTTGCTTTTTCCAGAATGTCATATAAATGGAATTCTATAGTATGTAGTCTTTGGAGTCCATTTCTTTTATTCAGCATAATGCATTTGAGATCCATTTACATTATTGCTTATATCAACAGTCCTGCCTTTTTTATTGCTGGTAGTATTCCATTGAATGGATATACCATCAGTTGAAAGATATTGGGGTTATTTCTAATTTTTAGAGATCGTGTATAAACCACTATAAATATCTACCTGTGGATTTTATGTGAACATAATGTTTCCTTTCTCTTGGGTAAATATTGGGGAATGGTGCTGCTGGATCTATAGTGAGTGTATTGTTTAATTTTATAAGAAACTGACAAATTGTTTTTTAAAGTGTCTGTATTATTTTGTGTTCCCATCAGCCATGAATAAAAGTTTCCATTGCCTTTCATCCTTACCATTCTTGATATTGTTAGTTTGTCTTTAATTTTTACTTTAATTATTCCAATATGTTTGTAGTGTTATATCATTGTGGTTTTATTTCACATTTCCCCAATAACTAATGATGTTAGTTAGCATATTTTCATGGCTTGTTTGTTTTCTCATTGTTGAGTTTTGGTAGTTCTTCACATACTCTGAACACAAGTCTTCTGTCAGGTATGTGATTTAAAATATTTTCTTCCAATTTATTACTTGTTTTCATTCCTTTGGTGTCTTTCTTACAGTAAGAAGCTTTAAGTTTGATAAAATCTAACATCAAATTTTCCTTTTATGGATTGTTCTTTTGGTGTCAAGAATTGTTTTTGATAATCTCAACCCAGAACAGTCTGCCAATATCAAACACATTTCATAAGCATTATTAAAAATAAAAAGAATAGCCAAGTGCCGTGGCACGCACCGATAACCCCAAAGTTGAGGGAAACTGAGGCAGGAGGATTGTAAGTTCAAAACCAGCTTCAGCAACTTAGCAAGGCTGTAGGCAACTCAGCAAGACGCTGACTCAAAAATTAAAAAAATAAAAAGGGCTGAGGATGTGGATCAGTGGTGAAGCACCCCTGGGTTCAATCCCTGGTACAAATAAATAAATAATAAAAATAGAAGAATACAAGAAATTAGGGAAGTGCCCCAAGACCTCACCAGGAAGTAGCTGAGCTGAGATCAGCACTTCATCCAGGAGACCCTTACAGGAACTTAGCATGTTTAAATAGAACTTTATAGTCTTCAAAATACCTCCTTAGCCATGAATACATGGAAGTATACCGGGTGAGGGAAGAGCACTCAGGACCGACATTGGTACTGGCCACAAAGGAGAAGCTGAATAAATATTTGTTGAATTAAATTACAGAATGGATGAAACGACAAGAGAGCCCAAAACCCAGGCAGTTGGGAAGAGGAACTGGAGAGTGTGCTGTAGACATGTTCAGAGAGGGGGCTCAGTTCCAACCACTCACCTCTGCTGGCCTCAGGCCATGTCTAAGATCCAGCAAGGCTATAAAACCCAAATTCCCAGATAACTGAAACAAGTTTTAAAAATAAAAGGCAGCTAAACCAACAACTACCTGTCACTACCCTAATTTCCATATTCCTCTTTGCTTTGCATCCTTGAGTTGTTCCCTTACTTTCTTGAGAGCTCAAATATTCACTTGAAAGAATGTTTGTTATGGTCCATCCAGCATTTCCAAGTGCTTTTAGCAGGAGGGTTTCAGGTTATCTGGTTTGCCTCTATTACTGGAAACTGAAGCACACTTTAAAAAAACAGTATGTTTTTCAGGGTAATGGAATTCTACTTCATGCACTTAGCCTAACATTGCTCACCTAAAGTCACCCTACTTCAATATGTACTTGAAAAACCTACACCCAGTGAGTATATGCTCTGTCCTGTCTCCACCTCCCTGCCATAGGTCCACCTCCCTTCCCATACTAACACTCACTGAGGTCCATTTCCCCTTTCCTTCTCCTACTTCACTTCAGAGATCCTTCATCCCCTGTTCTCAAATTTGGGGAATCAATTGCCCAGCCCAAACCAAAACAGCATTCTCCCCAGTAACAGCTCAGTGCACAGACCAAACCAGATCATAGTCTCCTCCTTGATAGTTTGCAAAGTGTTTTTATAAACTATCATCTCATTTTAGTCTTCTTATTATCCCAGGACATAATAGAATAATACTGACCTTATTCTAAAGAAAGGGAAGAGGCTCAGAGGACTCAAGTAGTTTGCCTTTTCAACAGAGAAAGTGGTGGAGGTGGCTTCAATTCCAAGTCTCCTAGATGGATATCCATTTACCTTGGATCACAGCAGTCAGTACCAGACGGTAGGGAAGGGATAACTAGAATGTGTGTGTTTTTTTAATATATTTAGTTATGGATGGACAGAATATCTTTATTTATTTTTGTGTGGTACTGAGGATTGAACCCAGGGCCTCACACATGTGAGGCAGGCACTCTACCACTGAGTGACACCCCAGCCCCTAGAATGTGTTTCTTAAATGCTCTTTCCCATAACTAAAAGAGGGAAGATGATGAAGAAAATTTTGATATTAGGTTTATTAAGCTGATTGGATCCTATTTAATGGCCTGTGGATGCTAGAACAGGGAAATATCCAAACTGAATAAAAGCACCGTGGACATTATCAAGTACTTTCCCAATATGAGTACTAACATTATAGGTGACAAATAGCAGCACTGCTTGTTAAGTTATATATTCTTTTTGCTATATTTTTTATCAATTACCCTAGAGACAGTAACATTTGCATTTCTAGTACATTCTGCAACTGATTAGTGTAATTCTGATACACACTAATATCTGAGAACTATTTCCACTTTTGAAGGAAGGGTCCAAAGGACAGCCAACAAATGTGGGCAAGGGGATTTGATGTGAAAAGCTAGATGAGGGATGAGCAAAGCAATGGGGATCTATAGGGCCAGAGGGCAGGGACTGGTCCCCATCATAGTAACCTCCTTTACCTTACTGCTTGGGGAATGAGTGGTCAGGAAGCAGCTTCTTTCGTGAAGGTTAATTGGCTTCACAGCCATGCCAGCTTCTGAACTCCACACGGCGGCTGGGCATCTCTTACTTTTAAGTTTGTTGCAAGGTTCAGTGTTATTCTGACCATCAGGGAAGGAGGAGGTAGGAGGAATTTCCTGTAATAAAAGTATTTGGCTATCCTTCAGCATCTGTGAAGACATGGTCTTTAGACATAATTGTCAATATTTTAGACCACAAAAAAAAAAGTCAAAAAAAAAAAAAACTGAAATCACTGAAACCAATTTTTAGAGTACCCATCATTTTTCTTCAGACCTATTACTAAGAATCTATGACCAAACTTGGCATCAGCTGAAAGAATCAAGGTATCTGCGGATCATAGCTAGAGATGGTCAGGGGAAGCTGGACACAGATCAGATCTCCAGAGCAGTGAACTGGACTCAGGCTGCTGCATTCTCTGCTGATAGATGCATAGGTCAAACAGATGTGCAAGTCAATTCCCTTATATCTATATTTTAAAATATTTAAGCAAAGAATTGCATTCTTGTTTTAATTTTTTTAAAAAAATATTTTAAGACTATAATAAGGGTGAAAAGAAGAAATAGCACATTTTTTTGATGTGTATGAAATTTCCACCAAGGAATTCCTATATCATATTATTTTTCAGTAAAATTTTAAAACAAGGTTAATTTATATCTATTTACTTTGTACTATCCTTTATTATGGAATTTATTTATACCTTTGCCATCAAACACTACTGTTTCTGTTTTGTTTTGCTTTGTGTCAAGGAGACTATTTTAAATTTTCTGTGCCACAGCTATCTACTATTGGGGGTAGAGGTGGGGTTGTAGACTCAAGAAATCATAGACAGGTTCCTGAGATCTACAGAATGAGCTCTAAGTAGGTGACTTCAGCCAGGCATTCATAAACCTAGGGTCACCAACACATGTAAATATCTTATCTGGAATATTTCTCTTCAAAGACATACTTACTACTCTTCAAAAATTCAGAACACAGCACCACCCAAGGAGGGCTGAATGCTGCATTTTCTAAAACACTGTTGTCTAAAATATGTTCTGGAAACCACCAGATCCATGAGCTGCTTTGTGGGGGGAGAAAGCAATCTGTGAGCAAATCAATGTGCAAAGCCATGTTTTCTGACAATGAGGATAAAAACAGTAATTATAGCAGTGGAGACTCAGACCCTGGCAACATTATTATTCACAACTAAAATAGGAACAGCAATAGAGATCCCTTTGCTCAGTTCAATTGCACAACCCAAGAGGAAAGACTGAGCGGGTGTCAACACATAACACGAAGAAATTGCTCTGTAGTCTTGCACACAGAGGAAGTATGGAACTTGATCTCTGTCCTTCTTAGCTGCAAAAGGCACAATGTTCCCCAAGAGCAGGACAGAGGGGTCAAGACTCTCTGACAAAAGTTCTCCAGCACACAATCCCTTCCTTCAAGCACTCAACATTTAACAATGATTTTCTTTCTTTGCTTCACTCATTTACTGTCTATGTCTCCAACCTAGAATGTACGCTCCAAGAGAAGAGAACCATGTCATTCACGTTTCCAGTTGACCTAGCAGCCAGATTGACATAAAACATAAATATTTGTAACTAAGTAAATGGGTGAAGTCCCTGATTAAGGCCTGACTTTTAAGGTCTAAAGTTTACTAAGAGTCATCAAAGAGATGGATTTTCAAGAGAACTGGAAAAACATGTCATGCAAATCCCCAGAACGACATCTAGACCATATCAGTTTTTCTCTGTCCCTTCCCCACAAGCCCATCCTACTTGCATTCCCAAGGTCAGCTTTGTTTCACTGTGTCTCCCGGAACCATTCAAAGGTCACAATGTGGGGGGTCACAGGTTTACAGCTGACTTCCAATTTTGCCAGACAACTCTGCTTGTCTTTACATTTTAAATAAATCTTGTTGACTGAGATTCGACTAGGCTCTTCCCTGAGCTGTGCCCTCAGTCCTGGCCAGTCCACATGAGCCTGGGCTCAAGAGGACAAAGCAGCTTTGGTCTTTCAAACATGAGAAAGCAGAGCTTGGTGGAGCCCTGAGGGAGGGCAGAATGGTGTACCCACTCCTCCCACAAGGGATTGCTCATCTAAAGTGGAAATTGCGCTTATCACTCAGTCTTTTGAACAATTGCTTTTGAACAATTCCCTTCAGAGCAAAGGAACTCATTCTGCAGGCCAAAATGCTGATCAGATAATGAAAGTTAGAAGAGTAATTATAACATCCAACACTTAGGTGGTATGTACCAAGAGCCTGTGCTCTGCTAGGCATGGCGTATGCATGGTTATCACAATCCATCCCCTCAAACACCCTACAATGCAGATCCTGCTGTTGCTACCATTTTACAGAAGATGAAAGCTCAATACCTATTAAATCAAACAATAAAAACCCAAGGTAACAATCAAAGCAACCCAGGCCCCTTGCTGCTGTCCCACATATCCAATGTAACAAGCAGCAACAGGTAAGATAGAAGGATTGGAGTCCTAGTAAAGTGTCTGCCTCTCCGGGCCACAAAGTGGCACCTGAGAAAGACTCCATGGTATCCATTCAGCTCATTTTGATGCACGTGCTATAGGTCTAAACAGACTCCGGTACCTGCATTAGTCACCGCAGAGCCTTTAATCCATGACTCAATGCATTACTCAGCTCCTGGTACTGGGGAGGAGCGGTGGGAAGTCGAGCTCAGTTATACATGGATGAAAACAATAATAATCTTGAAAACATCTGCACCTGTGAAGAAAGGGCCATAGTTTGAAAACATTGGACTGTTTAAATGTTTGATAATTTGACATTTAAAAGGCTTGCCATGGATCTTATTTTGAAGCACACAGTATCTTCATGTGAGTGATCAAATTTTAAATATTCATCCTATAAGCAAGAGTAACCCCAATCAAAAGTGAGTCACTGACCTTTTCTTTAGTGTTTTATTTCAGTAAGCCAGAATAAACACATGAAATTGTTACTATGGAACCAAAGGTACTGAAAGGACCCAGCCTCTCATTAAAAAATTGACACACCAGCAGGAAAAAAAATGATGGATGTTGTAGTTATTTTAGGGAAAATCATATCCCAAATGTTGAGGTTAAGTCAGCCACCCCTTTTCGTCAAGGAAAAAAAAAATTTCCGAAAAATGGTTTGAATTAATGCCATGGATATTTATAACAACAGTCTGGTTAGGGAACTTATTTGCTATTCATCAAGTAAATGTCCCCAAGGATTAAAAGTGCCCAAAGAAAATATTTTTGAAATAATAAATGATATGTCTTTTGGGGTGGGAAGCAGCTATGTTCACATTCAGCAATAAGACTGCTGAGTGCTCAAAGCCCAAGTCCACAGGATGGTACAATTCTGCAGTGCCTTTGGAAAAGATAGCAGGACATGTGTCTCCACTGTCATGACCAAATGACAGCCAGGCCTTTCTTAAGTTGATACCCAAGGAGTTGCCCCAGAGTGGTACTCAGATCTAAAATTAGAAAGGCATTGATAGTCTTTTTTTAAAACAATTCCTTAGGCTTTAGAGGGAAAAGAGGCATAACTTTTTAAAAGTATATCATTGGTAAATGCCATCCTCACTCTATTTAATTGACTCTTTTTAGTTGTACATGACAGTAAAGTCCATTTGATATCATTAAACAAGCATGGAATATATCTTATTCCAATTAGGGTCCCAGTCTTGTGGATGTACACAAGAATGGTGAGATTCACTATGTATTTGTATGTGTACGTAGGAAAATTATGTTAGATTCATTCCACTGTCTTTCCTATTTCTATTCCCCCCTCCCTTCTCTTCATTCCCCTTTGTCTAATCCACTGACTTCTATTCTCTCCCCATCCCCCTGCCCCTACCACTTGTTGGTTAGCTTCCATATATCAGAGAAAACATTCGACCTTTAGTTTGGGGGGATAGGCTTATTTTACTTAGCATGACACTCTCTAGATCCATCTATTTACTAGCAAATGTCATAAAGTCATTCTTAACAGCTGAGTAATACTCCATTGTGTATATATATACCACATTTTCTTCATCCATTCATCTGTTGAAGGGCACCTTGGCCGGTTCCAGGGCTTAGCTGTTGTGAATTGTGCTGCTATAAGCATTGAGATGGTGCATCACTGTTGTATGCTGATTTTAACTCCTTTGATTATATACTGAAGAGTGGGATAGCTGGGTCAAACGGTGGTTTCATTCCTAGTTTTTTTGAGGCATCTTCATACTACTTTCCAGAGTGATTGCACCAATTTGCAGTACCACCAACAATGCACGTGGGCATTTTCCCCACATCCTCACCAATGTTTATTGTTACTTGTATTCTTGATAATTGCCATTCTGTCTGGAATGAGACGAAATCTCAGTGTAGTTTTAATATGGATTTTTCTAATTGCTAGAGATATTGAATACTTTTTCTTATATTTGTGGACTGTTCATATTTCTTCTTTTGAGAAGTGTCTGTTCTGTTCCTTTGCTCATCTATTTTTTTGTTTTGTTATTTATTTTTATTCTGATTTGTTATATATGATAGTATATTACACATATAGAGCACAATTTTTCATACTCTGGTTGTATATAAAGTACATTCACACCATTCGTGTCTTCATACATGTACTTAGGGTAATGATACCATCTCATTCTACTATCTTTTTTATCCCCACGCCCACTCCTTGCCCATCTATTGATTGGGTCATTTGGGGTTTTTTGTTTTGTTTTGTTTTGTTTTGACACTAAGTTTTTTGAGTTCCTTGTTTGATGCCATCCCATTTATTTATTTTTTATTTTACTTCTTGCCTTTTAGGAGTCTTATTAAGAAAGTCAGTTCCTAAGCTGATATGTTTGAGTGTTGGGCTTATATTTTCTTCTAGTATGTGAGAGTTCATGATCTAATGCCTAGGTCTTTGATCCACTTTGAGTTTTGTAAAAATAGCAGGGGATGCAGAAATATTGTTCTGGTGATATGAAGTTTACAGAAGCACCACCCAAGTTGCCCTCCTGTAGGGTGACTCTGTGAGAGCCACCCAAGCATGCAGTGGCATCTAGAGCCAGACAGGGACGCTAACATGTTACCAAGGGCCAAAGAAGGCTCTGTGGGCGTGGGGAACGCATTGGGTTCTCCCTCCTGCCTGGTCTCCTTCTAGCCGTCTGGTACCAAGTGACCCAGCACCATATTGATCCTGTCTTTATTTCAAATGTCAATATTTTGTTCAGGTACAGATTTTTTTTGCATTAATTTTTTAAAATTTTATTTCAAATATTTAATATTTGTCTATTTATAAGTGATGCATTAAAAATATTTGTCTTGTTTATTGCATTTTGGACAACCCCTGAAACTTTGTGCCTGTGGCAAATGGTTCATTTACCTCACCCCGTACTCTACAGTGTTTCAGAAGAAGAGAGCCTGCTTCCCCAGAGGATTCTTTTTTTTTTTTTTTTTTTTTTTTTGATGATGAATTCTTTATTACAATCACAGTTTCTCAGATATTTCAGGCAAGGTAATAATTGTTATATCAGACCTTTAATTATAAAACCAAATTTCATCTGTCTGTATTTGCATTTATAAACAAACATCTAAATTATATACACATTTTCAAAAACACTATTCTTGAAAGAATCATAGACTCATCCCTGGAGGATTCTGCTCAAGGGCAGCCACTGACAGGGAGAATCAGCTCCCAGTTTCCCTCTGGGCAAAATCTTCTGCTCACAGAACTTCCCCTCCCTTAACCCATCAGTCCAGAGCCCACTCCGGCCCAAGCTGAAAGGCAGGACTGGAGTTCTGGCCTTGGAGTCCTGGTTCCAGCCTCTTGTCTGCCTTGTGTTAGCCCGGCCTCCAAGCTTTGTGTTAACTAGAGATAATAAAGACACCGACCTCCTGGATTTGCTGTGAGGATTCAATAGGGTAATAGGGTCAATCAATGAGAAGTGTTTAACTTTATTTTTGTACCAGAGACTGAACCCAGGAGTGCTTAACAACTGAGCCACACCCCCAGCTCTTTTTTTATTTATCATTTTGAGACAGGTCTCGCTAAGCTGCTTTGGGCCTTGCCAAGTTGCTGAGGCTGGCTTTGAACTTTCGATCCTCCTGCCTCAGCCTTCTGAGTTGCTGGGATTACAGGTGAGCACCACCGCACCCAGCTATAACAGAACTTTTGATCAGTGTCAGTCATTACTATTGTTCTCAAAACTTTGGTTCCTCCACTAGTTACTTCACCTCCCAGAATCTCAGATTCCTCTTTCATAAAATGAGGAAATATTAGCAATAACTCTTAAGGTTGCGGTAAAGATTACATGAGTTTCTGTAATGATGTCTGCACGTAGTGTTAACTACTGTTATTACAACACACGACTGTTGTTAATTTCACACTAGTTTATTCTCCCTTCTCTTCCCCCTCCTCCCATAACTACTGCCGTTACTACCTCTGCTGCTGCTACCATTACTATTCCAGAAGTTGGAGAGCGTTATGGTTTGGCTATGAAGTATCCCCCCCAAACTCCTGTGTTAAACTCCTGGAATGTTCAGAGGTGAAATGATCAGATTATGAGAGCTATAAACTAATCAGTAGATTGATCCATTTGATGGATTAATAATTTGCATGGACTAACTGGTGGTAAATGTAGGTGGGTGGGGCATGGCTGGAGGAGATGTGTGTGTGGGGGGGGGGGGCGGATTCAGGGAAGGTTCTCTTCCCTGAGGCCCCTTCCCCTCTCTATGATTCCCAGCCATCAGAAACTGGGCAGGTGTCTTCACCACCAGGCCCTTCAGCCATGATATTCTGCCTCACCATGTGCCCAGAGTGAAACTGCGAACTCAAAATAAACTTTCTTTTTCTAACTTTGTCTTGTTGGATGTTTTAGTCACAGCCATGAAAAACTGACTAACACAGGTAATTAATACAGTTAAATGAAACAGCAACTTCTTCTTCCATGGGAGGGACCCTTGGGCTGTGTGTTATGAGGAAGCTATGCCATTCACAAAGACCAAATCCATTTGTCTTTGTCTTCAAAGTCAGAATTTACTGAGAATTAATAAATTCACCAGTTACACCATTTCCCTTGGTTGCAATTCACCTAGTACTTGTAGATCACCTGCTAGTCATAGGCTGAAAAATCACAAGTTCTTTTATTCCACCCCAAACTTAATTTCTAATATCTATAAGGTTCAAGTCACATAATTTACTTCACACAAACTAAGAAAGAGTTAAGACTGCCACAGGGTTATAGGATGCTGTGCCAAAAGCAAAGGCAGAGAGAAGATAGGAATGCAAAGAGTCATTGCAGGTGGTCAGATAAGGGCTCTAACAAATCAGTTCTGTACAGTTGCCAAGAGAGGGGAAGGTCTGAGACTGACAGCAGTTTCAGAGTGTCAGGTTGCAGTGTCAGCTTGAGGTGTCAGGTTGCAGTGGCCTTGCCCTGTTGTCACTGGCAGAAGATAATACACTGAGCTGAAGCCCCCCAGGGACAGAGTATAGGAGGCTCATCTCTGCAATTTTCTGGGGCAAGGCTCATGGTGATTGGCCAGATGATGGGATCCGGGTGTTACTGTGTCCAGTCTTAGGGGGCTCTTCCTTTTATGGGTGTTAGGTGAGGGGATTGCATTTTGGAGGATGATGAGCTCCTGTGTCCGGTATTTCTGATATGATCTGGGATGCCCACAAGTCCAGGTTCCCTGATTTAGTTTGATAAGTTGGTATGAATAAGTTATTTATCAATTTTTGCCTTACGGTTGTGCCAGGAAGATGATGGTTGTCAACTTGTACAAACAAGGTAGAGTTGTTCTGCCTTGGCACTTAAAATCAAAAGGAATAATTCTTGGCAAATTTCTGTTTTACAAAATGGAATAACTCAGGGTTAGGCTTTGGCCTGAAAACTACTGTTCTATACATCGTGGAGTATTTCAGAGCAGGGTACAGCCTGCTCTCCTCACTGTGTTTAGACTTTCACATTAATTTACCATATGCTATGCTTTTCTAAAATGTTTTAAGTTGTTTAAATATTTTTATTTTCTTCATACGATGCCAAATAACCTGTTGGGTTGATTTGCTCCTTTTTCAAGCTAAGTTGTTTGGGTATGCTGTAGACAGAACCCGAGACAACAGAAGAGTTACTATACTTCAATTGTTTATAAGGGAGCAGCATAAAAATAATCTTTAAAGCTAAGGGAATGCTAATATTTAGATCCATCTAAGGGAAAATAATAACAGTTTGTGATTTCCTCCTTCCTCACTTCCAGGGCAAACATTTTTAAGGGAGGATTTTATTTTGTAACATAAATTGTTTTCTATATAATCCAAAAGACATGAGTGATTAAGAGTGAGCTATAGAAAGGGATGCCCATAACTAGCAGCTTGGGTACAGTCAGATATAAACATATATTTTGTTTGTGAAACATGTAGTCTGGAAAAAAAAAATCACATCTTACTAGATGTCACAGTAGGGTCAAGATATGAAGAAAAGGTCATTAGAACAAAGATTTTTTTAAATAAAATAAAAGTGAGATATAATAAATAGGTGCATACACATACCACAGTAAGCCTGAGACAAAATTGCATCAAGGTTCACCATCATCATCATCACTGTTGCTAATTATGACTAGTATTAGTACTGATTTAACATTGTGATTCTGATTTAACTTAACCAAGAACCTTAGCCAAACACAAGTACCTCAAATGCAGATAAATAAATGCTTTTCATATAATGGATCATTAACATTTCAATACTGTACAATGTGTTCTATACAGTTTATTATCACTAACAATAGAATCAATAGCTGCCTGGTGGTGCATGCTTATAATCCCAGTGACTCAGGAGGCTGAGGCAGGAGGATTGCAAGTTTAAGGCCAGCCTCAGCAACTCAGCAAGGCCCTAAACAACTTAGTGAGACCCTGTCCCAAAATAAAAAATAAAAAAAGGCTGGGGATGTGGCTCAGGGGTAGAGTACTCCTGGGTTGGATCCCAGTACCAAAAAAAGAAAGAAAGAAGGGGAGGGTGAAGGAGGGAGGGAGGGAAGAAGGAGGAAAAGAAAGAAATAAAGAAGGAAGGAAGGAAGAGAGAGAGAGAGAGAAAAGAATCCACTGTATTGGCACCAAGATGCAAATACAACTAAGGTGAGGAACCTGCCTTTTAGGCCAGTGGAGAAAACAGATATTACAATATGAAGCAAAGTTTTATCATGATGAACATCTAGGATTAGGTATCATTTTCTTTATTAAAAGAAAAATCTGGGGGGCTGGGGTCATAGCTCAATGGTAGAGTCCTTTCCTAGCATGTGTGAAGCACAGGGTTTGATTCTCAGCACCACATATAAATAAATAAACATCCACTGACAACGAAAATAATTTTGGACAAATTAAGTTTAGCAGAATTTATTTAGCAAAAAAAAAAAAAATCAAATCAGCCCTCAGAACAGGTTGTTTAGAGAAACTATGTCTAATTTGTGGTAAGAAAGCATCTATGAACAAAAACAGAAATGAGCTACAAAAAATGGAAATGAGGCACAGAAACAGCCCCACTGCTTGTAGCTGGATGTTTGCCCTATTTGAACATCGTTAATACTTTTGGTGGCTTGAAACTGACTGAAGCTTGGCTACAGTGATTGGCTGAGACTTAACTATTTTTATAAGAGTATAATCCTAAGTAAGGTTTTCCTGTTAGTTTGCTTAAGTTAGGTTGAACTTTTTTTTTACATACCAACTCAGTATGGAGGCCTCCTCAGACAAAATTTAGTTTAACTTAATATCCATATTATGTTGCAGGGCTAGGCTCATCATCCTTTCAGCCTCCACAATAGCCCCAGTTCCTTTCCTCCAATTCACTCCAGAATACATCCACCTCGTGCTGAAAACCTCAGTGGTTCCTCCGGGTTCTCAGTAGTATTTCCCAGTCTAGGTTTGGGAATGCTACTTTCAGGAAATCCGATAAGGTATTATGCAAAAAGGGGGCCTATGGTTCCTTCCTTAGTAGATGGATCACTTGCTTGAGTTTTTACTTGTAGCTTTCCACTTCCAAATGCTCTCACCCTATTCCTTTATTCTACCTCTCTGTTCTCTATGTGAATTCTTATCAATACTGAAAAACTCACTAAAATGTCACCTTGTCCACACTGTCTTCCCTAATCTTTCCAGTCTGGGTGAATCATTCCTTTTCTATATTCCTGTTACTCTGCATATTGTAGCATGGATCACTTTGTATGACACATGTCTTTGCCTCCATCAATAGATTATTAGCTCCCTGGGCTTCCTCTTTTTTCTCCCCGCATCCACTGCATTGTCTGACACATAAACGATAGTGTACACACTGAAAATTTCATGCCAGTGTTCCACACATTAAAAAAAAAGCCACTATTTGACACCTGCATTTTGAAGAAATTCAGGTATCAATTTCATCTGTATCTTTCTTCTAAATTTAAATTCCATGTTTGAAAGGGGAAGTCTTATCAATAAATAGGCTTCTGCAGTTATTACATAGTGATTCCTAGGTCATACACTGCATCTTATTTTTTTTTCCTTCTGGCTAATTATAAAATGACAAAGTGAGTATTTTAAATTGTATTAATTAATTTCCATAGTAAGTATTTTAAATTGAAAAGTTTTAAGTTGTATGAAGTTGTAAATGAAACGGAAAAGAGAGGAAGTCATACTTTATGTCGTCACAAAATATATATTTCAGTGCCTGAACCAACAAGTATTTGCTGGGAGTGTTTAAAAAGTTATACTCTTTTGAGAAAAAAAAAAAAAATAGCCTGTCTAAATCCCAGCTCTAACCCCAGATGGAAGAAGCCTACCCACCTGCTGCCTGGGCTTTTCCTCTACATTTTCTTTCTTTTGTGTTTTATTCTGTCCCCTCATTTCCAGGCACCTCCAGAAAATCAGAGAAATGGCTCTCTCCTCCTCCACTTATGCCATTCTCCCTCCCCCATTGCCTTCTCGCTGAGACAAATCAATTTGTTCACTTTGCCAAATAATTTTCAGACACTTTCAACTCAGCAAAGAGGTTGGCTTATTCTGCTTGATGATTGGGGGAAAAAAATGACATTCTTCTTATTATTAAAATGCAACTCATTCTGGCCACAAACGGAAAAACCTGCATCATGGTTCCCAAATGTTGAAATGTTCAGTTAAGTGGCACTGTGTTTTAGTCAGCTTTTTCACTGCTGTGACTAAAAGACCTGACAAGAACAAATTTAGAGAAGGAAAATTCTGGGGCTCACAATTTCAGAGGTCTCAGTCCTCTGTCTCCTCTCAGATAGCCAGCTCCATTCTTCAGGGCTTGAGGTGAGGCTGAACATCATGGTGGGAGAGTGTGGCGAAGGGAAGTGGCTCACATGATGATCAGGAAGGAGAGGGAGAGAGAGAGAGAGAGAAACAGACTCTACTCTCCAGATACAAAATATATACCCCAAAGGCACACTCCAATGCCCTACCTTCTCCAGCCACACCCTAACTGCCTCCAGTTACCACTCAGTTAATCCCAACAGGGAACTAATTCACTGATTGTATTAAGACTCTCATGATCCAATTATTTCTCCTCTAAAGCTTCTTGCAGTGTCTCATGCATGAGCTTTTGGGGGACATCTCACATCCAAATCATAGCACACTGTCTCTTCACATCTAAACCCTCAGACGCTTGCAAACTCATGAGGGTTCTCCCAAGACTCTACTCCTTTGCCTTCTTTCCACTAAGCCCAGCTCTCCTCTGCCCCTGGGATTTCTGCCCTCATCTCAGACTTCCAAACACAGCTCAGGATCTCCTCCAGGAAGCCCTTGCTGACTACAGGGCACATGGTGATCCTTCCTGATGCACAAGGTATTTTATGTATTAATACCTGTGTGGGCATTCAAAATGTTCCTAGCCTTATGTTCATTGTTATGTCTTGACTCTCCAACCAGCCAGGCAGGGAGCTGAAGAAAGGGAGGGCATGAAATCTGAAGTCAAGCAGCTGTTGGTTCTGGATCCTAATTTCTGAACTACATGAGGCTCAGTCTCATTTCTGTTAAAATGAAGGAATTAACCAGCCCTTACAAAGTTTAGGGTTGCTGTGAGTCCTGTGCAAGGTGCCCCATGTGAAGCCCATGCCTTCATGCCCTTCATGAGCTAGCTGTCTGACTGCTTCCCTGAGGGCAGGACTATATCCAACACCAGCTCCTGGATCCACAGAATGCCTAGCACAGTTCTGCAGGACGTGATCAGCAGCAATTCTTGATATGCCCAGAATTAACAAAAAGCTGGAAACACAATCCCAGTCGGCAAGGGTATGAGACAGATCTTTAACCACTTAAGACCAATGAATGTGCCGCTAGAGTTGAAGTGGAAAATGAGATAGTATAAAAAAAAGCAGACAGATCCTTGCACACAGATCATTTCTGTGTAGTTAGAATAGTTAGAAGCCTATTTTATTGAGCACACATAGAATTTTTAAAAAAGTGTCTAACACCTTTCATAAGGGCTGCCTTGAGTCTTGCAGGGATATGCAATAAAATGATGGCTCCTTCAGACTTTTTAACTAACAGAGGTCTTATTAGGTTCTATAATACATCAGATCAAAAGGCAGGGATTTGAAATAACAATGAGATCTGAAGTGTATTTCTTCAGTTTCTGTGTGAGTAGAGAAAATGCTGCACTCTTAAGTGGTGGGGTTCACTGACTCAGCCTTCCTCTTCACCTCAAAGGCCAGAACAAAACAACAGGACTTTTTCAGTTATACAAAGTGTGTGAGGTGAGGATTTCCAATTTACAGGATTCCTATCACTAAATGGAAGAAAATGCCATCCATTCACATAAGGGGCTTCATTGCAAAGCAAAGCACTGCTCTCTGCTTACTTAAGCACTGGGGTAGAATACAGAAAAGCACAATAAATTCTAAACATGGTGCACATCTGGTCCAAAAACCACAATCAATTTATTGCTGCATCTGAAACATTTTCAACGACTGTCATATAATATATTTTCACACATTTCTAACAAGACGTTTTCTTGGAAACAAAATAGACAGGTATATCTGTCAGTTCAATTTCTTGCAAATGAAACAGAAATATGTTTGGCTCAGATGTCTGTATGGTCTTTGGAGCAGCGTAACTATCATATGAGAAGAGTATTATTAGTCAAAGATGCCAAAAGCTCAGCGATTACTTCCAAAGGGTGGAATCACTGGCTACAGAGAAAAATGAAAAGATAAATTTGCATGTGTGTGTACCTTCCCTTTTTTCCCATTCCAACACAGCCATTTATTGAACTTACTTGAAAGAGATGTGCCCGTGTCTCGTTAAATCCATCTATCTCTGAGTACTAAAATATTGGAGACCTTATTAAATGAAATCTTTTGATCTCTGTGGCTCTTTAAACAGAACTTTATTAAAAGTTTCATTAAAAATTAAAATGCAATTGAAATCACATTAAAATGCTTAAAAGTTCTACATTTTCACCCTAATCCTTCAAGGGTGTTTGCAAGGAGAGTAAAAAAAGGGGTACCTGATAGGCAACGAGTCCCAAGCCCAATAAAGAGGGCTGCCAAAGTATCTCAATATTGGCCCCAGTGAAACCATTTACTGGCTCACTGTTGGCTGTGTAACCTGCCTTTAAGCACTTTCTCCTTTGCAAAAACCACAGGACTCCTTTAAGAGCCATGTCTTAGTACATGAAACTTTCAAGTGACTCACCCTTCCCTTCCCTCCTTCCTTCCTTGCCCCAGCCCCAACCCCCATCCATACAGGCTTAGACCTTTCCAGAGAACCTACTCAAACCCATGTTCTATTTGAAGGGCTGGCAAGACATGAGAACAAGATTCCTGGACCCTGACAGGATTCAGAAACAGAGTGGACATGGTCAACCTCCCAAAGATTTCTGACCCCTAATGCCTGGGTTGTTCTTTCCAAGTGCACTGACTTTGCCTGGTCAATGCCACATCACGCTTCCAAAGCTCAGTTCAACTAAGACTTTTTGATGGTGCTTTCCCAACATGAGTCCATGCCCTGAATGAGGTGGTCTGTTCTCCAGCATCCCAGATATCCCTGCACCAACCACCTCCCCCCATTATGCTAGTGTCCAATAGACTACCATGTGTGTCATTGTGTCTGTTTTCCACAACAGCCTGCAAGTCCCAAGTTATACTCTTATCACATCCCCAGCACCTAGGATAGTGTGTTTCATAAGAAAGGGGCTCAACGAATGTTTAATGAATGGAAGAACCATCACAAAAAGCCAGAGAACTCTTAACTATGCTTAGACTGACAAAGAGCTTCAGCTGGTCCTCCATGAATATAAAAGAGAAGCTCAGGAAACAGCCAACTCAGAGTTTTGGTGTCTTTCAACCAACAGGAGATGATAGTAAGGAAGTCCAACTGAACTGTGAGGAAATGAAGGAGAAGGATGTTTGCTTTTACAACTGGGGCCCAACGGCCAGTTATCAGAAGAAGAGACCTAGAAAGGAGACCAAGGAAAGCACCCAGAAGGGAATTTAAGAAATCAAAACGAAGAGACTCCATTTTGAACTCTGAAAGACAAGAGGAAGATAGGAGCAAGGTGAGGAAACCAGGCAGGGGCAGGCAGGATAGGATGGATCAGCCAAATTTCAGCATCCTACAAAAGGCCTCTTGAATATGAAAAGAGGTGTATTCAGGGGAAATTTTGAGACTCTTCTTATATTAGTAAACAAAAAAAAAGAAGAAGAAAAGCAAAGAAGGGGACTGGAAGGGAGGTAGATAGAAGCCCACAAAACAAAGTGACCCCCTGTTGTGCTCATTTCTGTTGAACAAGCTACAAACTGTACTGATGAGTGGATCTGATCTGGTGCTGAAGTTCACAGAGGAGAATTCCAATGGAAAACAGAAAACATATGGGTAGTTTCATGAAAACAGAAACAGGGGTGCACATGCACGTGTGGGGAAGGGGTGGTGCAGCCACAAACACATTGTGTTCTGCCTGCTGGGGCAGGGTCCATAAAGCAGTGCAGGTGTGTTTATAGGAGAACGCCTAGCAGCAGCTGAAATAACCAAAAACAAGGTGGTGAATGGCTTTCCTTGGCCAATATGGGACAAATTGGCAAAGTAGATCGTTCCACGCAGAGCTCTCTCCAACTATTTGAGAATTCTACCATCTCTCCTGAGGTGCCCCAAAAAGGCGAAAGGGAAAGGTAGAGCCTTTTAAAACTTTATATGGTTTCTTAAGCATCTTAATTTTTAACAAAAAGTCCTTAATAATGTTCTGGATAAAAGACTGGAGTACTTAAGAAATCCTTTTTATAATGCCAAACTCTTTGTGCAATGTATATATATATTTTAAAAGACCGTGGTCTGGCAAATACTGACAGCCTCTAACACACACCATATTCTCCTTCCGTTTACTGAGCCACTTGATGCTGTGGCCAAGGGCGAATCCATTCGATGCTCTGCTCCAACTTTGCTTCATATACAGGTGAGGAGTTTAAAGCGAAATGTAACATAATGGTCGTTTCCAGCTGCATTAGCCACTGAAATGTGTTTATCCAGCAGATGTTGTTTAATGCTAGCTTCTGACACATTCTGAGGCCCAAGCACATGAGTGGCATGTATCTCAGGTGCATTTCTGGAGGTGAAGGCCATGTGGGAGTTGGCCATCACAGCTACCGAAGACAGCTTCTCATAAGTACACAACAGAATGCTTGACACTTTTCCGTCATTCGGTTAATGCTTTACAATTTATGAACTCCTTTTTCTGAGGCTCAAAGAAGTTGCATGATTCACCAAAACTCTGTGGCTCAGTGCCAGGGCTAGAAGCTTCACAGGCTTTCTTTCTGCAGGCCAGGCTCTGAGGATGATCTGACTGGAGCACCAGTGCCCAGGGGTGAATGCAGCAGTAGTGTGTAATGATTGACAGCCCAGTTCTGGAGTTGTGCAGAAAAGTGGCCCTTAAGATAGGAGTCAAAGGCGCCTCTCAAAGATGAATTCAACACCGTGTTCAAAGAACAACCCAGAAACCATTCTCAACCCGGGAGAGAGGTATTATGATAGCATGGTCAGGAATGACTTTTGGGGATCCATGTTACAGAATTCAAACATTTGGGGAAGAGAAAATAACATTTCATGTGGCCTAAGCATCAGGGAATTGCTAAAGTTTCAGACATATAGATAAATGCGCCACTCAGAAAATGAGTCAGTTGGTTAAATCTTCTTGCCCTTTGTCTGAGAAGGAAGTGTCAGAGATGCTTGGAGAGAAAGACAAGGTTCTCTCAACAACAAAAAGCAACACAATGGTTTTGTTTCTTTGTTTGTTTGTTTTTGCAATGCTGCAAAAGCAATGCATTTTTCCAAGCTATTCGTATCCTGCTTGTGAAATTAGATTTCCTCTTAGCTTCTTGAATTTATGTCGTGGGTTTCAAACTCTCTTCTGAATTCGAAATTTGACTTTTTTTTTTTTTGCTTCAAAGAATTAAGAAGTTAACAATAACCTGAGAACACAGACCAAACTAGTGAAGGAAAATCAAACAACAATAAGAAAGTGGGAACTTTCCCATTCATTCATAGATACGAAACTTGACTCATTTTCTAAGGGAATAACACATCAATCCTAATCTGTAATTTAGCCTTTTTGTTCTTATCTATAAAGAAGGAAAAATAATAGTCCCTTTCCACGTCCACAGGTTGTTGTAGGGATTAAACACATCGCTGTAGATTACCTGGAACAGTGGCCAACAAAATAAATGATAAGTAAATGTTAGCTATTATTCTTATTCCAATGAGTAGTGTTTTGGTTTCTATAAATCATAAAAAGTGATCCTTGCACACATGGGTGCAAGCAGTTTCCAGTGGTTCTTTAGGTCTATGAAATTTGATCTTCCTTACTTTTCCTTGGCAGGAATCTTAACTAGCAAAAGTTATTGATCCAGGTAGCAAGATCCACAGCTCTACATGACTGTTTCCACTCACTGAAAATTTCCAGAAGGTAATCATTTCAGGCTGAAATTGTCCACACTTGGTCTCAGCCCAATGGAAACACATTTGCATTGGACTATGGAAGCAAAAGCTATGCCCTGCTTTGGAGTACCCAGAGTTGAGGAGCAATAGACTAATTTCTATCCCAAAATCATGTCTAAAGTTTAGATGAACTTTAGAAATTTCACTGAAACATTGTACGTTTAAGCTTCCCTGATCCCTGCATATAAATGTGGGACCGCCCACTTGGCCACTGATGAAGACACTTGTCTTGAAGCTCCCCTTTTTTTTTTTTGAGACATGGTCTCACTATGTTACCCAGGCTGGCCTGTAACTTCTGGGCTCAAGTGATCCTTCAGCCTCAGTCTCCTCAGTAGCTGAGACTATAGGCACATGCCACCATCTTTGGAACTCTTGTCATTTTTAAGGTGTATTTCTTTTTCCCCATGAGACAGAGTGGTCCCAAGATGAAATTTTGTTTTTCAGTTCCCAGTTTTTTTTAGCTAAAATACTTTAGATTTTAATAGTTTCTTCTCTGATTTTTTTCTCTCTTATTTAGCTTTGCTAAATATTACATAGCTCTGAGAGGCTGGCGAACTGGTTTTGGAAAATATTTTTACCATACATTAAATGCCAGAAGCCCTCCACTCTACCTACCAGACCTATACAGCCACAGTCCTTGTCTTCATGGTGCCAAGACATTCAGATCTATAGTCCATTTTCTAATGGTCAGACTGAGCACAGTCTGTACCTAAATCATCAACATCCTCAGTAACTGACCCAGTGCCCACCAAAGTGATGGCAGGTAACTGTGTTTAAAAAAAAATAAAAATAAAAATGAATGGTCATTGAGTGGGCCAAACTAGCACATGGTTTGCTAAATATTTTACATGTCTAGAGATAATTTCTATCTGTTGCAAGTTTCCTTTCATTATAAGAACTTTATTTCTCCATCACAAGGATCTCTTTTCTCTTTGACCAAGTTATAAAAGCAGTGGCTATACATCCTCAAATCTGTGATCATTCAGGGTTGTCTGTTTTTGACTGCATGGCAATCAGAGTACAACCTGTCCAAAGAAAGTTGCCTCTGAAATGAGAAATGAAACCCCTCTGGCTTCCCTTTTCTCTGCCATGCTTCCATAAATCAAAGAATCTATTCTAATCTGAATTAGGAAAGAGCATGGATACAAGGAATGGAAGGGGGCAAGGACACACACCTCCCTCTCTTGATTCTGCATCCAAGCAGACCACCAGGACTGTGTAAACTCCCAGGAGTGAACAGATGCAGAACTGATAGCCCCCAAAATCCTGCACCCCATTCTCATCACCACTTTCACAATATGAGCTCTGGTCAGCCTAAAGTTCCTAAAAGGCAAAGTCCAAGTCTCTACTGACTGATATTCTCAGGGACCTAGGGCGGAGGGGCAGGGTTGGAAGTGCTTGAATATTTGGGGAATGTAGGAAATATGGAATGACAGAAGCAAAGAAATAAATTGAGCTTCCTTAGAACCTGCATATTACTAAGATATTGCTATCAATGACGCTGTCTAGAAAATAGTCAACCAACCCTAACTACCACCTGATGCCTCAAAAGTAAGTTCTTTGTCCTTTTTGCTCTCATTCATCATCCCTAATTTCATCTTTCCAATGCTCCTTTTATAACAAAGGAGGCAAGCTGTCAGCCATCATCTGATCTACAGATATGATTTGTGTTCTTCCATTGTTGCCAACTCTCTTATCTCTTATAATGAAATACCTCATACTGGATAACAGAAATTTCTTTCCCCACAATTCTGGAGGCTGAGAAGTCCAGGACCAAGGTACTGTGCTAGCTGTTCAGTTCTTGGAGAGGATTTACCCCTTGGGTGCAAGTGGTCAATTTCTCACTAAGTGGCCTTTCCTCAGTGCATGCATGCAAGGAGAGCAAAAGGAATCACTTCTTTTCTTATAAAGCTACGAATCCCACTATGAGGGCCCCAGCCTCATGACCTAATCCAACCCCAATGACCTCCCAAAGGACCATCTCCAAATACCATCACATGGGGTTAGGGCCTTCATATAACTGTTGGTCTGTAACACCATTTTCAAATCTGGAGTCTTCATTCAGATTCTCAGCATCTTCTGAAGAATGAGAATATGTAATTATTTGTCATCCTTCCACCTAGTTGTCACCTGGCACAAACTGGTTATGTCTGAATATAAACTGCCTCCTTTAGGGAAAGTAAGTTCCTGCCAGGTCACTATAGCCACCACAACTTCCTACTGTCTTGCATCCATGTCTCTAATTTGTGCCCAGATCATTTTCAGTTTTCTGGACAACACGAGCCAAGAGGAAGACCTGAAATCAGGTTGTTATCTTATGTCTCCATGTGGTTTCCTTTAAATACAGTGTTCGGCTGGAGGTGGGGATTGGCAGAGAAGCCTAAAAAACATGGATGATGAATGAGAGCAAAAAGGACAAATCATATTGTTGAAAATAGTGACGGCTTCCCTTGAGTCTTCAAGATTTGTAGGCATGGAAAATTAGACACCTGAAGCCCATGACATAATCTCTGAACCAGAAGGCCAGATTCTTTGACTGGGCCTCAGGCTCTTGGAATCTCCTGATTGTTCATCTCATATTAATGATCCAGGGGAAATACTAGAAGGCGAGTTAACCAGGTTCACCGCTGACTGGACTGGGAGGGAGTCGCCTGAAATATCAGTGATCGGCTAAAGATTTATTCAGCTGACTGATTTAGAAACTTAATCTCTTCAGTATTTCCCCACAAGTAAACAAAATTCAATCTATAGGGGGAAAAAAACTGCTGTACATACTTATCACTGTGCATCTTAGAAAACTAGCTTCTTCTAGACCCTTACCTATGCACTCCTCAGAGCAATAAACCAGATAGATAGCTTCCAAAAAACAGAGTACAACCTCTAAACAAGAAGTATTTCAAAAGGTAAATCCTCAAACTTAATCCACCAGGCCTCAACATCCACCCAGTGAACACTGAACACCCATCCTGAGCAGCCACCAGGAATACAGAGGTAAGGAAGAGCCCAGCCGTGGGCTTATGATTGGAGATGATTCTTCCCTTGGAGGAAAACAACAGGGAAAACCACATTTCTAACTTCAAAACCTCTGAATATTGAATTTCCATGCTGGGGAGCATGCCCTTAGTCCACGTTCCCCTCACAGAGCTTGTGGGGAATCCCGGCTTTGGAGTCAGTGGACACCCAAGGAGAGTAAAAGGAATCACTTCTTTTCTTATAAAGCTATGAATCTCACTATGAGGGTCCAAAGAAGGTCTAAAGAAGCTGTGAGCTGGAGACTGGCCTTACCCTAGACTGCCAGAGAGGGGCATCTGCCCTCTGAACCCATTTTCCCCCATCTCTGTCTGGGTTTCCCTTACAAAAGTTCCTAATGTGTCATACACCAGAACCACTGAAGGAACTTTTTAAAAATACAGATTCCATACCCTACCTCTATCCTGCTGAATCAGAACTCCTGGACTGAATAGAATCTACTTTTTAACAACATTTTCAGGAAAATTTTGTGTCAGGTTAGAACCACTGGGCAGTACAAAGAGTGCAGGCACTGGTGCCAGATAAACCAAGATGTGAATTCCAGCACAGACACTTAATTAACATAATCAACCCTAAGGGACCTGGCTTAATTACTTAGCTTCTTTGTGACCCAGTTTCCTGTGCAGTAAAATGGAACAATGCCCAGTGTTGTTGTAAACTTAGAATCTAGTATGCAAAACACCTGTCACTGAGATACTAGGATAATCTCTTCCACCTCTGTCAAAACCTGCTCCCAGGAAAACATATCAACATTTTAAAATTTGGTTCAAATTTAAGTCAAATTTCTCCAGGATTATGGTCATATGGGTATATTTCTAGCTGTAGAAAGAAGAGGTTGTTTAGTAATTTTAAACAGGAAACAGATTATAAGTAGGAAAGATTCAAAGATTAGGTTGGTTTTAGCCATTAGGGTGAGCTATGTGTATCTTTCCATGGAGAGACAAAGTCGATTATATCCTGAATAATTGGGTGCAAGAGATACAAACCTGTTGAGAATTAAGGGAAAGGAAAGTGGCCGCTATTCTTTCCCCTTCCATTTCTGTGATAAGTTATCATTCATTGCATGGTAAAAAATGTTGTACAGAAAAAGACAATGGACCAGAAACCAGAAGACCCAGGTTCAAATCCCAACCAAGTGACTTTGGACAAGTCATTTCTCAATCTCTTTGTTCATGACATGGGGGGTTCAAGGTGCTAAAATTGTATTGCACTGACTATGACCTCATATCTCTCAAAGCACAGAATCTTCTACGAACAGTCACATAAATGAAGCAGGAAGATTCTAGCAGGTCCCAGGGCAGTGGAGAGCCAGAAAAACCCTCTAGCATGGCCAACTCCCCCAGAAACATGGGTAGAGAATGTCTCACAGGAGTCTGATATCAGACAGCCTTTACCCTGAATTTGCCAACTCTCAATCACATTGGCACTCAGGAGAGTTAGCCTCAGCCCAAACCCCCCAGTAAAAACATCCTAGCAGAGTGTCCTCAGGCCATGTGTCCCTGGATGCTCCATAGGCAGGAAGCCTCCAGAAAATATTTGATCCCAAACTTGGTTAGAAATGGGCTGTATCCAAGGGAATACACAAAATGTAAAACGACCCAGCTGGTGTTCCAACAAAGTATGGAGAACACCATCAAGGGATGAGAAGCCAGTCAAGAGGGTCACATGAGAGCTGAGGGCTGCTCTGGTGCTGCTGGGACCCCTGTCACTGGTGTGCATCAGAGGCTCAGACATACCTCTCTGTGTTGAGCTACCAGATTGTGGCAGGGTCTGCAGCTGGGTTACTCCTGGGAGGATGTGCCCCTGATTTAGTAACCCCTGAGGAGGGCTGTCAATGCAATACTTTGAGAAGGAAAAAAAGCAACCAACATTCTACTTCCTTAAGAAAACCCAGGCCCTGGCCTGGTCTTCCTTTCCTTGCCTCCTCTCCTCTTCCTAATGGATCTGCTTTTCCTCACACCCTCCCCTTCATCTCTCCTTTCTCAGAGGATGAAATGCCACCTCACTAACATCTCTGTATCCTTCCATCCTGAAGGACCACATACCACCCTTTCCCGGGACCACAGGAAGTGACTTTGGACAAGTCATTTCTCAATCTCTTTGTCCATGACATGGGGGGTTCAAGGTGCTAAAATTGTATTGCATTGACTATGACCTCATATCTCTCAAAGCACAGAATCTTCTACTAACAGTCACATAAATAAAGCAGGAAGATTCTAGCAGGCTCCAGAACAATGGAGAGCCAGGAAAACCCTCTAGCATGGCTTTTCCTCTTGGACATTCCTACTGTTGGTTTCCCTTATCCTTTTTTGGTACTTTTTCTTCTCAAAAAAAAAAAAAAAATTGTATTCACTCTACGGCCTCCACCACCACAGACTCCCAAAATCAAAGCCAGAGTTTTTTTCCAAATTCAGGCTGAAGTTTCTTATTTCAAGAGTCCCATTGTTCTCTCATTTGAGAACTAGAAGAAAATGGCCTGAGCTACAAGAAGTCAACAATAGGATGTACCTCAGAAGGCTTTTCCTTCTTGGAAACTACTTTGAGGATATTTCCTGTTTTCCTCTTCAAACCACTCCCCCTTCCCAATCAACCCCACAGATACTAAAGCAGATAGAGAATGGTACAAAGGTGTTGGCACCTAGATTTGAATCCCATCTCCACCCTTAGGCAACTTATCTAACCTCCTCAAGTCTTAGCTTCATCATTTGTCTTGAGGGGTTTGTAATATAATATCCACGTCATTGAGTCATTGTGAACTAAAATGAGATAATGCCTATAAAGTGCATAGCACAGTAGCAGCACTTAGAAAGAGCTCAGTAACATTAGCAATTATTATATGGTTGTAGTTATTATGCAAAAGTGGTGGTTCACATTCCAACTTCTGTTATCGCCATCAGATAGAAAAGAGAGAATGTGTTTCAACACGTTCTAAATCCCTTAACCCCTTCCTGCCCTACAGCTACACATAATCCAAACGGGGGGGGGGGGGGGGGGGGGACCAGGTCTCAGGGTAGCAGATAGAAGAGGCTCATGGAGGTGGAAAGGCTGCATTTCTTTTGAGTTCCCCTAAATATAAGATTTTCCTATTAACCAGAATGAGTTCATTCATGCCAAGTGTCCTCTTACACGAGGTGAAGCTGAAAGGAAAGACATACGTCTGAATTCAAGTTGCAATGAACACAAAAAGATGAACATCAGGCAGCATTAGGGAAATGAAGTGCCAAGTACAGGAAGCAAGTTTTTTTGTGTAAGAAAATACTTTTTTCAAAATTTGCTCTGCACTCAAATCCCACATTTCTCACTTTAATTAAAATTCCACATTCCCATTCCCAATCAAACTGGGTGGGACAAAGAAAACTTGAGATCTCACGAAAGACAAGTGATAGGAGAGACAAATTCTAATAATGCTGACACTTCCACCCTTTACCATTGGAAGAAAAAAAAAATATATATATATATATATATAAAACAATCGCCCCACAGCTTCATTCTGTCTTCCTTGAAGCTGTGTTCCTTTGTACCCTTCCCCTCTGAGCACATGCCTTCTCTCCTGTAGAAGTTCCAGCTCTCATTTTTTTTTTTAGAAAGCAACACTTAATTCACTGGAGCCTGTTGATTATGAGGGTGCCCAGACCCAGATGAATCATAGCAGCAGGCAGATGACACAAATACAAATCCTCTGCATTGTGTCTCACGCCCACACTAACCTTCTCATATAGCCTCTCTTCCCAGCATCCCTTTCCCTGATGACCTCATCCACACCCAGGCACAATCAGCGCATTCAGGCACTAGAGAAAGCCAACAATGCAAGGGAGAAGACAGAAGACAGCCTCCTGATTCCTAGATGCTAGGCACAACACACGAGCAAAAGAGTTACAAACAGTAATAGATGAGGGCAAATGAGGTGGCATGCCATCCCGACCCCCACCAGAGCTCATGTGCTCATTGCCTCAGCGGCCAGCAGTGCTGACTGCCAATGGCTCAGCTGAGTCCTTTTCTAGGTTATGTCTGTGGACCAAGAGAGCCACCTTTCACAAGATTCCCCTCCTTTCCAAAGACAGACAGTATCACAGCCAATCACAGCCAATATCTACCCAGTCGACGTGGGGAGTTCAAAGCCTGATCTCTGCCTAAATTCAGAGCAACTCTGAATGGCCATCTCAGGTCCAGAATTCCGGGCAGCATGGGTTGAGACCTTTGTTTGGACCACACCACAGTACAGCTTTTCCTTCTACTCAATCCCCTTCTCAGTACTCCTTGCAAAAATCTCCTGGTTGCAAATCTCCATCTGAGAATCTGTTTGCCGTTGAACCTGTCCTATAACAGGAACTGAGACAAGCTAACATTCCAAGCTAACACACAGAGACTGATATTCCAGAAATGTCCACCAAGACTGGATGCATTCCTCAAGATCCAGGAAAGCCATGGGGTAGTCTGTGGTGGTGGAGAGACAGGAAAATTGGCTCCACGGTGAGATGGATGCTCAAGTTAAGCTCTGGGGGATGAGCAGAGCTGGGATTGAAGCCAAGATGCCTTGGGCATGGTCCCAGGGCCGCTTCTACAGGTTTTTTTTTTTTTTTTTTTAGAGCAGTGCTTTTCAAATGATCAATGTTACGGGACCTTTTTTCTTCTTTCAATCTTCAATATATTATGAACCAGTGTTTTTATAAAGTACAATAAAATAAATTACAACTCCCACTCCCTAAGTGGGGGCTGCACATAGTAACTTCCTTCAAAGATTATAGTCTGGAAGGGGAAGATAAATTTACAGCAGAGCACACTGACGAACACTGCCTCAGCCAGATGACCAAGGGCAATGTCAACAGTGATAAGTCACGTCAATAGCATGTGGCTTTGATATGATGAGATAAAAAAATGACATTTCTGGTCTTCCTCCCCCAAACCCAGAAGCCCAGTTTAATCATGGGAATGATAGATTTCAATTGAAAAATACCCTACAAAACACCTGACCAAAAATTCTCGAATCTATCAAAGTGGCCAAAACCAAGAAAAGTCTGAGAAATTGTCACAACCAAGAGGAGCCAAGGGACAAGACAACTAAAGGGACAAGACAACTAAACAGGATTCTGCTAGAGAAAAAGGACATTAAGTTAAAAACTAAGGATATGTGAATAAAGGATGAACTTAGTTACTAATACTGTATCGATATTGGTTCACTAATTGTAACAAATGTACCATCCTATGAAATATATTGATTATAGGAGAAGTGTAGTGTCAGGCATGTGGGAAATCTCTGTACTACCTCCTCCACGTTCCTTCAGTCTAAGGCTCTCCCAAGCTATTTCGACTCCACTCCTCCATGTTTCTGTAAATCTAAAAACTGTCCCAAAAATAAAGTTTATTATGAAAAATAAAATAAAGTATGCACAAAAGAATTCTTAAAGGCATACAAAATATAAATGTAGATGTTTTTTATTACTAACCTCAATCTGTTAAATTCTGTTCAATTGCTCTGTCAAATGGTTATAAAAGTTTGTAGGCATTTACTGTTGTTTTCAATGCATCTAATGTCACAAAACAGTAGTAAGAGGCTCTCAGAGGGGCATCCATCTGATGACTACATTCAAGGAGATGGAATTAGAGGATTAGATCTCCTCTATTCCTTCAGAGATGGCCTCTGGGATGCCTTGATGAGAGCTTACCTTTTGCCAAAACCAGCAGGTGCTCAGAACCAAATGCCCAGAACCAAGCCCTTCTGATAATAACACATGATCCCCACTGTCTAGTAGCTATTTTTTCCCCAAATCTCCTGTCTCTAGGCTTTTTTCTTCCTTCCTTCCTTCTTTCCTTTCTTTTCTTTTTTCTTTTATTTCTTCTTCTCTCTTTCCTTCTTCTCTCCTTCTTCCTCATCTTCTTCTTCTTCTTTATCTTCATCTTCTTCTTTTTTTCTTTTTCCTTTCTTTCTTTTTCAGTGCAGAACTAGGAAAGGGAGAAACTAACCATAAAAATAATGCTGTGTTCAGGCTGTCATAGATGGTCCGCAAGCCAGGGTGGTGAGTGTTCCTTTTCTCTCTTCCATTTGAACCCCCAGGAAACCAAGAGAAAAGCCTCTGTGCCAGGAGATCGATGGAGTCACAACCCAGCTGTGGAGCAGGAACCACAGGGCTGTCTGCAGGCCATGAAGTGTCATAGTAGAGACAGGGCACAGTATGAAAGAAGACACAACCCAGATGCGGAAGTTGGTAAAATGATTAGAAAGCAAGCCTTCCAAGGAGTAAGGAAGAAAAAAAGTAGCAGTTGAAAAACAGATGGCAGCAACCTGTCCCATCGAATTCACTTTAAGACATGAGTGGTAGGTTTCGAAACAACCAGGGAGACAATTATATGGCTCAGAGGGCCAGAGATGATTCAGTTACTTGTGGGTCTTGGAAAGCCTGGAACTGATGCCTATAGCAGAGGCTCCAGGAAACAGGAAACACATGCAGCAAAGGCCAATAGGGAGTTTGAAACAAGAACACATGCCACCACTCAGCCACTGTGAATTATAAAGGACAGTTAAATATTGGAATTTGGGGGTGATTTAAATATCAGAATGCTTATTCATGTGTCATCCATATTATCTCTTATTAATTAAATATTATTTCTATTAACTAAACTTTTATTTCAATAACTCTGTGAGCCACCTTGATCTACATATTTGATCTATATTCCAGAAATTTTCAGAGATGCGTTAGTGTAGACAGCAGGCTCTGCCCTGCTCTGAGTTGCTCCATGATGTATAGAACAGTTTTCAGACGGTGCTTCTTCCTAAGTTACTCTATGAAGGAGTAGTTTGCTATGAGTTACTCCATTTTGAGTATAAATGCCAAGGTAGAATGACTCTATATCTTGTTTGTACCAGTGAATAGCCACCATCTGCCCAGCATAGCCATAGGCAAAAAATGAAAAATAAAGCATGCTAATCAAAATGACCACCTGTGAACTTACCAACTTACTCATAAAGCCCATGGATGCATGGGCGTATCCACCCCATATAAGAAAAAAACAGACCACCAAATGAAACAACCCCCTCACCTGAGACCTACCAAAGAAGAAATATAGATGGCAAACACGGTGCTCCAGGAGGAGCATCCCAAGACTGGACACAGTAATTCCCTGACCCATCACCTGGTCATTCGTCATGAGCATTGCCCGGGAAAATCACTACAGCGACAAACATTCATTTCTGTCCCTGGGCTCCCGCCCCTGACAACCCCACAAAGCTCACTCCAAGCTGATACTTTGAAACTATAATACATCTGGACCTCGGCCTAGAATAATTTCCATGCTTTGACAGCTCTGAGCCATGAATAAATTCCTAGACTGGTTCTTAATCTTATCTGACCACCTACAGTGTCTCTACATTCCTGTCTGCTCTCTGCCTTTACATTCTGTTCAGCCTCCTGAACCCTCTGGCACCTTAATACTTTCTTAGTGTGTGTGTGTCACACACACACACACACACACACACACACAAACATATACACACATATACATAGCTGAATATGTATATGTATGTTATATATGTATGTGTGTATATATTATATGTGTATATATACACATATATGTGTATATATATATATATATATATATATATATATATATATATATATATTTAGTTGTATAAAGTGTGATGTTTGACTTGAGTGTTATCTACAGATATTCGTAGTTAAGATTAAAATAAAAGAACTTGTGATGGTCCAGCTTATGACTACCAGGTGGCCCAAAACGTGTTCAGTGAATTGCAACTGTTAAAAATAGTATCACTTGTGAATTTATTGTTATTCAATAAATTCTGACTATGGAAAGACACAAATATGTCACAGAAAGACACAAATGTGTTTGATCTATATTAATGGCATAGTTCACCACAGTCAGCAAAAGTAATATTCCACAAGAGTGAAGTGTTAGTCATGGTATGCAAATTGCTCCAATAATCTCAAGCTCTAAATTTCAGTGACTTCAACACATCAAATGTGTTTTGATGTAGGTCAGCGATAGGGGCTCTGCTCCAGGTCCTTCAGGAACCAGGCTCCTCCTATGTTGTGACTCCTCCATCTTAAACAGAAACCAGCGGGCGAGTCTAGGGAGTAGAGAATGGAGAAAGCCTACCTGCTCTTACCTGCTTTGGCCCAGAAATAACATTCTGCTTTTATTCACATCCCCTACTGGCAAGAACTGGTCACATGACCTCACTAGCTACCAGTGGGCTAGGAAATAGTTTGACTAAGTGCCCAGGAAGAAGCAATAGGTTGGGTGAGCTCTGAGACTGCCAGAAATAATTACAAGAGGAACTCAGACAGCTGCCTGGGCATGTTGCTCGTCAGTGGCTTCCTACATCTTCGAGAAGAAACTACGCAGAAAACATGGGCACTGTCTAGACAGCATTCTTATTAGCACTTGAATCAGTGCCCCACCCATTAGCATGTATTCATAGGATTAAAAATGTGGGTTCTAGAGTTGACTGACTTCATTCAAATCTGGGTTCTGCAACTTGCCTCCTATTTCTCATTTCACAGGGCTGTAATGAGATAATTCTTATAAAACTCTCAACAGTGTCCAGCATGTAAAAACTTTTTAACATTTGTTAATACTTCCTATGTGCCAGGGGTACCTTCAGGGCTTTATGTTAATAAATAAACAACACTCAGTAAGAACTGTTTTCTTGTGCATGTATGGACATTTCATAATGAATGCCACTATTACATATAATCACAATGCACCAGTTAAAATTTTTTTTCTAAAGAAAAAGAAATCTTGAGGGGTTATTCAGTGCAAAGTCATACAAATAGCAAATGTAAGACAAGAAAACTTGGTACCCAAAATGTTCTGGCTTCAGAGCTCAATCTCTCTACACTGTGATCACTCAACTCTCAATAAACATTTCCTTTTGTTATTGCTATTTAGTGCCATATTGATATATAATTGGCTTATAATAACCTGGAGTTTCTTAAATTTGCCAATCTGATAAGTTCTCTCTCATACACAGACATGCACACATATCTATGAAACTGTCACCACAACCAGGATCATGAATATTGAATTTAACTTACGCGTTGCGTGTATCAATAATTCATTCCTTTTCATTGCCAAGTTTTTCCATTGTATGGATAGACCACAATTTGCTTAACCATTCATCTACTGATGGACATTTGGGTTGTTTCTAGTTTTTTTGGTTTTTGTTTGTTTGTGTGTTTGTTTTTACTATTACAATAAAGCTTCTCTGGATAATCGTATTCAAATCTTTGAATACACATATATTTTGATTCCTCTTCAAAAAAGCCTAAGAGTAAAATGTCTGGGTTATGTGGTGACTATAACTTTAGCTCTTTAAGAAATGGCCGCACTGTTTTCTGAAGTGATTGGAGCCCTTTTCACATCCATTAGCAGCGTAAATGTTCTGGTTTCTCCACATCTTTGACTTGCCTTGGTCATTCTTTATCCTAACAGATGTGCAATGGTATCTCACTGTGGTTTAAAAATCATCCCTAAAGAATTATTATATTGAAAATTTTAATGTACTTACTTGCCATCTATATTTCTTTTTTGAAAGTGTCTGTTTCAATTTTTTGGATCATTTTTTAATTTGGTTGCTTTCTTATTACTGAGTTACAGTAGTTCCTCATTTCTTACACAATCTTATTAGATAGGTGATTTTAAAATATTTCTTTCCAAAATATAGCCAAACTTCATTCTGTTAACACTGTTTTGTAAAAAAGTAAAAGCTACTAATTTGGGGTGAAATTTAATTTATATTTTTTCTTGCATGAATTATGCTTTTTGTATGAATTTTATGAAACTTTTGCCTAATTTTTAACTTTTGTCATCATTTTCTCTTAGGTTTCCTTCTAGAAATTTTATATTTTTTAATTTTACCTGCAGATGTATGGTCCATTTTGGATTTGTATATGTTGCCAGATTTTACTCAAAGAGTTTTGTTTTGTTTTGTTTTTGCATCTTGATGTCCAGCTGTTTCAGCACTAATTGCTAAAAAGACCATCTTTTTTCCACTGACTTGCTTTCAAAGTTTTATCAAATATCAACTGATGGTACAGGTGTGGATTTATTTTTCCATTATATGTATATACTTATCTATCTTGACACCATTACCACACTATCTTGATTGCTGCTATTTTTATGATAAGTCTTAAAATTAGGTATGATTCCTCCAACTTTGTTCTTTTTAAGTTGTTTTGACTATGTTAAATGGTTCGTTCACTTCTATATAAAGTTTAACATCAGCTTCTCAATATCTAAAAACAAAAACCTACTGGGATTTTGGTTGGGAATGCCTTAAAACTATACATTGATTTAGGAAGAATTGATGTCTTAACCATGTAAATTCTTCCAGTCCAAGAATTCAGCAAGTCTCTCCATTTTTTTTTTTAGATCTTTAATTTCTTTTAGCAACCTTTAGTGGCTTGTCCTTTCATCCATGTGCCAACTACCTTCCATAACTTGCTTGCCTTGATTCGCTTCCTGAGACCTTCAGGTAGCTGCTCTTTGCATTCTTCATCTGTGGCCAGACTGGTAGCAACTTAGCGATCCCAGGAACAAAAATAGGTATGTGTGTTTTGAAATAACAATTAGGCATAAAACATTTAGGTGCGTGAATTAATTTCTTGTATTAATGTTTTTCACAACAAGATTTAGAGGAGCAAGAGAACACAAGAGAGCTTAGAAGAAGAGGGTTAATGTTCTGAAAGTGGAGAAGATACAGAAGGGAAGCTGAGCCACCGAAGACAACTGAATTTTGCATGAGGTTGACTCTGGACCAAATCTGACCAAAGTAAAGAAGGTCATGGTTAACGAAGAGGAGAGCTATGTGGCCATGCTCAGTACCTTCTGTTTGCCCCCAGGTCTGCTCTCCACTTTCTCCACCTTGGCCTGGCAGCTGATCTGTATGCACCACATCAAGAGCTCCTTGTGCCTCAGGCTTCCCTTAGGGTTCAACCAGTAGGGATACCTGCAGGAGATGAAAAGGAGGCAAGAAATTGAGATCAGGATCCTTCCTCCTCCCCCAAGATCTTTCCCTGGTAGGTTTTTGTGGGTTGAACAAATCTCTCCATCAAAGGTCACAGTGCCTCTGCAAAAACTCTCTAGGTTCTGGCAAACACTCTTCCTCTTCCCCCTTCTGGCTTAGAGTTGGAAATGGCTCCCTACTGGGGTACTGCAACATCCCTAGTCGCTTTTCCTAAATCCTGCACACACCTTTGTAAACAGTCCCTTTATTAAACTCTTTCCAGCATGAGTGCACCATCTGTTTCCTGCCAGGATCCTGATGAATTGAGCACTCAGAAAAATAACTTTAACAGGTCTTTAGAAACAGCGGATGGTAAAGCACCAGCCACAGTCAAGCACGGGAGGAGAACTCAAATACCTCCAAAAATAATAACTTGCAAATTTCTTTCCCATGTGTTGTCTAATTTAATGCTAACAGCACTCTGATTGAGTATGTATTGATATTCTTTACATTATAGACATGTCAAAACTGAGGGTCTAAGATGGAAAGGGGTCACTGGGATCCCATGATCTTCTTTAGGTTATAAATACCATGACCTTCCCACTATTCCCTGACCTGCCCTAAATGCAAAATGATAAATGCAAAAATGCAGAGCTCTCCAGCTTCTGGTGCAGCCAGGACATTTTTAAAGTCCTTGAAGCCCAAGGAGGGAGTGAGAGCCCTTCCCAACTTTACTCTCTGTAAAAATCCAAATGCTAGGGAAATTGAACCTGACAAACTAAACCAGTTCAGAGATCTGAGTTTATTGTTCTGGGACCCCTCTTACATTTACTTAAAAGAAGCTATTTCAAAGAAACTACAAGTTATAGTGTGTATAGCTCACTTAAATATTCCTTTAATATCACCACATGACTCTCCAGGAGCTCCCAAGATTCACTTTGTATGAAGCTTTTCTAGTCTCCTGATTCAGAAAGAAGATGGCAAGAGGATCCAACATGGCAGCGAGAGGGGAGGCAGCGCTTTCAGTACCTCCTCAACAACGGGATCAGAGAGACGCATGGATACGCTTAGATTAGACCTGCTGAGAAACTCCTAGCAAAATTCCACTAAAGAGAGACCGGCCGGGAATTGGAAGGATTTTTGGAGGTGACAGTCTGCGCTAGACGAGTGAATCTCCGCCACGCAGCGCAGAGGTCCAGACCCGCCAGCCGCTGCCCGCGCGACTCGGCGACTGCCGGCTGTCTGCACGCGGCCCCCGCGTCAGGGCGGATAGCCTCCGAGGCGCAGCGCAGCAGGAGCGGTGCAGGGACTCTAGGAAGAGGTCTCTCGCCAAGCCTTCATGAAATAGCAAACCGGGAGCTGAAACCAACCAGAGACAGACCAGTCCCACCCCTCCCTTCGGACACGCCGGCAAGGAGCCTGGGGCCCGCCATAGCAGAGTGGTGACATCACCAGAGTTCCGCCAACAGAATTCCTTCCCAGCGGAATCCACATTAGCAGGTGTGTGACTCCCACCCCCTCCAGATACAAGCAGCCAGGAAACCACCGGGGGCGTGTCTGTAGGGAAGCAGAGGGGATTCCAGATCCCCACCTCCCCTTAACACCAGCGGCGACACCCAAGATCTTAGCCACCAGTTTCTGGGGGCGTGCCCACCAAAGGGGTCCGGAAAAATTAAACTGTTGGTTCCCAGATCACCCCACCACAGCTCTGGGGCTTAATTGAATGACAGAGAGGGTGTTCATCGTTCGGGATATAGGACACGCGGTGGGGCTGCAAGTGTAATCAGATCCTTGGGGAACCGCCTCTGGTGAACAGGACCTGGCTGGCTGGCTGGGAGGAGGAACAGGGGGAGGGGCCGGATAAGTGAAAGGGCTCTGGACTAACAGGATTGAGAGACTCCCAGGAGCCACCGTACAGGGATTTCTGTCAGCACATAGAGGGCAGAAGCTCGGCTCAGAGGGCACAGCTCCGCCTATTGGAAGAGAAGAAAATGGGATTCAGCCATAGAACAGGGGATGCCAGCATGACAGAGATCTGATGTCATCGGAGAGCGGCCGAGGAGAAAACTTCATCAGTGCCAGCGGCGACGGAAACACTTGGTCCCCTGGTAGGGAGGGTGAGTCACAGATACCCGAGTCTCTCTCGCTTTGTCGTCGAGCCAGAGGGGAGGAGCGGGGCCGCCGCCCGCGCCCGCAAGGTAGGCAGACCTGCGACCAACCTGCAGATCAGGCCCAGCGGTCTGCAGGCGTGGTAGGAGGGGCAGGGCAGAGCCACCGCCCGCGCCAGCAAGGTAAGCAGACCTGCAACAGACCGGTGGATCAGGCCCAGCGGCCTGCCAGCGTGGTACACACTTCACCCCAACTGGAGTAGGGGCAGAGCAGAGCCTTCACCCGCGCCCAGATCAGGCCCAGCGGCCCGCCTGTGTGGTGGTCAAGTGACCCCAACTGGAGTGGGGGCGGAGCGGAACTGACACCCGTGCCCGCAAGGTGGGCAGACAGGCGACCAACCTGCAGATCAGGCCTAGCGGTCCCCGGGCGTGGTAGGAGGGGCAGGGCAGAGCCTTCGCCCCCACCTGCAAGGTAGGCAGACCTGCGACAGAACGGCGGATCAGGCCCAGGGGTCCGCGGGCGTGGTAGACACCTCACTCCAATTGGAGGAGGGGCAGAGCAGAGTCCCCGCCCGCACCTGCAAGGGAGACTTTTCAACTATGCAAGAGCAATATAAATATATAGGGGGGGAAAAATTTTCAAAAACACAACAGTTTCACCAAGAAGAAAGAAACGCAAGCAGTATGAAAAGACAAGGAAATAAAGGACTACAAGCAATGCAGGTCAGCTCAACTTTAGAAGAGGTAACAGCTGCAGCAGATGGAATGTCAGATAAAGAATTCAGGATATATATGCTTCAGATGATCTGGAGTATCAAGGAAGAAATTAGACAGCAAAATCAGACAATGAAAGATCACTTCGACAAGGAATTACACAAACAAATCCAGGAAGCAAAGGATCAACTATACAGGGAGATAGAGGTTATAAAAAACAAACAAACAGAAATCCTAGAAATGCAGGAAGCAATAAACCAACTTAAAAACTCAATTGAGAGTACTACCAGCAGAGTAGAACACTTAGAAGATAGAACATCAGACAATGAAGACAAAGTATTTCAACTTGAAAAGAACATAGACAGCTCAGCAAGACTGTTAAGAAACCATGAGCAGAACATCCAAGAAATATGGGATAACATTAAGAGACCAAACTTAAGAGTCATTGGGATACAGGAAGGTATAGAACTCCATACCAAAGGAATGAGCAATTTATTCAATGAAATAATACGAGAAAACTTCCCAGACTTGAAGAATGAGACAGAATCCCAAATTCTAGAAGCCTACAGGACGCCGAATGTGCAAAATCATAAGAGATCCACACCTAGACACATTATAATGAAGATGCCCAACATACAGAATAAGGAGAGAATTTTAAAAGCTACAAGAGAAAGGAAGCAGATTACATTTAGGGGCAAGGCAATCAGGATAACAGCTGATCTTTCAACACAGACTCTGAAAGCTAGAAGATCCTGGAATAACATATTTCAAACACTGAAAGATAATGGGTTCCAACCAAGAATTGTGTATCCAGCGAAATTAAGCTTCAGGATGGAAGATGAAATTAAAACCTTCCACGACAAAC
The DNA here is from genome assembly GCF_047511675.1 of Marmota flaviventris. Lineage (NCBI taxonomy): Eukaryota > Metazoa > Chordata > Mammalia > Rodentia > Sciuridae > Marmota > Marmota flaviventris. Next base: position 130,109,668 of record NC_092501.1, on the reverse strand, counting down.
AAAAGTTAAAAGAATATGCAGCTAGAAAACCATCTCTTCAAAACATCCTCGGCAAAACATTACAGGAAGAGGAAATGGAAAATAACAATGAAAACCAACAGTGGGAGGTAGGACAGTAAAGGGGGGGGGAATAATCAAAGAGGAAAACAAACCATGTTTAGTAACATAAATAAACAAATATGGCTGGAACAACAACCCATATCTCAATAATAACCCTAAATGTTAATGGCTTAAACTCACCAATTAAGAGACACAGGCTAGTAGAATGGATCTCAAAACAAGACCCAACAATATGCTGCCTACAGGAGACGCATTTGATAGGAAAAGACATACATAGGCTGAAGGTGAAAGGTTGGGAAAAATCATATCACTCATATGGACTTCGGAAACAAGCAGGAGTGTCCATACTCATATCAAATAAAATAGATTTCAAGCCAAAGTTAATCAAAAGGGATAAAGAGGGACACTACATACTGCTTAAGGGAACCATACACCAACAAGACATAACAATTATAAATATATATGCCCCAAACAATGGTGCAGCTATGTTCATCAAACAAACTCTTCTCAAGTTCAAGAGTCTAATAGACCACCATACAATAATCATGGGAGACTTCAACACACCTCTCTCGCCACTGGACAGATCTTCCAAACAAAAGTTGAATAAGGAAACTATAGAACTCAATAACACAATTAATAACCTAGACTTAATTGACATATATAGAATATACCACCCAACATCAAGCAGTTACACTTTTTTCTCAGCAGCACATGGATCCTTCTCAAAAATAGATCATATATTATGTCACAGGGCAACTCTTAGACAATATAAAGGAGTAGAGATAATACCATGCATCCTATCTGATCATAATGGAATGAAACTGAAAATCAACGATAAAAGAAGGAAGGAAAAAGCATACATCACTTGGAGAATGAACAATAGGTTACTGAATGATCAATGGGTTATAGAAGACATCAAGGAGGAAATTAAAAAATTCTTAGAGATTAATGAAAACACAGACACAACATATCGGAATCTGTGGGACACATTGAAAGCAGTTCTAAGAGGAAAATTCATTGCTTGGAGTTCATTCCTTAAAAAAAGAAAAAACCAACAAATAAATGATCTCATGCTTCATCTCAAAATCCTAGAAAAAGAAGAGCAAAACAACAGCAAAAGAAGTAGAAGGCAAGAAATAATTAAAATCAGAGCTGAAATTAATGAAATTGAAACAAAAGAAACAATTGAAAAAATTGACAAAACTAAAAGTTGGTTCTTTGAAAAAATAAACAAAATCGACAGACCCTTAGCCATGCTAGCGAAGAGAAGAAGAGAGAGAACTCAAATTACTAGCATACGAGATGAAAAAGGCAATATCACAACAGACACTTCAGAAATACAGAAGATAATCAAAAATTATTTTGAAATCTATACTCCAATAAATTAGAAGATAGTGAAGGCATCGATAAATTTCTGAAGTCATATGATCTGCCCAGATTGAGTCAGGAGGATATAGACAACCTAAACAGACCAATATCAATCGAGGAAATAGAAGAAACCATCAAAAGACTACCAACTAAGAAAAGCCCAGGACCGGATGGGTATACAGCAGAATTTTACAAAACCTTTAAAGAGGAACTAATACCAATACTTTTCAAGCTACTTCAGGAAATAGAAAAAGAGGGAGAACTTCCAAATTCATTCTACGAGGCCAACATCACCCTGATACCTAAACCAGACAAAGACACTTCAAAGAAAGAAAACTACAGACCAATATCTCTAATGCACCTAGATGCAAAAATCCTCAATAAAATTCTGGCGAATCGGATACAAAAACATATCAAAAAAATTGTGCACCATGATCAAGTAGGATTCATCCCTGGGATGCAAGGCTGGTTCAATATACGGAAATCAATAAATGTTATTCACCACATCAATAGACTTAAAAATAAGAACCATATGATCATCTCGATAGATGCGGAAAAAGCATTCGACAAAGTACAGCATCCCTTTATGTTCAAAACTCTAGAAAAACTAGGGATAACAGGAACATACCTCAATATTGTAAAAGCAATCTATGCTAAGCCTCAGGCTAGCATCATTCTGAATGGAGAAAAATTGAAGGCATTCCCTCTAAAATCTGGAACAAGACAGGGATGCCCTCTCTCTCCACTTCTGTTCAACATAGTTCTCGAAACACTGGCCACAGCAATTAGACAGACGAAAGAAATTAAAGGCATAAAAATAGGAAAATAAGAACTTAAATTATCACTATTTGCAGATGATATGATTCTATACCTAGCAGACCCAAAAGGCTCTACAAAGAAACTATTAGAGCTAATAAATGAATTCAGCAAAGTGGCAGGATATAAAATCAACACGCATAAATCAAAGGCATTCCTGTATATCAGCGACAAATCCTCTGAAATGGAAATGAGGACAACCACTTCATTCACAATATCTTCAAAAAAAATAAAATACTTGGGAATCAACCTAACAAAAGAGGTGAAAGACTTATACAATGAAAACTACAGAACCCTAAAGAGAGAAATAGAAGAAGATCTTAGAAGATGGAAAAATATACCCTGTTCATGGATAGGCAGAACTAACATCATCAAAATGGCGATATTACCAAAAGTTCTCTATAGGTTTAATGCAATGCCAATCAAAATCCCAAAGGCATTTCTTGTAGATATAGAGAAAGCAATCATGAAATTCATATGGAAAAATAAAAGACCTAGAATAGCAAAAACAATGCTAAGCAGGAAGTGTGAATCAGGCGGTATAGCGATACCAGACTTCAAACTATACTACAGAGCAATAGTAACAAAAACAGCATGGTACTGGTACCAAAACAGGCGGGTGGACCAATGGTACAGAATAGAGGACACAGAAACCAATCCACAAAACTACAACTATCTTATATTTGATAAAGGGGCTAAAAGCATGCAATGGAGGAAGGATAGCATCTTCAACAAATGGTGCTGGGAAAACTGGAAATCCATATGCAACAAAATGAAACTGAATCCCTTTCTCTCGCCATGCACAAAAGTTAATTCAAAATGGATCAAGGAGCTTGATATCAAATCAGAGACGCGCCGTCTGATAGAAGAAAAAGTTGGCTACGATCTACATACTGTGGGGTCGGGCTCCAAATTCCTCAATAGGACACCCATAGCACAAAAGTTAATAACTAGAATCAACAAATGGGACTTACTCAAACTAAAAAGTTTTTTCTCAGCTAAAGAAACAATAAGAGAGGTAAATAGAGAGCCTACATCCTGGGAACAAATCTTTACTCCTCACACTTCAGATAGAGCCCTAATATCCAGAGTATACAAAGAACTCCAAAAATTAGACAATAAGATAACAAATAACCCAATCAACAAATGGGCCAAGGACCTGAACAGACACTTCTCAGAGGAGGACATACAATCAATCAACAAGTACATGAAAAAATGCTCACCATCTCTAGCAGTCAGAGAAATGCAAATCAAAACCACCCTAAGATACCATCTCACTCCAGTAAGATTGGCAGCCATTATGAAGTAAAACAACAACAAGTGCTGGCGAGGATGTGGGGAAAAGGGTACACTTGTACATTGCTGGTGGGACTGCAAATTGGTGCAGCCAATTTGGAAAGCAGTATGGAGATTTCTTGGAAAGCTGGGAATGGAGCCACCATTTGACCCAGCTATTCCCCTTCTTGGTCTATTCCCTAAAGACCTAAAAAGAGCATGCTACAGGGACACTGCTACTTCGATGTTCATAGCAGCTCAATTCACAATAGCAAGACTGTGGAACCAACCCAGATGCCCTTCAATAGACGAATGGATTAAAAAAATGTGGCATTTATACACAAAGGAGTATTACTCTGCATTAAAAAATGACAAAATCATAGAATTTGCAGGGAAATGGATGGCACTAGAGCAGATTATGCTAAGTGAATCTAGCCAATCCCTAAAAAACAAATGCCAAATGTCTTCTTTGATATAAGGAGAGTAACTAAGAACAGAGTAGGGACGAAGAGCATGAGAAGAAGATTAACATTAAACAGAGATGAGACGTGGGAGGGAAAGGGAGAGAAAAGGGAAATTGCATGGAATTGGAAGGAGACCCTCAGGGTTATACAAAAGAACATACAAGAGGAAATGAGGGGAAAGGGAAAAATAATACAAGGGGGAGAAATGAAGGTCAGTAGAGGGGGTAGAGAGAGAAGAGGGGAGGGGAGGGGAGGGGAGGGGGGATAGTAGAGGATAGGAAAGGTAGCAGAAAACGACAGTCACTAGTATGGCAATATGTAAATCAATGGATGTGTAATTGATGTGATTCTGCAATCTGTATATGGGCTAAAAATGGGAGTTCATAACCCACTTGAAGCAAAGTGTGAAAGATGATATATCAAGAACTATGTAATGTTTTGAACAACCAACAATTAAAAAAAAAATAAAATAAAATAGTTACAAAAAAAAAAAAAGAAAGAAGATGGCAGAATAGGTGAGACCTCTGGCTCTGAAGACAGGCTTTGTTTCACACTTATTAGTAGCAACATCATAGGCAAACTGTATAACTTCTCTGATCCTCCATTTCCTCATCCATATGATGGGAATAATAGTACCTATATCACAATGTTAAATAAATAGGTAATTTACCAAAGGGCCTGACTTGCCATAATCACTAAATAAAATGCACCCAATATTAATATCCAGATTCAAATTCACAGCAAAGATTCACCTTGCTATAAAATTGCATGTAAATATTAAAATTTCTCAAAAACCTTTTTAAGTATATATTAAAGCTCCCCAATTCACAATTTAGAAAGAAAAATTAAGCCCTCAGTGTAACCACCATTGCTCCCATTTCCATTTTAATTAGAGAGAGAGAGAGAGAGAGAGAGAGAGAGAGAGAGAGAGAGACTTCAAAAGTTGCTGGCCATCTAAATAAACCTTGTCATTTCCTAAAATAAGCCCTATGTACCACCATGTATAAAATGTAAAAGAAAGCTAAATGCTCAGTTTAATTTATAGTTTCTTACCTATTATTTTCCATTTCCTGTTTTAAAGCTATAGATATCCCTTAAATTGTAGCAAAAATTATTATTGTCACTGAATGCCTAATCTAGAGGACACTTAATCTCCCAGTGAACTACAAAGGGGCATGTTTTTAAATTAGGGCTATAATGACTTGGGAGGCTGAGATAGGGGGATCACAAGTTCAATGCCAGCATCAAGCAACTTAATGAGGGCACATAAGCAACTTAGTGAGACCCTGTCTCAAAATTATATAAACACACACACACACACACACACACATATATAATGAGCTAGTGAAATGACTCAGTGGTTAGATACCCCTGGGTTCAATCCCTAATACCAATAAATAAATAAACAGGGCTATGTTGGTGGCCCTGCACCTTGTTCTGACCTTACCACTCAGTGTGATCTCTTTCTGCAGATGAAATTGCTCTTGTAAGCAGTTTTGGATCCATATTTTGACCATGGAAGGCATTCTAAAAACATTTATGGAATGATTGATTTATCAAAAAAGGGAAATGTTTTAATAGTCTTTGGCCATCTTCCACAGGGAGACCAGAGATGCCCAGTTTAAAGTCTTTTTAACATTTGAAATATTTCATCCCCAAATTCCATTCTATCCTCACATGCTCAAGCTCAAGGTCACTGAGCCACCCTTCAAGACTTGCCTATAGGCAGCTTTGGGCGACCTGCTTCTCAGGTACTGGCATCAAGGCATAAGCATGGCTCTTGGTCATCCTGCAGTTCTGGATCCAAGGCCAAAGTCTTTCTCTCCCAAGAATCAGTACCCAATTAATGTCCCTCACACATTGCTATAGAAATAACCATGAAATCAATGCTATAATCAAATATTTCATTATTTTTGTTTGTTAGTTGCCTCCTTCATAACCAATCTGTGTTCTGAAAAGTTAGAAGAAGTAAGTTGCAGTGGTTAAGATTTTGTGCAAATGGTCTCCCATATGAACAGCAAGACCCCAAAACTATATACTTGTGACAAATTTTATCAGTTGAAACACATAATCTAAACCACTATGACTTTCAGCACCCCGAGACTTAGTTGATCTAAGGTATTTCTGGGGAAAAACCATTGGATTTTAATGTAAAATGTTACAAGAACTTCAGTGACTCTGAAGACAGATATTTAATCTTCCCTTCATAGCACCACAGGCCTGTAGGAGAGACAGAAGTCTTGGTACAACCAGTATCAAGATTACTAAACTGTTGGACAAACTGCTTACAGCGAAAACCAAATTTCAGATTTCAGGAACCAAAATAGCCCATCACTGTGGCTACTGTTATCTCAGGTACCCCCACCTCGGGGCTGGGTCTCATTAATAGAGAGGAAGCGACTGAGTGGTGCTGCTCAGGCTTGTGAGCCATAAGCTTGGAAGCCAGGAGGTCTGCAGATACGCAGAGCAGCTGAAAAGCAAGCTACCTGCTGCCCAGTAGGGAGCTCAGCAGCACCCCACCCCACCCCCACAAGCTAAACATCAGCAGATGGGCTACACAGGGTGGCTCCAGCTCCCTCTGCCACAGTGCCTCCAACTGTCTCCATCAGTAGACACACCTCCCTGGCCCTGACCACTGGGAGGTGTCACAGAGAGAGTAGGTGGGGCTCTCATGCTCTCTACATACAGGAGGCTCTTTCAAGGGCTGCTTCCTCTGCTTTGTAAACCACCACCGGAAATTGGAAAAAATCAAAGCTTTGCAGCAATGATAAGAGCACTGAGAAGAAGCAGATTTCCTGAGGTTGGAAAGGAAAGGTCATTGGAAGATATTTTTCTCACTGGCCCGCCTGTGTTTTCTTAGGCCCAGCAAATCCAAGGCTCGTCTCTCCCTATCTGAGGCTCTCCAGAAAACTGAGGGCAGGCAGCTGCCCAGGGGTCCAGAGAGCTTGCTGCCTAAGATGTATGGCCGTGAATCCAAGAAAGGGATCCGAAACCCTCAAGAAGGTGTGTAATATTTTTGTTGAATCAAATCGTGGTTTTGTAAGGGGAAAAAAGACACACATAAAAGTCCATTTAATGTTTGGCAAAAGGAGAAGGGGGAAAAAAAAAGAAGGGCTTTCTGTGTTCAGTGCAAACTCACTTCAAGGGAGCTGTAGATCAAATTACCAGCCTGTGACATGTGGAGATTGGCTGGGCAGCGGGTTAACGGTAACTCAAATTCCAATGCTTCTGGACTATTCCCGAGCCCATAAACTACACAGAAAATGATCCTGTTTGCTGAATTTTCAGTTGCAACAGCTGCTATAACAACTCAGAGAATTTTAATATGTATATACAGGCCTGGTGAGTAACCACTTCAAATACTCTGTGACGGGGTCCCCTCCTTCCTGTCGGTCCTTTTAGCTGGAGGTAATAGAGCTGCTTTGAGGGACCCAGAAAAGGGACCAAGCACGGGTGCATGTTCAAGGGGGTCACACGAGGAGTAGAACTAGAACTGGAATTCCAAGTGGAGGATCCACAGGAGGGAAATACATACATATAAATAAACATACAATAAACATATTGCTGTCCTACTTTTATTATGTAAAAAGTGAATGTTTTTTTTTTAATATGTATAAACCTCATACATCGTCATGATGAAGACACGCCATATGATAAATAATTCTCAAATGAGTTTGGAATTTACCAGATGAGTGTGCAATTTACTAGGAAGTGAAAATACAAGTGGGATCATGGAGCCAGCAGACAAGGTTTCTTGGGACATGGATTTGTGGACCTCTTGTAATAAATCAAGGGAATAAAGGATGAAGCCCAATTTGTGGTGTCCTGGAGCAAGATTGCAACTGCCAGACAATCCAGGGAAGGACATGTTCCGTTGGTTGGTTGGAACAGGGTTTTACAGTGTTTGACTATGAATGCCTCTAAGAGGAGAACACACAGTAACCGCCTCAGCCCTTGATCATACACCACTGATTCATACATCCACAGGCCTGATCCTTAAGACATTTGAGTTTCCAATATCTGCTGTCTCAGCCTATCCTTTCACATTCTGATAAGGAAGTCGAAAGTCAAAATAATGTTGGTGAGTGAAAATGTAGAGAACCATGCTGCAAATCAGTGAAACAAATTAATGGGATTGCATAATCTTGAGTAGCACTCCAGTGGTCTGTTAGTTTGCTGGGGCTACCATAACCAGGTATCACAGATTGGGTGTTTTAAACAACAGAAATGTATTTTCTCACAATTATGGAGGCTGGGATTCCAAGATCAAGATGTTGGCAGGGCCTCTCTGCTTGCCTTGCTGATGGCCCTCCCTTCCCTGTGTCCTTGCATGGTCCTTCCTCTATGTGTATCTGTGTCCTAATCTCCTCCCTCTATAAATACCCCAGACCTAATTTACCTTAATTATCTCTTTAAAGTCTTTATCTTCAAATAGAGTCCCATTCTGAAGTACTGGGGTACAGGTGTCAACATATGAATTTGAGGGGACACAATTCATGAAGTCCATCACAGATGGCCATTAGGCTACTATTCTTCCAGAGTTTGCATTTTACATGCTGTCTCATGGCATACCTGTATTGATTCGGAAATTCCTGCAATTTTCCAGACATTTGCATTGCTCTTTGTATTTCTGTAACTGTTGTTTTCATGATTATTTCCAGGTTATTTATTTTCACAATTATTTCAATGAATAGATGAGAGGAAAGTGAATCTTTTCATTTTAGGTGATTTAGTAATTTCTTTTTTAATGTATTTATTTATTTTTTTTTAAGAGAGAGGAGAGAGAGAGAATTTTTTAACATTTATTTCTTTTTTAGTTATTGGCGGACACAACATCTTTGTTTGTATGTGGTGCTGAGGATCGAACCCGGGCCGCACGCATGCCAGGCGAGCGCGCTATCGCTTGAGCCACATCCCCAGCCCATGATTTAGTAATTTCTGAGAAAGATGTTAACCTGCAGTTTTCCTAGTTACATATGAGTTTTTTGGAGAGCCAAAATTGAAGGGGTGGGTTAAGTGAGAAGGACGCTGGTCAGATGACCAGAGAGAGCACCTGCACCTGAAAGTCAAGGTTGATAAATGCACTGTTTCTTCCCACCCACCACCCTCCAGACCAAAGCCATGACTTGGCTTCATAAAAAGGCCCTGAGAAAAATGTAAAATAAGATCATAACAATGAAACATGTTACATTAAAAATATAGAAAAGAGATACTAATATAAATAAAAGAACTCAAGTAATCAACAAAAGGTTAAAAACAACCAGGGGGAGGGAGGAGGGAGGGAAAGAGGAAAGACTAGGGCATAATATTGGCAAAATCTCATCATATATCATGTGCATGTACAAATATGTAACAACAGATCCCACCATTATGTAAAACTATAATACACCAATAAAAATATGAAGAAAAAGGTTAAAAACAGATAAAGGAAAATCTTTGTAATGAAATTGTGTATACCTACAGAAAAATTGAAGAATATTAAAGCCAATGCCTATATCTCTTTTCTATAGACTCAATAACGGTTGATATTTTGCCATATTTACTTTATCCATCACCCTCTTGTATGGCCTAAGGATACTCTCCTACAAAACTTTTATGTCATTATCACACATAAGAAGACATATTCCAACAGTATGTAAATTTTCACAACTGTCTTAAGAATATCTTTGCTAGTTGTGATTTGTTCTGTTTTAGAACCAGCCTCTAATCGTGGTTCAAAATTACTTGTGGTTAATTACCTGTGGTCTCTTTTAATTTAGAACATTCATACCCCTATCTTTTTATTTTTCCCCCAAAATGGTGGCTCTTTCCTGGATTTGTCTGAATGTGTCCTTGTGCTATTGTTTAACTTTTCTTTATCTCCTGTATGAAAGGAAGAACTTTAGAAGATTAAAGAATATACAAAAAAATTAAACCTAAGGCATAATAAAAGAAAATAACTATGATGTGTTATTAAGCAAGTAAAATACAAAAATTTTAAAAAAAGAACTGAAAGTCAATGTCTGTGGGGGATTGGTTTCAGGAACCAATCAGGCAAAATCTTCAGAAGCTTGTATGTAGATACTCAGTCCCTTATATAAAATAGTGTACTATTTGCATTAACCTGTGCTAACCCCAGCTCTCCTAGAATGAGGGGCCCCCGAGTCAAGTCCAGTCTCCCCGACCAAGTGGCCATGGGCCTGCACCTATGCAGCAAGCCATTTGTGCAGGACACCTTCATTTTGTTCTCATCTGCAAGATAGGGAGTGAAACAAAACTATTTGGAAAATATTTTTCAATTCCAGAAGTCTTTGACTGTTCTTAGGTTCAGGTTTTATTGTTCGTCCATTTATTTATTCATTTACTCATTTCTCCAGTTGAATTTCCCAGTGTTTTGGTCATGTCTCACTAGGTCAGACTTGGCTTAAGAGATGGAGGCACGGATCTTTTTCTTTTTAAGAGAATTTTATTTATTTATTAGAGAATTTTATTTATTTATTAGTTTTTCGGCAGACAAAACATCTTTTGTTTGTATGTGGTGCTGAGATCAAACCCAGGCCGCACGCATGCCAGGGGAGCGCGCTACCGCTTGAGCCACATCCCCAGCCCCCCTGTTTGCATTCTGAGGACTGTTTTCCTCTGTTCTTCTACATATGGTTATAAAACCAAACAATGAAAAACACCTACATGATTTCCCCTTTTCAAATAAAGACCAAATTAAAATCCCTGAGCCAGTAAAACTCTCTGTTGAACCTATACATAATTCACAATGTTGTCACCCAGGAGGGGGAGATGGGGCAAGTACCCTGGAAAAGCCCACAAGGCAGATGCTGACAGACAGGTGAGCGTCTGAGAACTTGCACACATGTAGATACTCCACTGCTAAGGAGTGACATCAGCTATTTACAGCAAAGGACACATAGCCAGGTGAAAATTTTGGAAAGACAGAGATTGGATCGTTCTAAGTGCTAGCCCTTAGAAGAAAAGAAAGACATGCACTTCTACATGCCTAGGGGCTGCACCGTAACCAAATAGGCATTCTTTTAGAAGAAGTGGAATTTGCAGGTCTAAGAAAATCAATGTTTTTCGAGGCTTTTCTGCATAGCAAAAGAAAATCTCCACATAGAAATTCTGGAATTGCTTCCAAATATAAAAGCATGGAAGTTATTCCCTTCTCTCCTACACCTGGACATCTTTCTCCACTAATACCTACCATTTCCTCCCAAACTTCATCCCTCTCCTTTCCCATTGCTAACCTGTTAAGATAGAGCATCACAGAGCAACATTCTGGGGATCAATCCACAACCTTGCAATCCACTTGTTTAAAAAAAAAAAAAAACTTTGAATAAATGCACCCTGGCTTCAAGTTTCTCCAAATGCTTTCATCCAGACATTCTGAAGACCTGATTGCAATGCTATCTGAAGAAAGAAAATGATCTAGCTGGAATATCAACAGCTATATGACTATCACTAGCAGCAAGAGAGGTACACAATAAAAAGGAGGGCCTCACAGGAGTTGAGAAGCACAGGTTGGAGAAGCCCAAGTCAGCTCTACTATTCAAAAGGTTCCTCAGCCCTCTCCAGCCAGAGGGTCTGGTCAGCAGTCCACTCAACCCCAAGTGCTCTGTGGTGCTTTCCTTTCTTCCATCCATTTCTCTACCTGGGATGGAAGAGTTCCAGGGACGTCTCCAGCTCCCAAACATTACACAGAATCCGAATTCTTGTTCCTTCACTAAACTGTGCTTATGCAGTTTATTTTACTTTCCATACCAGCTCTCTTGAACTTAAAGGTTAATTAAGTAGGAGCAGGAGTAATCCATTGACTAGAATTTTTTAACAAGATAACCAGCTAGATAGAGATCTTGTCAATCATTTCTGTTCAACACAAATAATCTCTCATTGGCACTATTTTTTAATCAGTGCTCTTCAACGTTTATTAACCTAATAATCAATAAATGAACTGATATTCTGCTTACCCAAGAAAATACCTGATTTTATGACTAAAGTAAAAGGGTTGGGTTCTTGGAAAATGTTTCTAAAGGAAAATTCCATGTGTTTTCTGAGTCAACAATAAGAAAATTTCAGCAATCACAATTTAAATTGTAATTTCCCTGAAATTACAATGTACAAATAACGTGTGCTTTAGGGGGAAAACCTGTTTTAAACAAAAACCAACTACACTACATTTGCAAAAGATATTTGCCCGTATTTTTACGTTCTCTTTGTTGTTCACTTTGCTCAGTTTTTCTCCTGTCTCTCAAATGTTCCTTCTGGGACCCTTCTCCTTTCTCCTAAAGTGTATTCTCAGGAAGTTCCTTTCCTGAAACACTTTGGGAAGCAAAGGCTCTCAGCTTTTGTGTGTTTCAAATTGTCTTTATTTGCTTTCATTGATGAAGATAGTTTCCCTGGGTATAGAAACCTCTGGCTGATAGTTCCTTTTGTTCAGTGTCTTCTAAAGGAGTAATTTAAATCAGGAATTGATGGTTCATTTACTGAGGAAAACGCCTTCCTGGCTATTGAAGGACAAGAAATGGGAGGCCTCCTGGGGTCAATTTGGTTGTACTAAGACAAATCCAGGGGAGACGAATCCCCCTCACATTGAGCTGAAGGGAATTTGTATTTCTAAGGGCAGCCTGAAAAAGAATGAATATGCATGTGTGAATGAGGTAAGACGATGACATGAAGAAGTTCTACATAAAGAGAGAACTTCAAAAAAAAAACATGATAGACAATGGATTAGGACCCTAATCAGTGAAATTAAGAATGGCTCATAAGTTTCTAGGAAATTCTCACCGATGTAATTGTATAAGAAAAAATTAACCTTACCCAAAAGAGAGATTCTGCCTTTGCCCTCTGCTATTAGAAGGTAATGTCTCAGCTCCTGGTGTGTCTTGCCTGAAGGGAGTGTCTTTGCTTACATGGGGGATTTGGCCACCAGAGAGACTAACTAGTTAGGATGTTAGAATCTAACTAGTTAGGATGGATGGAGGCGATACCTCTGTTCCCACCTGCAGAGAAACTGCAGATACAGGGAGTTAGCCCCAACCTCAGGAAGGTCCTGGAGACTATAAGTCAGCCATGATCAAGCTCCAGTAAAATTCTAGACACCAAAGTCTCACCAACCTTCTCTGACAATGTGGTCAGGAGGAGAGAACCCAAGCCGTAGCTAACCTGGAGCTACTCGACTGGACCCCTCCTGCACTGTGCCCTAAGCATCTCTTCCTTTGGCTGTTGTCAATCTGGATCCCATCCCTGTAATAAACCATGAGTGGTGCTTTCAGTCAATTCTGTGGCTCCTTCTAGCAACTTATTAAGCCAGAGCGTGGTGTGGTGTCAGAAATGAGAGCAACCTGTGGGGCTGCTCCCTCAGCCCTTGAAGTTTGGTGAACTCCTCTTTAATTACTTCACACTACTTTCCAAACCCTCAGAAAAGTCAGCTTCACACCACCATCTACATTAGCAGCACTTTGGGGAAATAAAGGAAAAGAAGAGAAATCCAGCACGGAAGGCAGAGCCAGAACAAGTCCCCAGCCCTGCATCCCCACGAAGAAACCTGGTGGAAGTCCTGGGCGAGGCTCTGGCTCTTTGGACAAACATGGGAGTACGACTCATGCCTTTTTATTTAATTAAAGAGCAATCCTTCAACCTTCCCACTCCACCCCCTATAAAACTAGAGGATTTGGAGACTTCCAGGGGAATAGATTATTAGGTTGTAATAAAACCAGGCATAATAATATATAAAAGTCTAAATTTCTGCTTTTAGTGAACCTTAAATTCTTAAATAAAATACAGAAATATTTTTTAACTATGCAGAGCTTGGTGCACAATAGATATTAAATTGATGTTTTTGAACAAGGGAAAGTAAATGACTAAATATATGAAAACTTCAGTTTATTCCCAATAACAAGAACTTATTAAGAAGGACATGAATAACTAAATTAGATAATTCACAAAAGCCCAGTCTATACATTTTAGTAGCTAGCCTCGAATTTCTTCCAGAAGTTATAACTAGAGGGCCAAACTGGCAGTAAAAATAACTGGCTTACAGGCCTGGTGGTGCACGCCCATAATCCCAGCAACTCAGGAGGCTGAAGCAGAAGAATCAAAAGTTAAAGGCCAACTCAGCAACTTAGCAAGGCACTAAGCAACTTAGCAAGACCCTGTCTCAAAACAAAAAATAAAAGTGGCCAGAAATGTGGCTCAGTGGTTGAGCACCCTTGGGTTCAATTCGTAGTTCCAAATACATAAATAAATAACTGGCCTAAGTTTCACCTCTTTGGCCTGCACTGGAACTACCAATTAACATAAGATGCCCAAATGCCCTTTGGACCATCCAAGGGCAAAATAAAGAGTCAGATAGTCCACAAATAGGATTTTCATACCCTGTTCTTCTAAACATGTTAGATGAATGGTACACAATTAAAGTTGTACTGAAATTTTTCATCCCATCCTAAGCTATTACTGCCTCACACAACATCTGTGACATCTTTGACGAGGGCCACAGGTGGTTGGCTCTAGCTAGTATATCAGGAATATAATCTGAGTTGTCATCATCTTTAACACATTTCAGCAATGACAAATTATCTGAATCCTAAGCAACCATGTAATACCAAGCTGCATGCTGTGACATTCTTTGGTTTTATGTTCTTAATTTATTTGCCACTAATGGAGATCTTTCATTTCCCAGTGGAAGCAAATCATCTGAGGCTTCCACATACTTTGCTGTTCTTGCGGCATCTCAAAGCTGGATAGGTGCAAATAAAACTGGGTTCACTTTTCTCTTCTATTGCTCAGTTCAATGGAGACAGAGCCAGCACTGAAGAGTACAGGACTACTGATTTCACTGTGGAAGCCTAAGAAACTTGGAGAAAAGGCTAGTGCTCCAAAATCAAAAGGGTATGATAACCTACTGTTAAAATCCAGAAGGTTCTACCAGGTGTTGGGAGTAGAGAACTCCTGGAAAGAAGCCAAACAAAGCAAGTTTAATTAGCAGAGACTACTGGATTGCGTGTAAAACAAACCAGAAATTCCAAAGGGAAATTTCTATAAATATCCAAGTCCTTAAAACTGTGCATCACACTTTGACCCAATAATTCCAGTTCTAGGGCTTTATCCTAAGAAATAATCATAGATGTATACAAACACTTACCTGCAAGGTTGTTGTCACAGAATTGATTATAGAGAGCAGCAAAATAAATAAACAAACAACCAAAGTGTCCGTTATTGGGAACCGATTACTTTTGACACACAAGATTATGGTGAAATCACTAAATACGTTATAATAAAAAGAAAAATATATTTACCATAATTAAATGGAAAACAATATAAAACAGCATGTAAAATGTGCTCACATTTATAATTAGAAAGAGAGAGAACATACAACCCATACAGATGCCAAAATTTAAGTGATTATCTGAATGAGAGTAATTATAAGTATTTTTTATGGTCAGCTTTGTATCCAGTTATGTTGTTAATTTTGCAGAAAGAAAAAAAGTTGTTTTTTAAAGAAAAAAAAATCTTGAGAACAAGCCAGAGGTGTTCGTTAGGCTTTTTTTAACTGCAATAGGCAGAGCTGTCTGGTTACCTCAAATTATGATGGAATTTATTGTATGTATGCACCGGATAATAAGGCGTCACAATAAAAAGTCAAGGGAACAAGAACAGGAATGTCTTGGAGCACCCAGGAAGTTGCTCAGCTGGGCCTGCAGAAAGCCAATTGGAGGGTCCCCTATAGAGTTCAATCTAAGGAGAGGTTACCTCGCTGCCCCTCTGCTGACTCCTATTCCCTGTCTCCGTTTCTAACACTCTTGAAGCAACCTATCACGCACCTTGTTCTCCACTCTGCTTATCTTCCCTCCTCTGTGAAGTGAGATTCGCCTACACTTGACTGATTTATTCAGATTCTCAGAGATCCAGTGGCCTCACGGGGTCTTGGTTATGTCTATTAATTGGCTGCCCCATCCAGGACCTTGGCCATCCTGGGATCAGGTGACCACTTTCTGCTCTCAACAGCCATGGGGAGAGGAAAGTAAAATTATGGCTGCCTGTGAGCATGATAACTGAATAGTTTTCCTTAAAAGCTATGCAGGGCTGTGTGTCATGGCTCACACCTGTAATCCCAGCGGCTCAGGAGAATGAGGCAGGAGGATCGCAAGTTCAAAGCCAGCCCCAGCAAAGGCAAGGTGCTAAGCAAATCAGTGAGACCCTGTCTCTAAATAAAATACAGAATAGGGCTGGGGATGTGGCTCAGTGGTTAAGTGTTCCTAAGTTCAAACCCCAATGCCCCCCCCAAAAAAGCTCCGAGGGCTCTACATTAATGAAACCTACTTGATTTTCTTCAAAGCAAATTTTCACAAAGTTCTTTGAGCACAGGATCCTTTTTCCAAAACACCTATTACTACCAGTGAACCACAGGACCCAGTTTAAGGATTGCTGCTACAGAGCAAACTGTCAACACAGAAGGAAAGAAAAATTAACAATGACATTTCTTTCATTTTTCTATATCTGGATTCTTAGTATAAATCATTTGGTTAATTAAGACCTTTCAACTTCATCAGAGACATCACCATGAAAATATCTGACAAACCCAGATTCATTCTTTTTATCAGAATCAGGAGTAATTAACTCTATTAATAAAATAAAAGCAGCTTCCAATTATCAAGGTCCTCTTGTGGATAAAGAGCTTCTTAATCAAATAATAAGACTTGAAAATAAACTTGTAAAAATCAAATGTTGTTCAAGAGCTTATTAACTTCTACCCTGTGAATGGTTCAAAACATGATTAGGGGACGGAGGGCACTTGAAGCTTAGAGAGAGAGAGAGAGAGACCAAGACCAGGAAATGGAGAAAGTACAGAGCTAGAACACTCAAAGGGAGAGGCCCAGCCATCTACAGTCAGAAAAGAATCAGAGCAAAGGGGCCCAAGAAGTGGAGATGAGCAGCAAGTCCCCTGGGGTACAATTCTGAGGAGGTTGGTCGCTGGCCTCTTGGTATTCTGTGTGTCTATGTTTTGTTTTGTTTGTTTTCATGCCAATTCACCATGACTTTGGCCTATACTCTGTGCTGATCCAACTGAAATCCCTCTGACTCAACCCAGACTGCAGCTTGGAATTCCTGGTCATCAGAATCATCGTGGTTAGAACCCTCAGGACTTCCTGGGAAAGAAAGGCATAGAAATCTAAGACAAGTAAGATGCTGGCTGTTCATTTTACTATTTTTGTTTCTGTTTGGGGTTTTAATCTTTTTTTGAGAAAAGGCCTTCTGTCCATACCCAAGTAAATAAAGCTTAAAGAGCTCACTCAGCCACCAAACCAGGTTAAAGATGACCACTCCCATCACTTTTTATGTGCACAGATTTTAAGTCAAAGCCCTGAGTGACAGAAAGAGAAAAAGAAGGAAAAAGGGAAAGGGGCTAAAAAATACACCAGCCCAAGGAATTCCCATACTGATGATAATATTAGATATCTGGTTATTTTTACCTTAAAAGAAATCTAATTTAGTACCTATTTTATTGCATAGGAACTACATGCCAATACTGTGCACAATGTCTCTGATACAGCATTTTATTCTAAGTGTGCATTTTTGAGATAGATATGAATAAATAACTCCTCATTTGCAATTTAGAAATCCAAAGCTCTTAAAAATGAAAGTTTTCTTCTTAAGTCTGGAAAAAAATTCATTGACAGAAAAACCTAACAATCTAACAGGAGGCTACTTATTATCTTTTATCCATTTGGTGCACGTCTCAGTATAGAATTATTAATGTGTCTCACTGGGGAATATTGCCTTCAAACCCTTCTTAGAGTTCTACATAATCAATTAAATATTCATTTTCTCATCATTCTAAAATATTAAGCCTTCTGAATTCCAAAACTCAACTGGCTCCCAAGAGTTTAGCATAAGGGGTGATTTCTCCCTATTGTACAGATAAAGAAACGGAGTCCGTTTCAATTTGTCTTTGTTGGCATATCTCTGATAATTTAGTTTTTATCTTTGGGACTTTACTATTTTGGTGATGGTTTAAATTGTTTCCCTCTGCACCATTTCAGTTCGCTTCCTTACTGACAAAATTTTAGCAAGTTCTCTTAGGGAAAAGTTTTAAGATTTCGTTTTTCCCCCCAAAAAATGGAAAATGCTGACATCCTCAGAAATTTTCCTTGAACTCAAGTGAACCTGCTTTTCATTCCCCCACCCTTCATTTTCAGATTACTCAGTGTATTTAATGCTATCCTTCCTCAATTCCACACCAAGCTCACATGGCCATATATTAAGGGCATTGGTTAGAACCCGGCAAGGAGTCTGCTTGGGTCCAGACGTTGCTAAGCGCTCTGACATCTGTGGTGAGCGCAACTACGTGAAGATTACCCCTGCCGGGCTCCAGTGCTTCGATCACAACCCCAGAATAAGCGCCCGGTCACTCTGTGGTCTACACTGTGAGAGAGGAGAGCATTTCAGACGACACTGCATTTCATAAACAATGATTTGATACATTGAAGAAACCATAAATATTATTTATCTTACCATAGGCCTTAGAATGCCCAAACACCACTGCTAATTAGGGTTCAATAATAGATCCAATAAGCCAAAGCCTGTTTTTCTGGTTTATCCTAACAAGTACAGCAATGGTCATTACTTTCTCATTTGCAAGCATTTTGTCTGATGGCTCTGAATGGAAAGTATGCAGGGCTGCTGGTCCTATAGGAGTCCATGCCACCATCTAAAGCAAGCTCAGAACCACATCTGTTGTCATTTAGGATACGTTTTCCATTTGTTGAAGAACATAATTTGTTATAATCAAAACATATATTCCAATACAGATGAGGCTTTTTCTAAAAGACAGCCAATATTTTCTAACCAGCAAAATGACAGATTTGGTCAAAGGAAACAGATGATAATTTCCTGTTTGATCAGTCTTTTCCCGACAACTGGCATCTGTGAAGATTGTAGCTCACAAGCTACCAAAGAGAATAAAGTTGACACAATGAAGCAAAATACACTCCAACATTTCACTTCTTCTGAGAAGCCCAGTTGAAACCTTTTAATCAAGACCTTCTAATCCAGAATTTCTCAACTTCAGCCCTATTGACTTTTAGGGCTGGAAATTCTTTGTTGTGGGGTCTATCCTGTGACCTGTAGGATGTTAAATAGAAGCATCCCTGGACGTACACACTAGATGCCAGTAGTACCCTCCTTACCAGTTACAACAACAAAAAAAGCAACCAAACATCCCCCATGTTGCCTAGGGAGGACAATTATGCCCGTAATGTTCTTCCTCCCCTTATCAGTGACACACAAATGATTAAGTCACCATGGGAGGTGACTTTCTAACATTTATAACCTTCTTTAACAAATATATACATATGTATGTACCAGTATTTAAATAAATGGAGCATTTATTTAAAACTACATCATGCTATCTACATTACTCTTGCCTTACATATTTTACATAATCAAATATCTTGGAAACTATTCCATTCATTTCAGAAAGATCCACCTAAATATGTGTAATGGCCACATAATTTTCAAGTATTTTCTTGAGTGATGTGCCATAATTACTTACAAGTCCCCTACCAAAGAACATTTAGTTCATTCCCAATTTTTTGCTATTAAAATCGTGCTTCATATATAACCTCATAAATAAATCACTGGAACATAAAAAAAATTGATATACACAGGTGAAATGAATCTTCAGAAAAGGCAATCTCAAAAGGTCTCATCCTATATGATTCCACACATTTAACATTCTGGAAATGACAAAATTATAGAAATGTAGAGCAGTTTTAGTGATTGATTGTCAGGAATTACAGGTGGGGAGATGGAATGGAGGCAGTTGGATATGTTTATGGAAGACCCTTGCGGTAAACAAACTGCTGTGTATCTTCACTAGGAGGTGCATACATGAACCCGCACATGTAGTCATATTATACAGAAGTAAATACATGCACAAATAAAACTGGAAAATCTAAACAAGATCAGTGATTTTTGTCAATGTCAATGTCATGGTTATGACATCATACTATAGTCTTACAAGATGTTACTCTCATGGGGAACTGGGTAAGGCTTACAGGAGACCTCTATATTGTTTTCTACAACTGCATGTGAAACTCTAATTGTCTCAAAATTAAAAGCTCAATCTTCAAACACACAGATGTCTCAAAATATGATGCAAGAAAACATCAAAACAGCAGTGGTTTGAGTCATATGTTGCGAATTTTTCTTTCAGTTTGTTTGTCTTTTGACTTTGGTTATGACATTGTTAATGTCAAAACCATGTTTTTATTTTGTTCATTTCACTAATCTTCTCTTTAACAGATTCAGAGCTTTGTGCCAGATTTATAAATACCTTCCTATGGTAAATTAGTACTGACATAGTTTCAACTGTATCATGTTTAAATCTCTGATGCATTTGATGCAGCAAGTTAGGTTGTAAAGGTGTGGTATTTGTATGTGTTTACAAATGAATACTCAAGGGCCAGGGTATACCTCAGTGGTAGAGCACTTGCCTAGCATGTACAGGGCCCTGGGTTTGATTCCCAACATTGGAAAAAAAAAAAAAAAAAGAAAAAGGGATACTCAATTATCTCACTGTTATTTGTGGAATAAACTACACCAACTGGCTGCCACTCCACCACCGATTATCCCCTTTACCCTTCATTCTCATTCTCTTCACGTACTTCTTGTGGAAGTTGAAATGCATTCAGTCACATATCTTCCTCTTTTGGAAGAGATCTATATAAACATTGTCATCTGCCCAGAGAGCCTTAGCCCTCAAAACTGCAGAAGGGAAGCCCTACAACTCTGAGAGCCTCCTGAGTGTTACATGGAGCTCAACTGGGTGGCGAGCCAAAGAACAAGTGTTCAAGTTCAGTTTTAGCAAAAAGGGAAGCTTGGGCTTTGCTGAAATAGCAGTTAGGAAACTTCCTATGACCTAACCCCCTCAGGTGGAACTTGCCAGGAATAGAATTTCTAGAGTTTGAGGGCTTCAAAAAATTTATAACATTCTCCCAAACCCAAGGCAGAAGCTGAGGTTGATCTGCCCACCTCTGTGATCTGGAATACGGTAGACCCTGGAGCAAGTCCCACTCCCAAGGCTGCTCCTGTTGGGGATCCAGCCCTATTCTGCAAGTCATCTTCACAACATTATTTTCCAACTCTCTCGTTGGATCATAAAAGAGGAATTTCAGGGTAGGGAGAGGGAGGGGTGTCAGAAGCTTAAGTTCACACCTTATTATGCTTTTATTACCCTTCACAGTCACATCTGAACAATCCACTGTAAGAAATGCCTTGGAACTTGGTGGTAGGCTGTGGTTACTCCTCAACCCTCAGCTCCCTCTCTCGTGGGTCAGTCTTTCTGTCCAGTGCGTAGTCCACCGCTCTCCTCACCTCACACCTCAGTTCCTAGAACAGGTAGTTTCCTCACTAATTTTCTTCCTTCCTTTCTCCCACTCTACTCCATCCCACACACAGCTGTCAGAGTAATCTTCCAGGAATCTCACTTACATCACGAAACAGATTTAATTACTCCTGTTCCTCTCTCCCTCCCCACATCTTTTCATTCTCAGTTTGAGTCCTGTCTCCTCCCTGAACTATCTCAGAATGGCCCCAGTCCTCAGGGAATTTTGCTTCTCAAAACTTAGACTGAGAGGCTGGGGATGTGGCTCTAGTGGTAGCGCACTCCCCTGGCATGCGCGGGGTGCTGGGTTCGATCCTCAACACCCCATAAAAATAAAGAATAAAGATATTGTGTCCACCTAAAACTAAAAAATAAATACAAAAAAAAAAAAACTTAGACTGATATTCCTGTTCACTCCGTAAGTGTGTTCTGATGGCACCAGGATTGATGGTAATCTAGTCTGATGCCTGTGCAATATCAAGTGTTACTTACTGTGACTCATCCTTGTCTGTAGCATCTATTGTCTCCATCATTGAGTTAGCATTCTGTCGCTGTGACAGAATACCTGAGATAAACAAATTTAAAAGAAGAAATGTTTATTTTGGCTCACAGCTTCAGAGGTTTCAGTCCATAGTCAATTGGCTCTATTGCTCAGGGTCCATGATGAGGCAGTACATCGTAGTGAGAGTGGGTGGTGGAGAAGCACTATTCACATAACGGTGGCCAGGAAGGAAAGAAAGAGAAACAGGAAGGAGCTAAGGACCCAATATGCCCTTTAAGGGCATGCCCCCAGTGACCTACCTTCCCTCTATGTATTAGAGACACCAAAACTATGAGTCAAAATAAGCCTTTCCTCTTTACAAGTTGATTATCTCAGGTATTTTGTCATAGTGACAGGAAGCTAACGCGCTACTAAGCATAGGGTTTTGATTTTTATTGTTAATTATTTAATGTAAAAATTCTTCTTTTTAATTTGTTTATCTCAGGTATTTTGTCACAGTGACAGAAAGCTAACTCAGTGATGGAGACAATAGATGCTACAGACAAGAATGACAGTCACAATAAGTAAACTTGATATTCCACATGCCACACCTCCAAACAGCACCACAGCCTGGGGACTAAGCCTTCAACAAGATCTAAACTGTAGCAATCACTCATCTGGATATAAATAAACTACAACACCTTGTTATTTAAATAGTCACACAGTGCGTATATTTTGACTTTTCATCTAGATAACGTTTATTCCCTAAGGGAAACCACTCCTCTACCCCAACCCACAGAACTAATCCACAGGCATCTGCAAAGCTGGCCTCCCAACACCGACTAAAGGAGTCAATACAAAGTTAAATAAATAATTAACAATAAAAATTAAAACCCTGTGCTTACGTGGTGCGTTAGCTTCCTGTCACAATGACAAAATACCTGAGATAATCCACTTATAAAGAGGAAAGGCTTATTTGGCTCACCGTTTGGATGTCTCTAATCCATGATCAATTGGCCCTATTGTCTGGGGGCCTCTGGTGAGGAAGTAAAATCATGATGGGAGAACATGGCAGAACGAAACCACTCAACCTCACAGCCATGGAGCGAAAGAGAGGAAAAAGAAGAGGGAGCTGTGGTCCAACCATCCCCTTCAAGTCCCAATGACCTAAAGACCCCTCACCAGTCTTAGAGTTCCCACTTCCTCCCCATAGCACTACCCTGGGGATGAAGCCTTTAACCCACAGGCTTTTAGGGGACACTCAAGATCCCACTACAGCATTTTTCACCATCTAGCCTAGGTGTTAGAGCCTTCTGCCTTACCTCCGAGCTCCCCACTCAGCCCCAGCTGTTTCTCCTGTTTCAATCTCTCTGTCTTCCGCTCATATTCCCTAATGGGCAGGCTCCTTCTGGCGCTCTCCCTCGCACCTGGAAAATAAGCCCCTCTAGATGCTGCCAGGTAGCACTCCTTCTCCCCGCCTCTAGAGCTCTGGATAAATGGAAGTAATTTCTGAAAGACTTTAAATTCCCACTCAAGGCTCCAAAAATCCAGGGAGTTCTGGGCAAAACATGTATGCCACGTAAGGTATCACAGTTTCACGGCCAACTGCTTAACTGATGATTTATTTTAACGTTAACTGAAGGAGACCATAGAAATAACCTCTTCCTCCTGTTCCTTGCATTCACAATCTTCTTTAACCTGCACTGGTTTTTTCCCCCTATATCATTCATCTTCTTCTAACAGTTCATAATTTATATATTTAATCTGTTTATTGCTCATTGTCTTCCTCCACGAACTAGAACTATTAGCTCTCTGGGCAATAATGTTTGTGTGTGTGTGTGTGTGTGTGTGTATGTGTTACTGGGGATCAAACCCAGGGGCACTTAACCACAAAGCCACATTACTAGCCCTTTTTTATATTTTATTTAGAGACAGGGTCTCACTGAGTTGCTTAGAGCCTCACTAAGTTGCTGAGGCTGGCTTTGAACTCGTAATCCTCCTGCCTCAGGGTCTTCCCAGCTGCTGGGATTACAGGCATGTGCCACTATGCCCAGTGGGCAGGAATATTTTTTAATTGTGAAGTTAAATAAAGTTTATGGAAAGCCATTGGTTCAGACTGAGCTCCAGCACTAGGTTCCAACAGACCAGACCAGACCAGACCAAATTAGAATGGAGTCACTGGTGCTAGGTGCCACATAATCAAGCAGAACTTCTTGGAAAACGGGGAATGGAACCACCATTTGACCCAGCTATCCCTCTCCTCGGTCTATACCCAAAGGACTTAAATCAGCATACTACAGTGACACAGCCACATCAATGTTTATAACAGCACAATTCACAATAGCTAAACTATGGATCCAACTAGATGCCTTTCAGTAGATGAATGGATAAAGAAAATGTGATATATATATATATATATATATATATATATATATATATATGAATATTATTCAGCATTAAAAGAGAATAAAATCATGGCATTTGAAGGTAAATGGATAGAGTTAGAGAATATAATGCTGCGTGAAGTAAGTTAATCCCAAAAACCCAAACGCCGAATGTCTTCTTTGATATAAGGAGGCTGATTCCTAATAGGGATGGAGAGGCAAGCATGGGAGGAACAGACAAACTTTAGATAGAGCAAAGGGGAGGGAGGTGAAGGGAGGGGGAATGGGGGTAGGAAAGACCGTGGAATGAGATGCACATCATTGCTCTAAGTACATGTATGAAAACACAGATGGTATGACTCTACCTTTTATACAACCAGAGACATGAAAAATTTTGCTCAATTTGTGCAATATGAATTGTAATGCATTCTGCTGCCATATATAACAAATTAGAATAAATAAAATAAATTAAATTTAAAAACCAGTTTTCCCTAACAATAGGAGATTTATAACAACCAATCCAAAAGGGCCAAGTCAACCTGAAGTGGCATGATAAGGTAGTCCCTTCTGCTTTAACCAGAACAAAAAAGTAACCTTGAAATAGCCAATCAAGTTTTTATTCTTTGCTTCTACTTCTTTGGACTTTCTCTTCCTATAAAGCCAACTTCCTCTGCCCTGTTCATTAGACCACTGTTCTATTACATGAATGGCATGCTGCCCAGTTCACAAATTGCTGATAAAAACTAATTAGATCCAACTGGGGTTGTAGCTCAGTGGTGGAGTGCTTGTCCATCACAGGTGAAGCACTGGGTTCAATCCTCAGCAGCATATATAAATAAATTAATTAAATAAAGGCATGCTGTCCATCTACAACTAAAACAAAATATTTTTAAAAAATAATTAGATCATCAAACTCAACTTGTTGGACTTTGGTTTTTTGACAGTGGTAAAACACATATAACATAAAACTTAAAATTGTAACCATTTTAAAATGTCCAGTTCCGTGGCATTAAAGAACATTCACCATGGATTTCCAGAACTCTTTTTATCTTGCAAAACTGAACCTCTACACCCATTAAACAACAGCTCCCCATTCCTCTATACTTTTCCAGCATCTGGCAATCACCATTTTACTTTCCGTCTCTATGAATTTTGCTACTCTAAATACCCCATATAAGTGGAATCCTATAGTCTTGTTTCTTTGGAACTAGTTTACTTCACTTCACATAATATCTTCAAGATCCATCCATGTCTTAGCAAGTATCACAATTTCCTTCTTTTTCAAGACTGAATAAATTCCACATTGGTAAATGAATATACAGTGGACACCCTTATCTTTCAAGGATACGTTTCAAGACTGTAATGAATGCCTGAAATCATGGATGGTACCAAATCCTATGTGATATTTTTTCTATACATATCTTTCTATGATTAAGTTAATTTATGAATTAAAATCTGGGTAACCATCTCTTACTTGCAGTAAATGACTTAGTGTCACTTGTTTCAGAAGGTCCTTTGCTGAAGTCTTCATATAGGTTTAGCCCTTTTTGTATAACACATCATCAATCAGAATGCATTTTCTGTTCTGTCTTTTGCCCACAAATTCAATACCTTTTCCATCTTACCAAAGCTCTTATCACACATTCTGGCTGGAACATTTGCAGTCTGAAGTGCAACAGCAAGTCTAACATGAATTTATTTTTCCTTCTTCAACAATTCCCAGAAAAAAGATATTTCTTATTCAAATCTTAGAAATTTTGGCATACTTATTTTCCCCTTAAGTTGAGAACTTTCACCTTTTCATTTAAAGGAAGAATTCTATGGCATCTCTTTGGTATCTGAATTGTTAGCAAGCATAACTACTCTAGCACTTTGGAGCCATTGTTAAGGGAAACAAGGGTTACCTGAACACAAGCCCTGCAATTCCATAACAGCTGACCTGATAACTGAGACAGCTACGTAGGCCCAGTGGGTATATAGTATCCTCAATGCAGATGTGCTAGACAGAGAAACAATTCTGATCCTAGTCAGGACAGAGCCAGATGGCATGACATTTCATCATGATACTCAGAATAGTACATGATTTATACTTATAAGATATTTTTCTGGAATTTTCCATTTAATATTTTTGGACCATGGTTGACCATGGATAACTGAAACTGAAGGAAGTAAAACCATGGATAAGAAGGACTACAATAGGCCACATTCTATTTATCCACTCATCTGTCTGTCAATGGATACTTGCATTGTTTCTATCTTTTGGCTAATGTAGCTATAAATATGGGTGTACAAAAATCTCTCCAAGATTCCACTTTCAATTATCTAGGGTTTTTAAACCCGAGTGGAATTGTTCAATCATATGGTAATTGTATTTTTAATTTTTTGAGTAGCTGCTGTACTCCATTCCACAATGGCTGCAC
This sequence comes from Marmota flaviventris, assembly GCF_047511675.1. Classification (NCBI taxonomy): domain Eukaryota; kingdom Metazoa; phylum Chordata; class Mammalia; order Rodentia; family Sciuridae; genus Marmota; species Marmota flaviventris. The sequence continues at coordinate 130,083,029 of NC_092501.1, read as the reverse complement.
CATTTTCCAGTTCCACCAACAGAACACAATCATTTCACTTTCTCCACATCTTTATCAAAATTTCTTATTTGCTGAAAGGGAAAGGAACATTTATTGAACTCTGCTACAGAACTGGTGTTGTCCAAGTGGCCCAGCAATGCCTAGGTTTGAATCTTAGCTCCCACATCCAAACATTACACTATGAACATTATTTGTTTTCCTGAAATTCGGGTTATTATGCATCTGTAATAGCATCTCCTTCAAAGGATATTATAAGAATCCAATAAGATTGTGTTAGTCAGCTTTTCATTGCTGTGACCAAATACCTAACAAGAACAAGTTAGATGAGCAAAAATGTATTTGGGCTCATGGTTTCACAGGTTTAGTCCATGACTGACTGGCTCTATTGCTCTGGGCCAAAGGTGAGGCAGAATATCATGGTCAAAGTGTGTGGTGGAGGAAAACTGCTCAACTCATGGCAACCAGGACAGGCGGCGGGGGGGGGGGGGGGAGAGAGAGGAAGCCAGGGACAAAATATATTCCCCAAGCACATGCCCCTAGTGACACACTTCCTCCCACCAGCCCCACCTGCTTTCAGTTACCATCCAGTAATCCACTCAGATGATTAATTCCTTGTTTAGGTTATAGATCTCATAATCTAATAATTTCACCTCTGAATTTCTGCATTGCTTAACAGGAACTTTTGGGGGAACACCTAATATCTAAACCATAACAGAAGTGATATGTGAAAAACTCTCAGCCCAGTGTGTCAGAGACACTTAGAAGTCTCTTTCATGCTCCCTTCTCTCCTAATTTGAACAACACATTAATTTGACTCAAATAGAAAGACTACCAGTAGTCCAGGGTTTGATGGATTTTTTTTTTTTTTTTTACAGAGAAGTCTCTGCATTTTTTTGGTGAGGTTTCATTTGAACACCTTGTGAATCTAAGAGAATCGCCATCAACCAACAACCTTATGTTGTTTCTTTGTTCTTTTGGTCAGTTTTTTCATCACTATGACCAAATGATCAGACAAGGACAATTTTAGAGAAGGAAAAGTTGATGTGGCTCTGATGGTTTCAGAGGCCTCAGTCCACAAAGAGCCAATTCCTTTCCTCAGGGCCCAAGGTAAAGCAGGACAACATAGCAGAAGAGTATGGTGGAGGAAAGCAGCTCAGGGCATGGTACCAGGAAGCAGAAAGAATCTTATCCTCTCACCAAGTACAAATATATATCCCAAAGGCACACTGCAATGACCCAGCTTCTCCAGCGACGCCCTACCTGCCTACAGTTACCACCCAGTTAATCCCTATCAGGTGATTAATGCACTGTTTAGGTTAAGGTTCTCATAACCCAATCATTTCACCACTAAACTTTCTTGCATTGTCTCATGAGCTTTTGGGGGAGACCTCATATCTAACATTCTTCATAGCATGTCATTACCTGAAAGATATATGTCTATTTTTGTTTGTTTTTCCATCTTCCCCACCAAAATATGAGGTCCTTGTAGTCAAGGCCCTTGGTTTACTGTCTGCTTTACTGCCATATTTACAAAGCCAATTGCAATGCCTACCACATAAAAAGCCTCAAGAAATATTTGTTGAAAAAATTAATTTGAGGAGTAATTACCTGGTATAGGCACTGTGGATACTACTTGGCATCTGATAAAATAAAACATAGTTCTTGCCTCCAAGGAGCTCAGTTTCATTAGCAGATGACTGATATACAAACTATTAAATATAGTGTGAGATGCACAGAAAGGATGTATGTAAAAAATACAAAAACAATGACTAAGTCTTGCTGGAGGCTTTCATCAGAAAGAGTCCCTTAGAAATCTTTGGTGATTAAATTTTGCAGGTGGAAAAGAAGGAAAGTTGAGTGATAATAAAGTCACAGGGACGGGGCATATAATAATGTAATTGTGGAAACAAATAATTTTGTGTAGCTAAATATATAATGGAAGGCCATGGGAAACAGGAGAGAAACCCAGAGAGGGAATGGACCATGGAGACTTGTTCTGCTTAAACTTGATTATGCAGACAAAGCCACCAAAAAGTTATACAGAGCAGTGGCATGATGTGATACTCATTTTAGACACCTATTAAGGATTTTTTTTTTTAATTCTTGGGATAGAACCCACAGCTTCACACATGCTAGGTAAACACACTACCACTAAGCTACATGCCCAGCCCTAGAGACTTGTGATGGCCCTAGGATGGCTGGAAGCTTCTTGGGTAGAAGAGCTTCACAGAGCTTCCTGGGGATGAAACCAAGCATTCTGCTGGGCTAGCAACTAGGCCCTGGATTCAAATTTGCACATAATAAGCAAGTGCAGAGAGTCTGAATCTCTGCCCTAACACTTTAAATGAAAGTTTTGTCATGGTTCTAGTCATTTGGGTTTTAGAATAGCTACTTGGGTTAGGATAGTTATATTGGATGGGGAAATAAATAGCCATTGGACATTTGGCTTCAACATTCCACATTTCAAATTCCTTTTCATTTATGTAACTAGCCTAGCCTATACTTTTGTGGACCCACCAGTAATAAAAAAGGGTGTCTATTAAGCTGGGGCTAGTTTGTGTTATTTGAATGAGTGTACTCTGTGTGGAGGAGAAAGATTTGGCCATCCAAGCCAGATTACAGATTGCCCTCCTTGGGTCCAGACTCCACTAGGGGTCAGGGGTTGGGGGAGGTAGTTCAAATGTCTTTCACGACTCTCATCACGACACTAAAATCAGCTTAAAGTCTACCTTCTCCAATAACTTTGTCTCCTCTGGTTGTCCCCTTAACCCCACATTTTCATCCTCACCACATATGGTGAGGATGACATAACATACCTGACATCATCATTGCTAGGTACATGTTTCTTAAGAACAAGACGCATTTCTGACCATCTTAAGTTTCCTAAGGCTGCCATACAAGGTACCACGATTCAGTGGTTTTAAAATAGAAATTTATTATTTTCCAGTTCTAGAAGCCAGAAATGCAAAATCAAGGTGTCAGCAAGGCTGAGCTCCCTCTAACCCTGTAGATGGGAAGTCTTCCTGTGTCTCTCAACTACCAGGGGTTTGCTGGCAGTCTTTGGCTTATAACTGAATGAATGCCAATCTCTGCCTTCATTGCCATATGGCATTCTCCCTCTGTGTCTCTGCCTTCACATGGCCACCTTCTTAAAACAAAACAGTCATGATGGATTAGAGGTTGTTCTGATCTCAATGTTTGCATCACCCCACAATTTGAGTGTTGATGGCATTAGGAAGTGGGGTTTGGGGGTAGTTATTAGGTCATAAGGGAAAAGGTTTCAAGAGATTAGAATCCTTGTAAAAGAGACCCCAAAGAACCCTTCCACCACATCAAGACACAGTGGGAAGGTACCACAGGGGAACCAGGAAATGAGCCCTCACCAGACACTGGATTTGCTGGTGCCTTGATCTTGGACTTACCAGTCTCCAAAAGCGTGAGAAATAAATTTCTGCTCTTAACAAGCCACCCAATGTAGGGTGTTTTGCTTGAGCAGACTGAGATATGTACTACCTTGCTTTGAGAAAGAATCTGTTCCAGGCCTCTCTCTTGGCTTTGTGGTAGTTTGCTGGCAGTCTTTTGTTGTTTCTCAGATGATATATGCATCACTCCAATGTTGTATTCACATGATGTTCTCACTTTCTCTATGTATTTGTATCCCAATTTCCCCCTTTTCATAAAGACACAGTCATATTGGCTTGGGGTCTTCCCTACTCCAGTATGATTTCACCCAAAACAATTATATCTGCAATGCCCCTATTTCCAAAGGAAGTTACATTCTGAGAAACTGGGGGTTAGTACTTCAACGTGTCTTCTCTGAGATGCTCATCTGCATATTTAGGTCAGTGCTATGATTGTGACAGGAAATGCTGTTTATTCACGTGAATGAAGTCATCTAGCCAGATGTCTGTCTATAAAAGAGCACAATAGCACCGTTACTGCCCTTGTGCTACACATGGAACAGTTTTGCTTTCAAGATGACTTGGGATTCTGTCAAACTTGTGGCCATTCTGACTGAAAACTGGAACCAGAATTTTTCAGTGCCTCTTGAGATATAATGGCACCATCAAATTTTAGCATGATAGCAAATAGAATTAAGGTTAATGAGGCCTATTCAGATACTTCTGTGCCATCAAATCATCCTAGGGCTTTCAAAGGACAATGATGGTTTTAATCATAGCCTCTTTGTAATTAGTAATGACAATATTTCCTTCAGGTCACCCTAGAGGGCTGCAGCATTGCAGGTTGTCACCCTTGTAATTGCCAGCTGGCAAAGAGCCAAATGAGGGGGGTGGCAGGGAGAGGTCTGCTACCAAACCAAACAGGAGTTTGTTTTGAATTAAGCACTCAACCTGCTGGTAGGGAAATCAGCTACGATTGCACCCTGCCATTTATATAATGTAAAAAAGATGTTAAAATAAAAATACATATTCTGTATTCTTGTAGCTGTTAATAGTCCTCAGAGTTCTTTCTCATTAAGGTATTTCCAATGGGACCCACAGAATTCAAGTTCATGATTGAAGGAGCTGCCCTTATGCCAGAGAAGGGTCCCTGAGAATAATCAAGAAGACATGGTTTGTGTGCCTTTCATTTATTTCGTTTCATCCAAGCAAACAGTTGCAAGAACAGACATTTCCTATTGCCTGGGCAACGTTTTAATCACTGTTTAAATATTTGCCATCCTGTCTTTGTTTGGGTTAGAAATGCTGAGTTGTGTGATACAGATTGGTACCTTCTGCTGAGTGAAATATAGATTTCATCTTCTGAACTAGAGCTATGTTCACTAGAAATAGTTTTCCCCCACCCCTTACTTTCACTACTTGTCCTTTGTTTTATGCATTATTTTAAACCCTTTCATATCTTTTCAAATGCCTACAGGTTACTGACAAATTATCCCCAAGTAATTCAAATACCTCCAGTGTCAGCAAACCTGGCTCTATGGATGACTCATTAAAATTTTTAAGGGACTTTAAGTCAATTCTTCTGTGTTGCAGCCCAGAAAAATATCACTCTCAGGCAAGGACATCGTTAGGCCGTGGACATTCTGAGATCAAGGTAAAATGAGTTTTGGCCTCAGGCCAGTTTCTGATTGGCAATGAGTTTGTGCCAAGGACCTCTTCTATTAATGAAGGCCTGTAAAGGTTGAGTTAAATCCAGGCTAACTTGTGTAACCTGATTATCCCTGGGCCCCACCAGAATGGGTGTGCTTACATGGTCGCATTAACAGTAATAACTCAAATTTCATTGCCTCTTATTCCTACCTGCTGATGGAAGGCCTCTGGCTCCCTGTTTTGCAGAATTTTTAATAAAAGTGTACTTTCAGCTTTAACAGTGAACTCCCTCCCAGTGCAGCACTTCACAAGTCTAATGGAAGCGGAATACGAAATAAATAAAAGTGACAGGCATCTTTCTCACTGCTGTTCCTCAGCTCTGATAATTATAGTTCCGTTTTTTTTGTTTTGTTTTGTTTTGTTTTGTGTTGTGTTGTTCCTGCTTATCATGTAATGTTTCTTCTCCCCTAGGATAAGCACCTTTGCACACATGTATCTTCTCAGTCCTCATCAGCAGGACTTTCCAAATGTCCAGTTCTAAATCCCACTCAAACTCTATCTGAAGACCCCATTACACCTGAAATAAATGCTCACTCTTCTGGAAAAACAAACATAACTAAAATTACAACCTAAGTAATTACTACCAAGTCTTCTATGAAAGAAAGCTAGAAAAACTGAATAAAATATTAAAAAACATGTTTGATGACACAAAAGAAATAAACATAGAGTAAACAATTTATCAGAACAGAACCCACAAGACACAAGACAGAAAAGAATGAGAAGAGCCCCATAATAGCCCCCTTGCTGCCATTAAACAGTTTGCAGGCATGGCACAGGAAGGGGGACTCAAATGCAGCCCAACAGATTCCCTATGACAAAGAAATGGAAATGAAGATCTGAAAAGACGGAGAAGAGAGGGAGAAAAAAATGATGTAAGGAAAAAGAACTAGATATATGTAGAGGGTCTCCTTGATTAGAACTCTATTTTACAGAGTACAAATCAGTGCATAGTGGTGAGTAAACTAGTTATGGGACAACTTTAAGTGGGTAATTACCTTTAATATGTAGACAACTGGAGTCCCCAAAGGAATGAGAAAAATAGTACCCAAAATATTGCCATGCCAAAAAAAAAATGCCAAATATTTTCCAAGTTCATTGAAAATCATAAACCCATAAATTCACATATTCAAAAGGGTCAACAAATTCCCAAGGACAAGAAACAAGGAAGACCAAAACCCGACATAATCAAACCACTCAAAATCAATAATAGATATAAATAGATAGATAGATAGATAGAGCAGCCATAGGGAAAAAAAACATATTATATACAAATGAACAAAAAATAAATAAAATAAAATTTCTTATTAAAAACAATGCAAACGAGAAGACAATAGATCAGCATCTTTATTTTTAATCCCCTACCTTGCCTTGTTAAAATCAAGGTTATTCATTCTGTAGGAGGCTTTACAATAACTCTCTAGTCTAACACAGCATTTCCTGTGTCTGTCCCAATTTTTTTCCCAATCCTCCAATATGGAGGGAAGGATTCCTTTCCAAGAGTAACTATTTTTTCTGTTGTTGTTTTTGTTTTTAGTTATACATGACAGTGGAATGTATTTTGACTTATCATAGATACATGTTGTATAACTTCCCATTTTTGTGGTTGTACATGATATGGGGTTACACTGGTGTGTATCATATATGAACATAGGAAAGTTATGTTTGATTCATTCTACTGTATTTACTGTCTTTCCTATTCCCATCTTCCCTCTCTTCCCCCCTCTCTGGCCCCTCCAATCTGGTGAACCTCCACTCCTCCCTCCTCACCCCAATATCACCCCACTCCTGCCTATTGTGAGTCAGCATCCACATAGTAGAGAGAACATTTGACCTCTGGTTTGGGGGGATTGGTTTATTTCACTTAACATGATAGTCTCTAGTTCCATCCATTTACTGGCAAATGCCATAATTCCATTCTTCTATATGGATGAATAATATTCCATTATGTATATATACCACATTTTCTTTATCTATTCATCTGTTGAAGGGTACCTAGGTTGGTTCCACAGCTTAGCTATTGTGAATTGAGGTGCTATAAACATTGATGTGGTCGCATCACAGTATTCTATAGATCAGCATCTTTAAAATAAAATAAAACAAGCTAGAATTCTATGCTCATTGAAAAATATCTTTCAAAAATTATGGTACAATAAGGACATTTTCAGACAAATAAAGATAAATGACTTTATGACCAGCAAACCCACACTATAGAAATGCTAAGAAAGTTCTGGAGGCAGAAGGAAATATAACTATACAAAAGAATGAAGAGCATCATAAAAGGTAACCAAATGGTTAAATATGTTCCTTACAGTATTTAAATATCTTTGGAACATTATTTGTGATTTAAACAAAATGTAACAAGATACTGCGGTTTCATTATATAACGATTAAGCAAAATGTCTGACAGCGATATCATGAAGGCCAAGTAGAGAAATGAAAGAATACTGTATGTGAAGTGGTGTAATACCATTCAAAAGTATGTAATGGTAAGTTAAGTATGCATACCAAAAAAAAAACCATGAAAATAACAACACTAAGAGTTCTAGTTAATAACATAAGAGATAAATGGAATCAAACAAAATAATTTTTAAAAACTTAACACCAAAAAACTAAAAAACCCAGTCAAAAAATGGGCAAAAGAATTGAAAAAGCATTTCACAAAAGATGAAATACGATGGGTCAACAAATATATGAAAAAATGTTCAACTTCTCTACAATTAGAGAAATCCATATTAAAACTACACTGAGATTTCATCTCACTTCAATCAGAATGGCAATTATGAAGAATACAAGTAACAATAAACATTGGCGAGGATGTGGAGAAAAAGGCACACTCATACATTGCTGGTGAAAACACAAATTGGTGCAACCCTCTGGAAAGCAGTAAGGAGATTCCTCAGAAAACTTGGAATGGAACTGCCATTTGACCCAGTTACCCCACTCCTCAGTACATATCCAAAAGAGTTAAAACCAGCATACTGCAGTGACACCACCACAACAATTTTTACAGCAGGTCAATTCATAATAGCTAAGCTATGGAAACAACCAAGATGCCCTTCAACAGATGAAGGGATAAAGAAAATGTGGCATATATATAAAATAAGTTATTACTTAGCCGTATAGAAGAATGACTTTATGATTTTTGCTAGTAAATGGATGGATCTGGAAACTATCATGCTAAGTGAAATAAGCCAAACCCAAAAATCCAAAGGTCAAATGTTCTCTCTGATATGTGGATGCTAACACACAATTCTGGGGGGAGAATAGAAGTTCATTGGAATAGACAAAGGAGAATGAAGGGAAGGGGATGAGACTAGGAAAGACAGTAAAATGACTCTGACATAACTTTCCTTTGTTCACATCATGTACAACCATAAGAATGGGATCTGAATTAGAATAAGTTATACTCCAGGTATGTATAATATGACAGTAATAATATCTAAATATATTATATATCAAATATATCTAAAAAATCAAATAAAAATAATAATTTTTAAAAACAGTGAAGGAGATGGAACAAATAGAAGAAAAATAGAAAGATTTAAAACAAATCATATCAATAGTCACAAAATAAATGTTCTAAACATTTCAATGAAAATCTGCAGATTTAAAGCTTAATGAAAAAGCAAGTTCCAACTGTATGTTGCCAACCACAAATAAAGTAAATTTAAGAAAGGAGAACATTTCTGGAGAGAAAGATGACAAAGAAACCAATTCACCAAGCCGACATAGTAATCTGAAATGTGTATGTACCCAATAACAGAGCTTAAAAATGCATAAAGGAAAAGCTGAAAGGGGAAAAAGACAAATCCATAATTATAGTCAGAGATTTCAGTATTATATATATATATATATATATATATATATATATATATATATATATATATATATATATATATATATATCAACAAAGTGTATATATATGATATATATATCATATATATACAGACATATTAAAAAGGTAACCCACAAAATAGGAAAAATACTTGCAAATCATGTATCTGGTATGGAATTAACACAGAGAATATATGGAGAGCTCTTAAAACTCAACAACAAAAACAAACCAATTTAAAAATGAGCAAAAGACTTGAATAGATCTTTCTCCAAAGAAGATGTATAAATGGCCAATAAGCACATGAAAAGATGCTCAATATCATTAACCATTAGGAAAATACAAATCAAAACTATAATGAGATATATTGTAGCACACTCATTATGAGGGCTACTATCAATACAGACAAACATAATAAAAATTCTGGTGATGACATGGAGAAATTGGAGCTCTGTACTCTGCTACTGGTGGGCTAAGTAAAATGGTACAGCTGCTGTGGAAAATAGTATGGAGGTTCCTCAAGAGATTGAAAATAGAATTGCCATATGATCAGCCATTCCACTTCTGGGTACACACTCAAAAAAAAAAATGAAAGCAAGGTCTTACTGATATATTTGTGCACCCGTGTTCATAGCTGCATTATTCACAATAGCCAAAATGTAGAAGCAACCCAAGTGTCCATTGACAGATGAATGGCATATATATAATGGAATGTTATTCAGTCTGAAAAAGGAAGAAAATTCTGACATATGCTACAGTATGAATGAATCTTGAGGACAGTATGCTATGTGAAATAAGCCTGTCACAAAAACTAAAAATAATGTAAGGTACCACTTATATGAAGTCCTAGAGTAGTCCAACTCATAATGATAGAAAGTAGAAGAATGGTTGCCAAGGGCTGAGTTGAAAGGGAGTTAGTGTTTAGTGGGTAGAGAGTTTCAGTTTTGCAAAATGAAAGTGTTCCAGAGATAGACAGTGGTGATGGTTGCTCAATGATGTGAATTGCTTAATACCACTGAACTGTACATTCAAAAATGATTGAGATAGTAAAGGTTATATGTGCATTTCCCCAGAATACAAAATTGGATTCTGGAGATCCAATAATAAGATGGGTGGCGATGGATACATAAATTCATTTAATTATAATCATCATTAAATAATGTATGCCTATAGCTAATCATCATGTTGTATACCTTGAATATATACCATCTTTATCAATTAAATATTTTTTTTATTGTTGGTTGTTCAAAACATTACATAGTTCTTGATAGATCATCTTTCACACTTTGCTTCAAGTGGGTTATGAACTCCCATTTTTAGCCCATATACAGATTGCAGAATCACATCAATTACACATCCATTGATTTACATATTGCCATACTAGTGACTGTCGTGTTCTGCTACCTTTCCTATCCTCTACTATCCCCCCTCCCCTCCCCTCCCCTCCCCTCTTCTCTCTCTACCCCCTCTACTGACCTTCATTTCTCCCCCTTGTATTATTTTTCCCTTTCCCCTCATTTCCTCTTGTATGTTCTTTTGTATAACCCTGAGGGTCTCCTTCCAATTCCATGCAATTTCCCTTTTCTCTCCCTTTCCCTCCCACCTCTCATCTCTGTTTAATGTTAATCTTCTTCTCATGCTCTTCGTCCCTACTCTGTTCTTAGTTACTCTCCTTATATCAAAGAAGACATTTGGCATTTGTTTTTTAGGGATTGGCTAGCTTCACTTAGCATAATCTGCTCTAGTGCCATCCATTTCCCTGCAAATTCTATGATTTTGTCATTTTTTAATGCAGAGTAATACTCCATTGTGTATAAATGCCACATTTTTTTAATCCATTCGTCTATTGAAGGGCATCTGGGTTGGTTCCACAGTCTCGCTATTGTGAATTGAGCTGCTATGAACATCGAAGTAGCAGTGTCCCTGTAGCATGCTCTTTTTAGGTCTTTAGGGAATAGACCAAGAAGGGGAATAGCTGGGTCAAATGGTGGCTCCATTCCCAGCTTTCCAAGAAATCTCCATACTGCTTTCCAAATTGGCTGCACCAATTTGCAGTCCCACCAGCAATGTACAAGTGTACCCTTTTCCCCACATCCTCGCCAGCACTTGTTGTTGTTTGACTTCATAATGGCTGCCAATCTTACTGGAGTGAGATGGTATCTTAGGGTGGTTTTGATTTGCATTTCTCTGACTGCTAGAGATGGTGAGCATTTTTTCATGTACTTGTTGATTGATTGTATGTCCTCCTCTGAGAAGTGTCTGTTCAGGTCCTTGGCCCATTTGTTGACTGGGTTGTTTGTTATCTTATTGTCTAATTTTTGGAGTTCTTTGTATACTCTGGATATTAGGGCTCTATCTGAAGTGTGAGGAGTAAAGATTTGTTCCCAGGATGTAGGCTCTCTATTTACCTCTCTTATTGTTTCTTTAGCTGAGAAAAAACTTTTTAGTTTGAGTAAGTCCCATTTGTTGATTCTAGTTATTAACTTTTGTGCTATGGGTGTCCTATTGAGGAATTTGGAGCCAGACCCCACAGTATGTACATCGTAGCCAACTATTTCTTCTATCAGACGGCGTGTCTCTGATTTGATATCAAGCTCCTTGATCCATTTTGAATTAACTTTTGTGCATGGCGAGAGAAAGGGATTCAGTTTCATTTTGTTGCATATGGATTTCCAGTTTTCCCAGCACCATTTGTTGAAGATGCTATCCTTCCTCCATTGCATGCTTATAGCCCCTTTATCAAATATAAGATAGTTGCAGTTTTGTGGATTGGTTTCTGTGTCCTCTATTCTGTACCATTGGTCCACCCGCCTGTTTTGGTACCAGTACCATGCTGTTTTTGTTACTATTGCTCTGTAGTATAGTTTGAAGTCTGGTATCACTATACCGCCTGATTCACACTTCCTGCTTAGCATTGTTTTTGCTATTCTGGGTCTTTTATTTTTCCATATGAATTTCATGATTGCTTTCTCTATTTCTACAAGAAATGCCTTTGGGATTTTGATTGGCATTGCATTAAACCTATAGAGAACTTTTGGTAATATCGCCATTTTGATGATGTTAGTTCTGCCTATCCATGAACAGGGTATATTTTTCCATCTTCTAAGATCTTATTCTATTTCTCTCTTTAGGGTTCTGTAGTTTTCATTGTATAAGTCTTTCGCCTCTTTTGTTAGGTTGATTCCCAAGTATTTTATTTTTTTTGAAGATATTGTGAATGGAGTGGTTGTCCTCATTTCCATTTCAGAGGATTTGTCGCTGATATACAAGAATGCCTTTGATTTATGCATGTTGATTTTATATCCTGCCACTTTGCTGAATTCATTTATTAGCTCTAATAGTTTCTTTGTAGAGCCTTTTGGGTCTGCTAGGTATAGAATCATATCATCTGCAAATAGTGATAATTTAAGTTCTTCTTTTCCTATTTTTATGCCTTTAATTTCTTTCATCTGTCTAATTGCTCTGGCCAGCGTTTCAAGAACTATGTTGAACAGAAGTGGTGAAAGAGGGCATCCCTGTCTTGTTCCAGATTTTAGAGGGAATGCCTTCAATTTTCCTCCATTCAGAATGATGCTAGCCTGAGGCTTAGCATAGATTGCTTTTACAATATTGAGGTATGTTCCTGTTATCCCTAGTTTTTCTAGAGTTTTGAACATAAAGGGATGCTGTACTTTGTTGAATGGTTTTTCCGCATCTATTGAGATGATCATATGGTTCTTCTTTTTAAGTCTATTGATGTGGTGAATAACATTTATTGATTTCCGTATATTGAACCAGCCTTGCATCCCAGGGATGAATCCTACTTGATCATGGTGCACAATATTTTGATATGTTTTTGTATCCGATTTGCCAGAATTTTATTGAGGATTTTTGCATTTAGGTTCATTAGAGATATTGGTCTGAAGTTTTCTTTCTTTGAAGTGTCTTTGTCTGGTTTAGGTATCAGGGTGATGTTCGCCTCGTAGAATGAATTTGGAAGTTCTCCCTCTTTTTCTATTTCCTGAAGTAGCTTGAAAAGTATTGGTATTAGTTCCTCTTTAAAGGTTTTGTAAAATTCTGCTGTATACCCATCCGGTCCTGGGCTTTTCTTAGTTGGTAGTCTTTTGATGGTTTCTTCTATTTCCTCGATTGATATTGGTCTGTTTAGGTTGTCTATATCCTCCTGACTCAATCTGGGCAGATCATATGACTTCAGAAATTTATCGATGCCTTCACTATCTTCTAATTTATTGGAGTATAAGGATTCAAAATAATTTTTGATTATCTTCTGTATTTCTGAAGTGTCTGTTGTGATATTGCCTTTTTCATCCCGTATGCTAGTAATTTGAGTTCTCTCTCTTCTTCTCTTCGCTAGCATGGCTAAGGGTCTGTCGATTTTGTTTATTTTTTCAAAGAACCAACTTTTAGTTTTGTCAATTTTTTCAATTGTTTCTTTTGTTTCGATTTCATTAATTTCAGCTCTGATTTTAATTATTTCTTGCCTTCTACTTCTTTTGCTGTTGTTTTGCTCTTCTTTTTCTAGGATTTTGAGATGAAGTATGAGATCATTTATTTGTTGGTTTTTTCTTTTTTTAAGGAATGAACTCCAAGCAATGAATTTTCCTCTTAGAACTGCTTTCAATGTGTCCCATAGATTCCGATATGTTGTGTCTGTGTTTTCATTAATCTCTAAGAATTTTTTAATTTCCTCCTTGATGTCTTCTATAACCCATTGATCATTCAGTAACCTATTGTTCATTCTCCAAGTGATGTATGCTTTTTCCTTCCTTCTTTTATCATTGATTTTCAGTTTCATTCCATTATGATCAGATAGGATGCATGGTATTATCTCTACTCCTTTATATTGTCTAAGAGTTGCCCTGTGACATAATATATGATCTATTTTTGAGAAGGATCCATGTGCTGCTGAGAAAAAAGTGTAACTACTTGATGTTGGGTGGTATATTCTATATATGTCAATTAAGTCTAGGTTATTAATTGTGTTATTGAGTTCTATAGTTTCCTTATTCAACTTTTGTTTGGAAGATCTGTCCAGTGGCGAGAGAGGTGTGTTGAAGTCTCCCATGATTATTGTATGGTGGTCTATTAGACTCTTGAACTTGAGAAGAGTTTGTTTGATGAACATAGCTGCACCATTGTTTGGGGCATATATATTTATGATTTTTATGTCTTGTTGGTGTATGGTTCTCTTAAGCAGTATGTAGTGTCCCTCTTTATCCCTTTTGATTAACTTGGGCTTGAAATCTATTTTATTTGATATGAGTATGGACACTCCTGCTTGTTTCCGAAGTCCATATGAGTGATATGATTTTTCCCAACCTTTCACCTTCAGCCTATGTATGTCTTTTCCTACCAAATGCGTCTCCTGTAGGCAGCATATTGTTGGGTCTTGTTTTGTGATCCATTCTACTAGCCTGTGTCTCTTAATTGGTGAGTTTAAGCCATTAACATTTAGGGTTATTATTGAGATACGGGTTGTTGTTCCAGCCATATTTGTTTATTTATGTTACTAAACATGGTTTGTTTTCCTCTTTGATTATTCCCCCCCCTTTACTGTCCTACCTCCCACTCTTGGTTTTCATTGTTATTTTCCATTTCCTCTTCCTGTAATGTTTTGCCAAGGATGTTTTGAAGAGATGGTTTTCTAGCTGCATATTCTTTTAACTTTTGTTTGTCGTGGAAGGTTTTAATTTCATCTTCCATCCTGAAGCTTAATTTCGCTGGATACACAATTCTTGGTTGGAACCCATTTTCTTTCAGTGTTTGAAATATGTTATTCCAGGATCTTCTAGCTTTCAGAGTCTGTGTTGAAAGATCAGCTGTTATCCTGAATGGCTTGCCCCTAAATGTAATCTGCTTCCTTTCTCTTGTAGCTTTTAAAATTCTCTCCTTATTCTGTATGTTGGGCATCTTCATTATAATGTGTCTAGGTGTGGATCTCTTATAATTTTGCACATTCGGCGTCCTGTAGGCTTCTAGAATTTGGGATTCTGTCTCATTCTTCAAGTCTGGGAAGTTTTCTCGTATTATTTCATTGAATAGACTGCTCATTCCTTTGGTTTGGAGTTCTATACCTTCCTGTATCCCAATGACTCTTAAGTTTGGTCTCTTAATGTTATCCCATATTTCTTGGATGTTCTGCTCATGGTTTCTTAACAGTCTTGCTGAGCTGTCTATGTTCTTTTCAAGTTGAAATACGTTGTCTTCATTGTCTGATGTTCTATCTTCTAAGTGTTCTACTCTGCTGGTAGTATTCTCAATTGAGTTTTTAAGTTGGTTTATTGCTTCCTGCATTTCTAGGATTTCTGTTTGTTTGTTTTTTATAACCTCTATCTCCCTGTATAGTTGATCCTTTGCTTCCTGGATTTGTTTGTGTAATTCCTTGTCGAAGTGATCTTTCATTGTCTGATTTTGCTATCTAATGTCTTCCTTGATACTCCAGATCATCTGAAGCATATATATCCTGAATTCTTTATCTGACATTCCATCTGCTGCAGCTGTTACCTCTTCTAAAGTTGAGTTGACCTGCATTGCTTGTAGTCCTTTCTTTCCTTGTCTTTTCATACTGCTTGCGTTTCTTTCTTCTTGGTGAAACTGTTGTGTTTTTGAAATTTCCCCCCCCCCATATATTTATATTGCTCTTGTATAGTTGAAAAGTCTCCCTTGCAGGTGCGGGCGGGGGCTCTGCTCTGCCCCTCCTCCAATTGGTGTGAGGTGTCTACCACGCCCGCGGACCCCTGGGCCTGATCCGCCGTTCTGTCGCAGGTCTGCCTACCTTGCAGGTGGGGGCGAAGGCTCTGCCCTGCCCCTCCTACCACGCCCGGGGACCGCTAGGCCTGATCTGCAGGTTGGTCGCAGGTCTGCCCACCTTGCGGGCACGGGTGTCAGTTCCGCTCCGCCCCCACTCCAATTGGGGTCACTTGACCACCACACAGGCGGGCTGCTGGGCCTGATCTGGGCGCGGGCGAAGGCTCTGCTCTGCCCCTACTCCAGTTGGGGTGAAGTGTGTACCACGCTGGCAGGCCGCTGGGCCTGCTCCGCCGGTCTGTCGCAGGCAATTAAATATTTTTAAATAAATAAATAAAACTGGGAAAAATCCAGATCTTAATATCTAGAGACATTAGAGACCTATATATTTAAGTAGTAAAATATAAAGAAAAGCTTTATATGTCATTACAATGAAAGTTAGGGTAGTGATTATCTTTATGAAGAAAAGAGTTGGTGATTGGCAAGGGGCATGAGATGCCAGTGATCTTCTATTTCTTGACTTGAATGGTTGTTCTGCAATCACTTGCTTTATATTATTAAGCTGTACATATTTTCATGTACAATTTTTATATGTATAATATTCCATGATTCTTTCCACATTTTTATCGGTACAATATAGTTGTACATAATGATGGGATTGGTGGTTACCTATTCACACATGCACACAATATAACAATATAATTTGGCCAATATCACTCCATAATTTTTATATACCAAATTTTTTAGAAAAGACTTCTCTGGCCAGGCTTCTACACTTTATGTGTGAGTAATGTATTCAAGGAGAGGCTATTGGCTGAACACTGATCTGTCAGTGCCAAAACTAGATTCAGGAGAGAACTGGCTTCAAATTATTTTTTCATATGTGCTGATGGTTGTCAGATTTAGTGCAATAAACCAAGCCAGGGCAGGCACTCCTGTGTTTTCACTCATTATCATTTATTTATACCAATGCATTCATTAAGTGCAGCAATATTAAACACTGTGTTCCAAGCACTGGGCAAGGGACTAAGGTTTCAGTGATGAACAAGTTAGGCATGAGGGAAGGAGAAGGGGGAGAGAGAGAGAGAAAGAGAAAACAGACAAGCAAACAATATTAACACTTGTGTGGAGTGAATGAACAAATGCTACTGTTTCTTTATCAAGAAGAATCTGTATCAGAATATAATAGGGAAAAAAATCGGAGAAGTTACCTCTTATGGAAGGTAACTTCCCAAATTCCTTAATAAAGAAGTTCAACAGAAATCCATGTGATATATTAAGAGTACCCCTTTGGGAGAAAAAAAATTATGGGTTCTCTTCTCTTAAATTAAGTCCTTTTGGGAAGTCTACCCTATAAGTACACTATTACAACATGTCAATGGAAAAAAAGCATTTATGTATACACAGACTATCCCTAAATTATGATGGTTCAACTTGCCATTTTTCAACTTGATGAAGATGTAAAAGCCACACGCATGAAGCTTATACACACCTCTCTCTCTCAATGCTGGGCAGCAGCAGCAAAGCACAGTTCCCAGTCAGCCCTGCTATCCCAGGGATACCAACTACCCCAGTATTATTATCCTAGTGGTTACAGCAGCTGATGTCCCCAGAAAAACTCTTTTCATAGATATGTTCTCAGAACAACACAGGGTACTGTGTTGCTAAACCCTGGTGGGATGTAGATCATGTAGATTAAATGCATTTTCAACTTGGGATATTTTCAACTTACTTGAAGCTTATCAGGATGTAAGCCCTTCATAAGTCTAGGAGTGCCTATAGATCAAGATAGGTCCTTTTAAAGAACAATATGTTTTGCATCCTTGGGATCATTGAAATTTAATGTTGTGTCTGTAGTCTTCTCTTTTCATGTTTGGTTTATTGTGGACTGCACACTTTTTAGTTGACTTTAATGATTATGTCAGGACCTGCTCTAGGCACTGGGATACAAGGATGATGGTGTCCTATCAGACAGGAGTATTCCAGTATTAGAGGAACTCAAAGGCTTTGGCTAACCACCAGGGCTAACATGAGCTCCTAGATGGGAATTTCACATCATATGATATTTCTAGTCTCAGACTAGACTACAGACTCAAAGGAACTTGGCAGGACAGGGAAGTTCAGACTGGGCAGTGCACATGTATGAGGGGTCCCTCAGCTGGCCTTCTAAACAGTAAACTGCTCAAACATTGCCTGGCCATATTAATTTTTTCATTAATTAAACCATTATTTATTGAGCACCAACTACCCCAGTATTATTATCCTAGTGGTTACAGCAGCTGATGTCCCCAGCAAAACTCCTTTCAGAGATATTTTCTCAGAACAGATAATAAATGTCTTATGTGGGTTTAGGGCCCTCACCCAGGGTCACATGGCAGTAGATGGCAGAGCTGGGGTGAAAAGTTTGCTGACACAAGAGCTCCCACCATACCTCTTGGTGGATTTGCACATCAGCCTGGTGGTTAGCCAAAGCCTTTGGGTTCCTCTAATACTGGAATGCTCCTGTCTGATAGGACACCATCATCCTTGTGCCCTGCTTCTGAGCATGGCACGAGCATAATCTGAGCAGGAGTCACCAGCAGAAAGAGAACACTTTTCCCATTTGGTACCTTCAAGACTGTGCTGCCCTCAGGGCTGGGCTGAAGGGTGGGAAGAGTTAGTAAGACAGTAGACACCTTGAAGCCAACCTCTTATCCCAGAGGTGTGGGAGTGCAGGGTAGGAAGCATGCCTTGGAGCTGGTTTAACAATTCCACCCTGAGGAAAGTGCTCAGCAAACTGAATTTAGGCAGGCTTATCAAAGAACCCACTGGTTTGCAGAAAACAGGAATCAATCCTAAGTGATTCATGCCATCATCAAAGTAACAATGTTATATCCAAGTTACCTGTATTCAGCATGAAGTGGTAGAGCTCCTGCTGTAGTTCCAGCTACTTCTTAGGGAGGCTGAAGCAGGAGGAAAATAACTTGAGTCCAGGAGTTCAAGGCCAGCCGGGCAACACAGTGAGACGCCCATCTCAAAAAAGAGAATTAAAAATTACCTGGCTTTCTTACTTCTCCAAGGTCAAAAGCAAATATCACTCAACCTCCAGGGCCACCCCAGAAAGACATATGAAAATAATATGAGGCTCATCGAATGCTCCATTCTCCCAAAGGACACCCATCACTACTTCTATCCCTGCATGTGACAATGGCCCACCTGTCTATATGAGGCATGTCACTACTCCAACGGCAGAGAGTTCTTCCAGTCTTCTCAGACCAGAGATAACCTCTCCATGAAAGGAGAGATTCCTCTCCAAGGAAGTGGAGAAAGATGAAGTATATATATATATATATAACACCTGTGCTACTAGAAGAGCAAAGTATAAGATCTGGGCAGAAGAAAAGAATGTGTTTTTCATTTATCTTAATTAGATTTTCAGGGATTTTTTTTCATTCTTTTTTTCTGTCTATATGAATCAAGAAAGAGAATGGCAGTAAGAATGTATATAGGACCTTTTCTAATACTTCCATCTCCTTAGAGATATGGAATTTGACGTCATATTAGACCTTAAAAAAAAGGTCTGGTATCTTGGCATATCCTGAGCAGATGTGCACAGTGACAGCTACCAGCATCCTGGGGTCAGATTCTACCAGTTTCCTCTAATGTAGCCATGCCCAGCCTCACCCCAGCTAAAACAGATCAGAAAGCCTGCCCTCTTTGCATTTAAAAATGTTTGCAAGTCATCCAGGGAATTTATTTCCTTCCTCAAAAAATGAGCACCTCAACATTTATTTTGTGAAGAAGCAAAGAAGAGTATCTTGCAGCCCACAGTCTGTGGGCTCACCCCAAAATTGAGAAAATATTCTCATGACTGAGAACTACACTTGTAAGGCTGAACAACTCTATTCATTTCTTTCTCTCCTTCAATATGAAATGAAGATAACCTGTTGGAGAACTGTTTATTTGGCTCGTTGAAATACCAGTTCCTCCTCTTAACAATACTGTGTTAGCATGAAATTTTACTGACATAATTTCAAACCTCCGTTTGTACCCAGGCACTTCTGTATAACAGAAGCTTCTCTTGACGGCCAAGAGCCATTAATCAGAAGAAATGGATGCTGAAGACCCCGCAAGGGGTGTAGGGATTCTGTTCTGTGCAGACAGTTTCCTTCTTCTGCCCCATTTTGGCCTAGGTCCCAGCTGAAGACACAGGACCCTCCCTTGCAGAACAGGGGCTGCAGGAGGATACTTGGGGTCAGGGAGGTACTGCGGCTTTCCGAATCTCTGGTGACATTAGTGGGTGTCAGGATAACCAAAGAAGGCAGTGAGGGGTATAAAATGTAGTTACTCTGCCTAAGACCAGATAAACTATGGGGACCTTTCAAGTTCATAACCTGCAGTTTTTAGAGATATCTACATGTCAGCCAGAACTGGTCAACTCCACAACAACACCATCTTTGTCAAAGGCAATGCCTGGCCCCCACCCAGTAAGCCCATTTTCTTCATGCCCACTCGTTCTTTCCTGGCATTTGAAAGGCAAAGGAAAGGGAAAGGTCTAAGAAGGTAAATAGGTTACTTGAGTTCACAGACTTGATATTTTACAACGAGGCTAAACTAAATTACTTGAAGGTCCTAGATTAAATTTGTGCCACCAGTGACCACACATTTTCAAGAGTTGGTGGGTATAATGGACTAAAATGATGCTAATGATACTATCAATATTCAAGCCACAGAAAGGGAGAGAACTGTCAGAAACAGAGAAAGAGCGGCGCGATCCCTCTAACTCCTTTATTTTGTACCTGGCCTGGGCGGTGAGGAGATTTGATGTTAGCTTTTGGTTTTTTGCTGGCGGCAAGCACATTTCATTGTCGAGCTGTGCCGTGCCAGTTAGTGACATAATGTCCACGTGGTAATATGATACGGTAAGCACAAATGCAGTGCACAAACCAGACTGCAGCCTGAGAAAGACAAGCTCTTCCATATATCACCGGGAATGGCTTGGAACTCAGGGCGAGTGTTCTGAAGCAATCGCACATGAATTCACCTTCAAGAGATTACAGGCTGATGTCACCAGGAGAGTGAAGTCATCAGAAATGACCTAAACTGATGGGACGTTGCCAGAACAAAGCCGTGCTGTGCAGACACACGGCTTAACTCCTTCTGGGCTTAAGATTTCTCTGAAGAGCTTTTTGGTGAATAAGAGGAGTTTTCAACTGGGGGCAACAAAGCCAATGTGACCCCCACTCTCCTTGGTATCAGTCAGTGACACATGAAGGGAAAGAACTGAGAACAAGTAGTTTCCACTAAACAAACACTCAAGAGGTAAGCCTTATCTTTTTATCCAAGACTTCTACCCTGCCTCTATAGTTTCTCAGACGAATAGTGCTAGCAGGCTTTTAATAAATAGCAATGAAAGTGAGTTGCTTTCACTTCAGAATTAAGT
Organism: Marmota flaviventris; assembly: GCF_047511675.1. NCBI lineage: Eukaryota > Metazoa > Chordata > Mammalia > Rodentia > Sciuridae > Marmota > Marmota flaviventris. The sequence continues at coordinate 130,061,917 of NC_092501.1, read as the reverse complement.
CCCCAGAATGGCAATATCAGGACCCACAGAATGGTGGCATATAACACTACAAAAATACTGCTCTTGATAAGCAGCTGGTTGCCTGCATGTGTCTGTGCTTCTCGGTAGAACACTGTATGAAGTAAGCAGTGACACACTGGACGTCCCTTGCTCCATTGAGCTGCAGAGCAGTGTGGTGCCATCATCTTGTTCTTATTGTCATGATTCTGAGAGCCACTGACACTTGCTTATTTCACTCCCTCTAATATTAACCCTTGTGCCCTGGAGATATCATATGGCCAAAAGTCCTTGCTTAGGCCAAGTAATAGTGACATAAGTTCAAAAGTCACACATTAATCATACACAGGAAATAATTTGAGATCAATGCATTCCATTGTAGGCAGTAGCCATATTATCACCTAATCATAAAAAACAAGCTAGAAAACTTCACATGCTGGAGGTAGTAGAGGTAGGGCATTGGACCTGGCCTCTTCTCTGGGAGGAACCTAGCATCTGGCATCTATCAAATGGGATAACATGGATAAAAACACCTTATAAGCTGGGAAGTATTTTCAGTTGAATAATTGGCCATCTGCCTTCATGATGGCCCTCTACAAAGCAGGGAGGAAGGAGCAGCCTCAGCAGGGGTGACCTTAATGGGTGAGCAAAGTGAAAGGCTGGCAAGGAGTGGAGGAAGGTATGATGTCTCCCATCCCTCAATTTCTTGGAGCTTAAAAATCTACCTCAAGTAACTCACCTGTTAGTGCTTTTCAAATTTTCTTCTCATCACAACCCAAGAATACGTTTTACAGCATTATTCAGTACTCTCTTATACACACACAACTGAAACAAAAGTCTTGTAAAAATCATATTTCCCTGCTGCCTACGATGTGATCTGATAATTTTGACTCTGTCACGTGATTTCATTCTCTACTACCGATTTGACCCGTAAATTTAATTGAATAGTCACTAAAGGGTCAAGATTCACAATCTGAAAAAAAAAAATATTAAGAATTAAGTCCATTCAGGAACAAAACAGAACAAAAATATGAATTAGGGTTTCACAGTAGGAAATAGGGTCCCAGGAAGTGCAGAATTCACAATGGTTTAAGGCTGAGAAGTCAGAGCCTGGAGGAAGCAAAGACCTGCTTCTACGGCATCATGAATTCCTCTGGGTTTCCCCTGGAGACCCTCCTTAGAGCCAACCCATCTCCTGACTACCCAGCTCCCGCTCAGGTCACCCATTCCCAAACTCATTCCCAGTCACGGAAAGGTAATATAAAGGCCTGGGTAGAACCTAATGGAAATTGTTGTGCATTGTCAAATTCACACAGTGAACAGAGATCTAAGGGGCAAAGACCAAAGAACAGACTAAAACCACTACAAACCCTGAGACTCAAGTGGTCTAGTTTTCAGAGTGTGAGTCAAATCACACTGAGGTGAGGGCACTCCTACATCTGTTTACACAGTATGTGGGGAAATCAGCTCCACTTATCACAATAAAGTATCTTCGACAAATCATCAAAACTGTTTGCTTTAGACACGAGGGTTGGCTTCCAATGCTCTTGAAGCACCAAGAGATTTAGGCCAGGGCTGGGGCTGCAGCTCAGTGGTAGGGAGCTTACCTAGCCTGTGTGAGGCACTGGGTTTGATTCTCAGCACTACATATAAATAAAATTTAAAAATAAAGGTCCATTGACAACTAAAAAAAAAAAAAAAAAAACAACTTTTTTTTTAAAAAGAGATTTATTTAGGCCAATGCTATCTTGGGCTACTGGATAAACAACTGTGACCAAACCTATCCAGACATTCAGTCAATTTTTAAAATATAATAAATATTGACTGAGTCCTTTCTAGGCTGTGCACTGTAATAAATTTGTCAAGCCTTTTACTTGCTTGAATAGTTCAGGTGTTTGATTGAACTAACAAAATTCAGAGTTGTGGTTATGCTTATTACCATAACCCTGAACCTGAACAACCTTCAAGACCCTGATATATTGTGTGGGTTCTTAAAGTACTGTTTAACATTTGTTGTACTGCAATGAAAATGTCCCTGTTGATCCTCTGGATGTGCTTAATTAAATGCATTCTCTGCTGAGGGAGCTGATTCATTTAAAAGAAGGAAACTAAAGTGGTCAATTTCATTTTCTGTTTCTGTGGAGACAAACTTCCTGTGCACCTGCCATTAGAATTTCAAATGAGTCAGAAATTTACCTGTATTTTTTATGAATATTCATGTTCATTTGCCTTTTTTGAAGTATTGCTCCAGCCAGCAGGACAGACAGTATGCTAGGTACATTGTAAAATTTGGAGACCAGCTCTAAGTTATTCCTTTATCTTCTCACCCAACAGCTGCACATCAAGGAGCACTGGTTACATGTATGCAGATGCTCCAGGGAACAGATGCAGTCTGCAGGCTGTCTCCATTCTCATCCCACACTCCTCAGACCTGGTATGTGCATACAGGGTCAGGAAGTCTAGGTGCTGGTTTTGAAGCATAGTCTAGAAGTGGGTTGTTAACAGAAGAGTAAGGGATGGTCAGAGGTGAAACAGAGTACGCATGGGGTTCAGGAAAGGAGTCCTGATTGTCTGAAATCTGAGGAGGTAGGTGAGACCAGTACAATGCTAGTAATAATCTGTTCAAATTAATACATTCAGTGTGCTAATATCTGAACATGAGACACCCATAGCCAAATAATGAAACCCACCATTATATCAACGAACAAACATGAATGCATGTCCAGCCCTAATAGAGAACTCAACAAAATTAAACAAACAAACCAAAAAAAGATTTCATTGCTTTTGCTGAAACAACTTTTTTTAAAAAAAGTCTAAATTGTTCACATATTTTCTTTGTGTATGATCTTGGTTTTTTTTTTTTTTTGCTTGTTTGTTGTGGTGCTGGGGATTGAACTCAGGGCCGTATGCATGCAAAGTAAGCACTCTACCAACTGAGCTACATCCCCAGCCCTGTTTTTGTTTTAAATGGCACTCAGAACTCCACTTTGAGCATATTCATAAAGTAATTGAACTTGATGTTCCCTTTTCTGTTGATGTATCCAACTCATTTGCAGAGAACATGGAGAGAGAATGCCTGGGAGATACACACTTCATTGGTTTAAGCAGAAAGTAGATCTTTTCCAGCAGTTCTGTATGTCAGAGAAATGGGGAAAGGGAGAATGGGGGCTAATTAAGCCCATGTCTCCGGACATCAGCCTAGTATGTCATAATAGCCTGTCTTTTATAGAGTGTCGCGTAACCCGTAGGAAAGAAAACATTTCTCACACACCTGTAAGTCCATTGCAGGGTGCAGATACGGCATCTCCTCCCATAAGGGACTGCTGTAAATTTAAAATCAACAATTAAGAACAGCTGCAGCTTTGCAACCAGCTGCCCTTGCTAACCCCCTTGCAGGGAGGACAGAGAGAGCGGTAATCAGCACAGAAAGCTGAAATTGCTCTTGCCTTGCATTACTTTTTCCTCTTGTGAAATGTGTTGGAACATTCTGGTATGCTGAAGGTGTTTCAAGGCTGCTTTCCTATGAACCAAATGGCCTGCAACATTTCCCTGCCTTGTTGGCTGTGATGATGTTTAATCTTCTATTCCTCAGAGCTAGGACTCATGGCTTCAAATTGCTGCAGGAACAGATTCAAATATGCAAGGAAATTCTGTTGCTTTTGGAAAGGTTCCTTTGGGAAGAAATCAGTGAAATGTATCATTTGGTCACAGGCTGTGGGACCCCTCAAGAACAAAGAGAAAACCAGAGGGGACTTACAGCCATTGATAAAATCACGTATATGGCAAATCCTCTCAAAGGATGGAATGGCTCACACGTCGGAAAAAGAAATCACCCTAACAAGGTGATCGGAAGGCTAAGATGATGAGGAAGAACTCAGGTGTTTCCCGAGAGGAATCCAAAGAGGAAAAGAATTACAGGGTTGTTGGAGGATTCAAGTGATTAAAAATCATCTGAAAAAAAGTGAAACTCATCTGACAAAACTTCCTGATACTGATTTTTTTTTCTCTTTTTCTTTGAGGACTATCTCTCTGAGAAAATCATCAGCTAAATCATTTATAATGAAAGGGAGAAAGAATGAGAAAATAGATGACCATATCCAGAACATGATCCTCCTCCTCCAAGCCTGTTAGGCCATGAAGTGGTGAGTTCAATGAGATGAAGTCATGGACGCTTGTCTCTTAATCTTGTTCATGAAGACCTGTTTCTGGCTGTTTCTCCCACTCCTTTCGCCTATGGCCCTACTGCTAATGGAGGAGCTCCACACAAACCTGGTATTCACTCAGTTTCCATTGAGCATCTCCATTTCACTTTTAAATAAGTTAGGTCACCTTATCATAAGCATAAATGGTGATTTAGAGAGATGACAGATGACTAAATCAGGTTTGTAGGCCTGCTGCTATGGATAATACATACCCATCTGGGTGACATTGTCCTTGGGTCAAATTCAGAACTTAGTTTGACTGCCTTCTTGCATTTGCCCATTCTAGGACTTGATAGCATAAAATATAAAAGAAGTTTCAAATAGCAAACAGTTAACTCCTTGGTATCCTTGGGTATATTTGGCCTTACTTGCCTGTTTTAAAAAACATAAACATCCTGACCTGCTTTGGTTTGCTATGTCATCACACAATGAATGTTTGATGCATTTCAGACCTGAAAAATTCAACCTATTTGAAATTTTTCATTTAAACTTTTAAGTTTTCATGACACCTAATTGAAATGAGCTAGTAAGACTTAAAAAGAAAATAACTCCTAAAATCCTCAGATCTAACATGATAAACACTGGTGACATCCAGCATGCCTGCTCCCTTCTCTTCTCATTTGCAATAGGTCATTCCCTTCCTGAAGTCCTATCAACACATGCTGACCAAGCCGCATTGTATATTTCATGAAAGTAGCAAGCATCCCAGGACACTCTTCAATTTCTTGCCAAAACTAGCTAGTCCCATGGAGGCTGCCATGGGACTGTGTCTTACAGATCTCCAACTAAGGGGACTGTAACTGACGAGGCCTCCTGCCTGATATCCACCTTCAATCCCTCCCAGCCCCACCCTAGCAGGCCAGGGAATAACAGGAGTCATTAACTCCCCTGAGCTTCACGAGGGTCATTCCAGCTGTGATAGGAAAAGCCCTGGAACTCTGCTCATCAGGTAAGATGGGAAGGTACCACTTTCCTCCTCCATTCTTCATCTCCGCTAGTTTTGGAAGAATTAGTTACTGAGTCAGACCTTGCTAGTTGTCTGCCTGATGTTCATTCTCCTTTTTTTCCCTCACTAAGGAAAAACATCTCAATTTTGTTTAGGGTGGCAATATGTCCAGCTAAAAATATATATTTTCCAGTTTTCTTGCCACTAGAGATTGTCTTGTGTCTAGACAATGAGATAAAATAAGCAGTCATTGGGTGGGGCTTCTGGGAAAACTCTAAATGAGAATCAAATAAAGGTTGAAATAAATGATGAACTGATTCTAAAATGTATATAGCAATGCAAAGGGCCAAAGACAGCCAAGCCAATCTTAAAGAGGAACAAAAAGCTGTAGGACTTAAACCACTAGCTATCAAGATCTATTTTTATGAAATAAGATAGTTTGGTATTGACTCAAGGATAGATACACAAGTAGAATAATGAAACAGATTCACGCAAATATGGACACCTGATTTAAAACGAAGGTAACACTGCAAGGGTATAGGGAAAGAATGGTGTCTTCAATAAACTATGTTAAATCTTCATGGCAAAAATAATCTTGACTCCTCCCTCATGCCATAGAAAAATATTAACTCCAGATATATTGTATATTCAAATGTAAAAAGCAAAATGATCAAGCTTTTAGAATAAAACAATAGAGCAAATATCTTCATTACTTTTCAGTGGGCAAAGAGTTTTAAACAGGGCCCCAAAAGTACTAACCAGAGGGGGGAAATTGATAAATTAAACAACATTATGGTTAAGAACTTCTGTTTTTGAAAGACACCATTAAGAGGATGAAACAGCAACTTACAAAGTCAAGAACATGTTTACAATACATGCATTCAACAAAGGACTTCTTATAGACTAATTTTTGTTCTCACAAAATTCATATGTTGAAGTCTTAATCTCCAGTGATTCAGAATGTGCCTGTATATAAAGATAACCTCTTTAAGGAGAGAATTAAGTTGAAATCAGACTATTAGAATGGACTTCAATATGACTGGTGTCCTCGTAAGAAATGGAGATTAAGACATACAGAGACAGCAAGGATGTGTGCACAGAGGGATGCCCTTATGAAAAGACAGCAATAGGGTCCCTGTCCTTAAGCCAAGGAGAAAGGCGAGTGGAGGAAACCCACCTTGCTAACCTCTTGACCTTGGACTAACAGACTCCAGAACTGTAAGAAAACAACTAAAACATCCAGTCTGTGGTATTTTGTTATGGCAGCCCTAGCAAACTAATATGAGACTCATCCAGAAGTAAACTTTACAAAACAATGTGAAAAAGACAACACAATGAAAACTGTACAAAAAAATATGAAAAGTACTTTGTATCTAAATAGAGAATAAATATATGCATATGAAAAGTTGCTCAGCTTAATTCATGAATTACCAAGGTAATAGAAATGACTACTGTGCATCTACCAGAATGGATAAAATTAAAGAAACAGATAAATACAGTAGTCCCCCTTTATCCACGACTTTGCTTCTCACAATTTCAGTTACCCATGGCTGACCATGCTCCAAAAATATTATATGGAAAACTCCAAAAATAAATAATAAGTTTCAAATAATTTTTATACATTGTTATAATTGTTATACTTTATTATTAGTTGTTTTTGTTCATTTCTTACTGTTCCTAATTTATAAATTAAACTTTATCACAGGTATGTATGTACAGGAAAAAACATGCACGAAACATATATGAAAAAAACTATTCATGGTTTCAGGCATCTGTAGAATGTCTTGGAATGTATTCCCTGCATAAAAAATGGGGGCTACTCAACTACTGTACCAAGTGTTGACAAGGATGTGAAGCAAATGAAGCTTATATACATTGCTGCTAGTAGGGTAAATTGGTCCAAATACTCCAGAAAATCACTTGGCCATATCACAGCTAAACATAAGCACAATGTATAACCCTCAGATTCTTCATCTAGGTATATATCCACAGAAATGTGTACATATGCTCACCGAAAGACTTATACTGGAATGATTATTGCAACATTATTTATAGTAGCTAAAATCTGCAAGCTACCTGAATGCCTGCCAATGTTGAAATGGGTTAAAAAAAATTGTAGAATAATGGAGCCATGAGAGTAAATGTTCTGCAATTACGTATAATAGTATTTGTGAGTGAATCTCACAAAACATTTTGTTAAGCAAAAGAAGGCAGTCACAGAAGAATACACACGGTATAATTCCACAAAGTCCAAAACAAGCAACATTAATCTATGCTTTTCCTCTAGGTATGTAACAGGGACCTCTGGGAGAATAAGGAGGATTCCAGTGGCTTGGAATGTTCTGGCATTTGTTTTGAGTGCCACTTACCCGAGTGTGTTCACTTTGTTAAAATCCATCAGGCTGTATACTTGTGATTTGTGAACTTTTCTGTGTGTTATATATCACTATAAATTTTTTTATGAAAATGGGAGAGCCAACACAGTTGGCTTGCACTTTTTCCTTCACCTTCCCCCCTTTTCCTGCCTGGAACGCAGATGTGATGCCTGAAGTAGACCAAGAAGTGACAAGCATGAGAACAAGAACCACATGCTAAAGATTGCCGGGTAGAAAAACGAGGTAGCCTATGGGGTTACTGAGTGCATTGTAAAACTCTCAACTGCCTACCTCCAGTCTTCCGATCACACACACACACACACACACACACACACAAAATGAAATCTTAACTTGTTTAAGCCACTATCTAGTCAGATTTTCTGTCACTCACAGCTAAATGCAATGCTAATTTTGAAAGACCAATTCTTCAGCAGCTTCCTAAAAAACAAAACAAAGAAAAAAATATGTACTGCACATGATAACTTTGGATAAAGGATGGTGGACGGAGATAATCTGGACCCAAGTAGAGCCTGCCCACCCTTTGCACTTGGTAGTTTTGTACCTACCTATGACTCTCAGCTAAGTTTCAGGCAAAGGAATTTAAATTCATAAGGACACACTCTTTGGAAGCCTTTAATATAGGACTAAAATGGGTCAAAAATTCAGATATCACTACAATACTAGAGAAACATCCAAGTTCTGTAAATAAAAGAAGTAATTTTACTATAAGTGTGTCTATGACTCAACTTCTCTATCATAAATCCAAATTAGCAAGGGCTTCCATATGGTAACCTCTAAGAGTTAGGGATCCAGGCTCCACCTATACTGTCACTGTATACTCCTAAGACATTGACCTCATGGTTATAGTCCAAGATGGCACACCATTACTCTTCTGCATTCCAAGCAGCAGAGTCGGACAGCAAGGAAGACAAGTCTCAAGTGTGTGAGTGTGTGTGTGTGTGTGTATGTGTATGTGCTGGGCACAACTAGCAGTTGCACTACCACTTCTCATCATATCTGATTGGCCTGACCTTGGTGGAATTCATTAGCAAGAAAAGAATAGGATATTTGTTAGTTAAGTGGCCATGGTCTCAGTTAAAAATCATGGGATAAGTAACCTGCTGGTATGGGGATAATATAATAATTTCTGCATCCATTGCATCTATTGAGAATCTATCTATATAGCAGTAAGAACAAGAAGCAAATTTCTTATTTTGTTAAATTCCTTAGGGGAAGTATGATTTAAATTATTATTTTTTTTTAATTTTCTAACTAACTTCACTTCACCATGTTCTATTCTCTGAGAATTCTGTTCAAAGTTCAACTTTCCTGTTAAGCGCCCCAGATGAACTACACCTGGCTCCAATCACTCTAATCACTTTCCCAATTTCACCCACAGCACATTATGTGTCTGTGCTTAGCACTTAAATGATTATGCATATGTGTATACCTTTTTTTTTACTGAGCTTATATGGATTTTTCTATGATGAGATGGAAATAATATGGCTTTTGAAGTCTGGCAGACATTGATTCAAATCCCAATTCTGCAGCGAGTGGCTACCTGCCCTTGCTACACATCTCCCCACTGATGCCTTTGGTCTCAAAAGAGGGATCTGTTCTATTCTATTCTATCCCTTCTGTGGACCCCAACCTTCACAACTGCTCTAACAGTTATCCTCTATACCTTTAAACTGTCTTTCTACACTAACTTCTGTCATATAAACCAGATCACATTTCTCCAATTATTTCAAAATGGTCTCTCACTCCTCTTTCCCAAACTAGCTACCTCTTCTCTCTGTCAGTCCACCATAGAGCTTCTTAAAAGTGTGCGCCACCTTTCTTGCTCTGGGTCACCCCTCTGCTGTCTGATTTTATTCCTATTTTTTCCAAAATAAATCTGCTTTTACAAAAATTCCTGCCCACCGCTGAAAGTCAATCCAAGAGTCAGTTTTCTGAGATCTCAGATGTAGTTGGCCACTCCTTCATTTACAAATGTTTCCCCCCCCTCAACTGCTCAAATCTCTCCCTGACTCTCCAGCCTTCACTTCTGAGGTTTCTTCATCAATTTCTTCCTCTATTATCAATAAAGTTTATTTTGCTCAAGAGTTATCTCTTCTTACTGTCCACATCCTGGAGGGAGGCTCATCCATCTCTATGGCTTCCATAAATTCCAAATCAGTCTCTCTAGTCCAGACTCTGCTGAGTTCTAGATGACCCCATTTTTCTCAGGACTGAAGGACTTCTTTGGACACGGCACTTTTTGTTTTAAAATTGAGAAAAATCTCAGGCAAATCAGAATGAGTTGGTTACCCTAGAAACTCTAAGATCCTGTTGGACATTGTTAACTAAATGTCCTCCAGACACCACAAGGTCAACATATCCTTCCTTGAAGGCATCATCATATCCTACCCCAAACCTCTCCTCTTCATTTATTCACTATCTCAGTGAGTGGTACTGTCATCTAGTCTATAGCTGAAACAAAACCCAGGAGGCACCCTGGATGCTGACCACATTCTTACCCACCATGTCCACTAGTCAACAGCACCCAAGCAGAATCTGAAGGTGTCTTCATTGCCTCTCTTGATTCAGGACTCCCTCATCTCTTGGAACCATCATTGCCATATTCTGATTTTCCTGCCCTGAGCCTTGTTCTTCCAGTCCTTATAGCCCTCAGAGCAATTTTTCCAGAACCCAAATCTTACCATGTAAGTTCTCTGCTTTATCAGAGTTTCCCACAAAGTTAAGACTCCCTTCATTGGCCTACAACTTCAGCAAGACCTAAGCCCTGCCTGGGTCTCCTCTTTCTGATCCCTGCCTGCACCCTGTCATTCCCTTACACCAGCTTCTGCTCCCTCCACTCCCCTGAGAGAGGAGATGCTATTCTACAGATCCGCCATCTTGCTCACAAAGCCTTCTGTATTTGAAATGTCCCTTCTTGTTCCCTAATGAGCTTATTAACTCATCAACACTTGGCCCAACTCTCTCCTCCTCAGAGAAGCCTTCCCTGTATCTACCATATACTTCCATCCTAACCACCCCTTAACAGGTGAAAATGAAATTACAGATGTAGTCACTTCTGTTTCCCCTGCCAGACTGGATACAAAAGTCTTGAAGGTGGAAACCTTGTATATTCATTTTATACTCAAGAATGGTGTTTGGAACACAACCAGAACTAAACTATATTTTTAGTTGACTGACTCAACCACCCTGGTTCCCCTTCTGCAAGAACTCAGATGTTACTCCTACTTTGAAGGATATATTGTGGGGATTGACAATATATCATCCCCCTGCCAGGAACTCAACAGACCCCACATGTTTCTCTTCTCCGTCACAATTCAATTAAGGCCTATACTTTCCACATCCTTTGTCACATCCCCAGTAGAAGCCTGATCTATAATTCTGAATAATTGACACCATGGTATGGGGTTATGTACCCAAAGGTGCAGGCAAAGAAGTCATCTTAGGGATTAACCAATATTTATATCAGCATTGGTTCCTATCAGTAACAGAATTAGATGCTCCACCAGGTTCACATTCATGAAAGGATAATCTAGTTTCAAAATTATTCTCATTTGTGCACCATAAACATTGAACCTGCCACTGCAGAAGTACTTGATAAAGATAGCTGAGATTAAATATTTGAAAAGAGAGTTAAAACTATTTCACACTCACCATATGGACAAAAATTTTTGAATGACATTGCCCGATATTGGCAAAGACAGAACTTGAAGGAAATTTTCATACACCGCTAGTGAGAGCACAACTTAGGATAACCAGTTCAGAAAACAACTAGTAAAGTCAAACACATACATACCTTGTGAAGATGCTCTAAAGAAACTCTGGCATATGTGTACAAGGAAATATATACAAGAAAGTTCATGACAGCATAGCTTATTGTAGGAGAAAAGCTGGAATTTTATTTATGTAAAGTTCAAAATTCACAACAAAACAAAATAATGCACTGCTCAGAGATCTACATGTATGATAAAACTACAAAGAAAAACGAGAGTAACTTGCACAGAATTCAGATAATAGTTCAGGACAGAGGTGGTAAGAATCTTCCAGGAGAGACTCTAAAGAATTTCAAAGGTTTGAGTTCCATTAAATGTCTTAGTCTGGTGGTTAGTAAATGATTACGTGTTCTATTTTTGTATTGTTATTAAATTAATGCTCATTGAAATGGACCTGTAAGTTTATGCTCTCGTTTGTTTTCAAGACACACTTTGCATTTTTAAAAGTGGTTTTTAAAAGAGAGGCTAAGTAACTTTTTAAGGTCATACTAATAAGGAACAGAACTGTGACTGCAACCAAATCTGTCTGATCATAAATTTTCATGGTGATTAAAGTACCTTGAATACGCACTAGCTCCCCAAACACTGTACTCACAAGGAAGTCACAACCTATATCCAAATGTCCATGAGTGGAGGAATGGATAAACAAAATGTGGTGCATACACACAGGAGATATTATTAAGCCTGAAAAAGGAAGGAAATGCTGACCATATGTTACAATGTGGATGAACCTTGAGGACATTACTTGCCAAGGGAAATAAGCCAGTCACAAGAGAACAAATACTGCATGAATCTACTTATACGAAGTACACAGAGTAGCCAAAATCAGAGACAGAAAGTAGAAAAGCGGTTGCCAGGTACTCAGGGCATGGGAGAAATGGAAGCCATTGTAGAAAGGGAACAGAGTTTCAGTTTTGCAAGATAAAAAGAGTTCATGAATGGATGGTGGAAATGGCACATGATATTGTAAAAATGGACCTAATGTCTCCAAACTGTACATTACAAAATGATTAAAATGCTATGCATATTTTTCCACCTTTTTTTTTTAGAGTTGCACATCCCTATCTGGACGACAGTCAAGGTGAGTGGGATTTAGTGATGGGGCACAGAGGAAAGCCACTTCCTGTATTTCCCCGCCTGCTCTTTGGGCTGTAGCATCCCCTGAGTTTCTGGGCCATGGCCTCCTGGAAGTTGGTCTGTCAACCAAGGCAAGTGCCATTTCTGGCTCGCCCCTGGCCACATCCCCCTGGTGATGGAATGGAATGTAGGGTGGCTGCCAGATGGCAGATGAGTAAAAGGGCAAGATCTGAGGTTGAGAGAAACAAGAAATAAAGGGGTAGCAGGTGCTGCCGAAGCAGGGCTGGTGCTTGAGGGTCTGTGGGACTAATCGCTTCAGCCCGCCCGTCTCCAGCCACATGGTGAGAGGCACAAGAACAGAAAGGGATGTGTCATCAGAGGAAGAAATGAGGAACAGAAATCTGCACCTGGAATGCTAGAGTCAAGAAGTGGAAAATTTTCCATAAAGCTGAGCTTGGAGCCTGAACACATTCTCAAGTAGGAAGATTCAGCCCATGTAGAACTTAGCAGCTCTCACTTAAAGCGAACAGAATAACACACAAACATACACATAGAGATAGCCCAAAACACAATGCTGAAAAAGAAATGGTTTAATCATCTGGATCATTTTCCTGTATAATACCAAGAAGCCAGCATCTAGATGATAGACTTTATTCTTTGCACCTGACTCTGGCAGCAGGCTGATCCATCCTCAGTGTATCTAAAGGAAGTCCAGGAGCAGGCTGACACTCTTTTTCATTGAATTAAACATGTCACACAATTATTTTAAGAATCACCATGGGCAAAGAGAATATTTATATTAAATTAACATTTAGAAATGAAATGCCACTGAAGTAGCAGTGTTCTTAAGCACTCATGGAGCATGATTTCACGTGTGGAAATGCTTAGGATTTGATTTTCAGTTAAGCCTCAGAATATCCCCAAAATGAAGTCTTCCTCACCATCAGGTCTATCAGGACATAATTTCCCCACTAGGCCATCTCCTCTCTGGGTCTTCATGCTTTAAACACACACACACACACACACACACACACACACATGCATGCACACACACACACCCCTCAGCTGGGTGCAGTGATACACACCTGTAATCCCAGCAACTCAGAAGGCTGAGGCAGGAGGATTGCAAGTTCCAAGCCAGCCTCAGCAACTTAGTGAGGCCCTAAGCAACTTGGTGAGACCCTGTTTCCCCAAATAAAAAATAAAAAGGGCTGGGATGTAGCTCAGTGGTAAAGCATCCCTGGGTTCAATCCACAGTAACAAAAAACAAAAACCTCACATCTCTAGTTCAGTGAAGAATGTCATTGGTATTTTAATAGGGATTGTATTGAATCTGCATAACATTTTTGGTAGTGTTACCACTTCAACAATGTTAATTCTGTCTAATAAAGAATATGGGTGGTCTTTCCATCTTCTAAAGTCTTGTTCAATTTCTCTCTCCAAAATTCTATAGTTTTCATTGCAGAGGTCTTTTACCTTCTTGGTTAGATTTATTCCCAAGGTTTTGGTTTTATGCTGTTGTTCTTGTTTTGGTTTTGTTTGTCTGTTTTTGAGATTATTGTGAACTGGATAGTTTTCCTGATCTATTGAAGTACAAAAAAGCTATTGATTTTTCTATGCCGATCTTGTATCCTGCCACTGAATTTTTTGCTGAATTTATTTTATCATCAGTAGAAGTCTTCTGGTGGAGTTTTTTTGGATCTTCCACATATAAGATCATGCCATCAGCAACAGATAATTTGACTTCTTCTTTTCCTATTTATATCCCTTTAGTTTACTTCTCTTGTCTCATTGCTCTAGCTGAAGTTTCAAGAACTGTATTGAATAGAAGTGGTGAGAGTGGACAATCTTGTCTTGATCCTAATTTTAGAGGAAATGCTTTCAGTTTTCCTCCATTCAGTAAGCTGTTGGCTTTGAGTTTGTCACACATAGCCATTATAATGTTGAGGTAAGTTCTTTCTATTCCCAGTTTCCCCAGGGTTTTTAACATGAACAAGTGCTGAAATTTGTCCAAGGCTCTTTCTGCATCTCTTGAGATAATCATGTGATTCTTGTCCTTAATTTTGTTTATATAGTGAATTATACTTACTGATTTGCATTTTTTGAACCAATCTTGCTTCCTTGGAAACCCTTTTGATCGTGGTACTTAATGTGTTTTTGAATGCTATCTGCTAATTTTTTTTTAAGGATCTTAACATTCTTCACAGAACTAGAAAAACCAGTCCTAAAATTCATTTGACTATTCTGGATCTTTAAATAAAAGACCCAGAATAGCCAAAGCAATTATAAGTTAAAAAAAAAAAAGCAATGCTGGAGGCATCGCAAAGGCATCAAACTATACTACAGGGCTAACCTAACAAAAACAGTATGAAATCAAAACATACATGAAGGCAGAACAGAAGGCACAGAGATAAATCCATATAGATACAGTCATCTGATATTTGACAAAGGTGCCAAAAACATATGTTGGTGAAAAGGCAGCCTCTTTAACAAATGGTGCTGGGAAAAATTTTTATATATATATATATATATATATATATATATATATATATATATATGAATGAAACTAGATCCCTATCTTTCACCCTGCACAAAAATCAACTCAAAATCAAAGAATTCCACAGAAACTTTGCAACTGCTGGAAAAAAATAGGGCCAACATTCTAAGTCAGGCACAGGCACTGACTTCCTTAACAAGACTCCTAAAGCTCAGGAAATAAGACTAAAAATCAATAAATGATATGGCATCAAATTAAAAATTTCTGCACAGCAAAAGAAGCAACTAAGAGCGTGAAAAGAAAACCTCAGGAATAGGGAAAACAAAAATCTTAGCCAGCTACTCTCTGACATGGGATTAACATCCGGAATACATAAAGAACTCAAAAAAAAAAAAAAACACCAAAAAACAAATAACACAATCAATAAATGGGCAAAAGAACTAAACAGACATTTCTCAAAAGAATAAATACAAATGGACGAAAAATATATGAAAAACTGTTCAACATCCCTAGCAATTGGGGAAATGAAAATCAAAACTAATTGAGATTTCATCTCACTCCAATCAGAATGGCAATTATCAAGAAAACAAATAATAAAAAATGCTGACAAGGATATGCGGGAGAAAGGTGCACTGATAATTGTTGGTGGGACCACAAATTAGTACTACCTCTCTGGAAAGCAGTGTGGAGATTCCTCAAAAGACTAGGAATGGATCCACCATATGAACCACTATCCCACTCTTAGATATTTATCCCAAAAATAAGTTAAAGTCAGTGATACAGGCACATCCATATTTATAGCAGCACAATTCACAATAGTCAAGTTATAGAACTAACCCAGGTGCCCATCAACAGATGAATGGATAAAGAAAATGTGATATACAACCCAGAATAGGGTTGGGGTTGTGGCTCAGAGGTGGAGCAGTTGCCTAGAATGCATGAGGCGCTGGGTTTGATCCTCAGCACCACATAAAAATAAAACAAAGATATTGTGTTTACCTATAACTAAAAAATAAATATGTTTTTATAAATACCCAGGATAGCTAAAGCAATCCTTAGCAAGAAGAGTGAAGCAGAAGGCATCACTATACCAGACCTTAAACTATACTCCAGAGCAATAGTAACAAAAACAGCATGGTATGGGCACCAAAACAGACTGGTAGACCAATGGTACAGAATAGAGGACACAAAGACTAACCCACAAAATCACAATTATCTTATACTAGACAAAGGCACCAAAAACATACATTGGAAAAAAGATATCCTCTTCAACAAATGGTGTTGGGAAAACTGGGAATCCATATGTAACAAAATGAAAGTAAAACTTTATCTCTCACCATGCACAAAACTCAACTCAAAGTGGATCAAGGATCTAGGAATTAAACCAGAAACAGTGCGTCTATTAGAAGAAAAAGTAGGCCCTAATCTTCACCATGTTACATTAGGACCCAACTTCCTTAATAAAATCCTATAGTGCAAGAATTAAAATCAAGAATCAATAAATGGGATGGATTCAAACTAAAAATCTTCTTCTCAGTAAAAGAAATAATTGATGGGGTGAACAGAGAGCCTACATCTTGAGAGCAAATTTTTACCCCTCACACATCAGATACAGCACTAATCTCTAAGGTATATAAAGAACTCAAAAAGCTAAACACCAAAAAAAAAAAAAAAAAAAAAAAACTAATAGCCCAATCAATAAATGGGCCAAGGAACTGAACAGACACCTCTCAGAAGATGATATACAACCAATCAAATATATGGAAAAAATGTTCAACATCTCTAGCAATTAGAGAAATGCAAATCAAAACTATTCTAAGATTTCATCTCACTCCAGTCAGAATGGCAGCTATTAAGAACACAAACAACAATTGTGTTGGTGAGGATGTGGGGAAAAAAGCACACTCACACATTGCTGGTGAGACTACTAATTGGTATAGCCAATATAGAAAGCAGTATGGAGATTCCTTGGAAAGCTGGGAATGGAACCACCATTTGACCCAGCTATCCCACTCCTCGGTCTATACTCAAAGAACTTAAAATCAGCATACTACAGGGACACAGCCATATCAATGTTTATAGCAGAACAATTCACAATAGCTAAACTGTGGAAACAACCTAGATGCCCTTCAGTAGATGAATGGATAAACAAAGTGTGGCATATATACACAATGGAATATTACTCAGCAATCAAAGAGAATAAAATTATGGCATTTGCAGGTAAATGGGTGGAGTTAGAGAATATAATGCTAAGTGAAGTTAGCCAATCCCAAAAAATCAAATGCCAAATGTTTTCTCTGATATAAGGAGGCTGATTCATAGTGGGGTTGGGAGGGGGAGCAGGGGAGGAAGGAGGAACTCTAGATAGGGCAAAGGGGCAGGAGGGGAAGGAAGGGGGCATGGGGGTAAAAAAAGATGGTAGAATGAGATGGACATCATTACCCTAAGTACATGTATGAAGACACAAATGGTGTGAATATACTTTGTATATAACCAGAGATATAAAAAATTATGCTCTATATGTGTAATATAAACTGTGATGCATTCTGCTGTCTTATATAACAAATTAGAAAAAAATGTGGTACATATACACAATGGAGTTTTACTCAGCTATAAAGAATGAAATTATGGCATTTGCCAATAAATGGATGGAGCTAGAGAACATCATGTTAAGTGAATAAGTCAGACTCAAAAAAATCAAGGGTCAAATATTTTTATCTCATGTGCAAAATCTAGAGAAAAATAAGGGGGAAAAGAGGGGAGTGATGCCACTAAAATGGAAGGGAGATAAATCAGTGGATGGAGGAGGGAGATTGGGGGGAAGGGGTGGGACAGGAAAGGGGAAGAACAGCAAAACTGGGTTGATCAAATTATGCTGTGTACATGCGTGAATGTACCACAGTGAATTCCCCCTTTGTGTAG
This sequence comes from Marmota flaviventris, assembly GCF_047511675.1. Lineage (NCBI taxonomy): Eukaryota > Metazoa > Chordata > Mammalia > Rodentia > Sciuridae > Marmota > Marmota flaviventris. The sequence continues at coordinate 130,044,110 of NC_092501.1, read as the reverse complement.
ACCTATAAAGTACTAATTTATAAAAGCAATAAATAGACAGGGGGAAGGCCAGCAGAGTAAAGGAGAAGGAATGGTGGAGTGGGAGAAGGGGAGAGAGTGAGAAGGTACTGGGGACTGAAATGGGCAAATCATATTCCACATATATGTGATTATGTCAAAATTAACCCCACTATTATGTATAGCTATAATGCACTAATAAAAACATTTTTATAAAAGGAAGACCCAAAGAAATCTCAAAGAAAGTCCTGGTGATGGAAAATTGTAGGCAATGCTAAATCTCTCTGCAATGCTTGCTTGCCAGAACCATATGCTTCATCAGCTAAGATGCCCTTCAAACCCAGGACAAGGAGTAACAGGTAGTCTCAACATCCGTCTTGCAACTGCTATCCTGGAAAGGTCTTTAATTTGAAGAAGAAGAAGAAGAAGTAAAAAAAACAGCTGCAAGTTCAAAATGGTAAGAAAAGAAAAAATAGAAACCCACATGCCTCTCCAGGTCTCTCTGCCAGCAGCTCCACAGTGCATCTGGGACGCTAGCGTCCTCCGGACTACAGTTTTCATCACATTTCTCAGACTGCGCTGTGTACCCCGAGTTAATTGTTTACCCATGCAGCTGCCCCACAGCTGTATATGGCTGCCTGCAGAGCTAATCAATCTCCAGAAGGCCAAAAGCCACCTGCCCCCTGCAGCACAGAAATGTAGTTCAGAGATGAAGCTATGCAGCCATGCATCCTCCCAGCCAGGATGGTACTCTCTACCTCCTTAACAATAGGATCTACCGAAGGCCCGACTCGCTACAAGCAGTAGTGAATCAGAAATCTCAATCAAGGGACAGAAATCTCAAGTATGCCAAAATGTCCCTGTTTTTCTTTGTTAACTCAAGTTCACAAGTGATATAAAAGGTTAATTGATTCTAGATAAACAAAATACAGATGCTCTCAGCTTACAATGGGGTTATAACCTGATAAATCCATTGTCCGTTGAAGATACCATAAATCAAAACATACATACAAGCTGTATTGTCAAGACAAAAAATAGGAAGTTGAGCCATCAGGAGTTGGGAACCATCTGTACTTGGGATTTTTCTCAATCATTGCTACTTTTGTTATATCATTTCCATATTTTCCTCCTCCCACCCCTTTCCTTTTCCCTGCTAGACTGACCTGAGTTCCAGCAAGTTATCAAATATCTTGGCATTGAGAGTGGGGGTGTTTTAGTATGAAATTGTCCCCTCTTCTCCCCAGGATGCCCTGAGTTGTTAGTTTCTGCCTGATTTTCATGTGTGACCATCTTTCCAGGCTGGTAGGTGTCTATATACCCACCTTGCCTTTGGCTGTGACACTTGTACCACTTTCTGCTGCAAGAACTCTGGGTAGAACCCATAGTCCCCTTGGATCCACTGGCTATCTTATTCCTGGGGTATTGAGTCTCATCCTTCTTTCTCCCTCAGTCAACCTCCGTGCTTTCCACAGGGCATAGGAAACTTCGGCTGTCCAAGGGCAACAGAAGATTAGATGGACTGTCTTGGTCCTCCCCTCTCCCTAGCACCCAATGAAACCATCTCAACCTTCAGCTTCTTCTCCAGGCAACATGAGGATCTTGTGTGAAGCAGCATCTTCCTGGAGCTCCAGAGAAGAAGGGTACACACATTCCCCTCTGTCCTTAAACCCAGACTTTTCTGCATATTCTGTTCCCCTCTGTAGCCAACTCTTCCGGATGAGAGGGAAGGACAAGATACACAGCCCCCTCCAAAATCCCACCTCCTTCATCTCTGCCTCTCTACCCCAGCTTCCTTGCCCTTGGCATTTGCTGTAGTTTGGAAATTGACTGTCCCCCGCCCCCGCAAAGACCCATGTGTATTAGGCTTGGTTCCCTTGATGGTGACATTGGGAGGTGGTGGAACCTTCAGAAGGTGAAGCCTAGTGAGAAAACACTAGGTTTGGGAGAGTGCACCCTTGAAGGGGATTATATGACCCTTCCTCTTCCTCTTTTGCTTCCTTCAGATCCAGCAATGGGTCTGCTCAATTATGAACTGAAACATCTAAAACTCTGAGCCAAAAATGTTTTCTTCTTTATAAGAATTATCTCAGGTATTTTATTATAGTGATGAAAAGATGATTTATATACATCATTTTTTTTCCATTGCAGAACATTTATTCTGTAGAATTGGTTTCAAATATTTCTACCCTCTATCTGGACAGCAGTGATCAGGGTTCTGAGTGTGGACAACTTTCTCTGGCTTACATTGAAAAAGAATTTATCGAACCAATATAGGTTCAATAAACTTTTCCTTTTTCACTGGAAAAGTTGGAGAATGAAGTTTGGATATCCAGTGAGAGACCAAAGAGTCTGGACAGCAGAAACCAAACACTGAATAGTCAGAGTCTTGCCATCACTGGGCATCCTTTACCACAGCTGTGACTAACCACTAACTGAGACTGCAGCTCTGGGCCACTCTCTTCACACACAGTTTCCTCATCTATAATTAGGATATACCCTCCACATGAGGCAGTGATAATAAGGCTTAAGGTTTACAACTACAAGCAATAAAGCTGCTTACAAGTTACATTATAGGCCATGAGTTCTGGGATGACAATGGAGTGGAAAGGGAACCACTGGACAGGGAAGGTACAGGCAGACTGGCTTCCAGACACTTACCACTAAAACTCTGTGGACCCAGAACTTGTCATTTTACCTCTCTGGGCCATTTTGTCACCTCTAATATAAAAATGTTGAGCTAAATGAGCACTGAACTCCCTCCAATCCCTCAAACTCATCATCCATGAGTTCTTCCTGCAAGGTAGCTCTAAAGCCTGCCAGATTCACGGGATGGGATAATAACCAACAGCTCCCAGGTGAGACCTCATCTCCCCACTCCATTCTGAAATCACAGTTTGATCTGACATATCAAACTGTGAAGCATGACATAGGACACACACACACCCCTCAGGGTTATTTTCACCAGCAAAGAGAAAGGCTGCAAGATGTGAACAGCATAAGGCAAAAGACAAAACCCACAGGGTATGGATGCCAGGACTTCAGGACACGGGTTGATCTCTGATAAGAAGGTTTTGAAAGGGGGCAGAATCCAAAGTTGCATTATGAGAGGCCACCATTTAAGATTTGTTTGCCTTTTGCAAGTATATTTGTTGAAGGAGTTAAATACACATCCTTAGTTTCCTCTGAGATCTGGAAAGAGAAACCAGGGGAAATGAAACTGACTTCACTCTTTGGAGTAATAGATGACAGATGAGTTTTGAAGAATCAAGGCAGAATGGGGGGATAGGCAGGCCAATAAGAAGAAAGTTCTGGCAAGTTTACGGCTGCATTTGAAGTAAGGCTGCTTGGGAGTACATCATCACAGGTGTCACCAGGGCCACAAGCTGCTTCCTGCTCACTGACCTTTGCTGAAGTCCTGAAATGGAGGGTCAGCAACTTCTTTCTTGGGTTCTCACAGCACTTAGCATCTATCTTATTGCATCACCTCAAATGCCCTCTAACCAATGTGTCCCCCACATCAGGCTCTGGGGGTCCCAGGACCCTGGGAACCCAGCAGGTCCTCAGTCATGTTGATAAATTCCTGCTTGGGGAGGTGAAAGACAAGTGAAGTTCCACAATGGTTTTAGGCAATGAGCAAGATATTTTTTTTTTTTAAGTGGAGATTTTTTCTGGACAGGAAAGCAGAAAGGTGTTAAAAACAGAGAAAAGACAAAGCGAAAGAGAACAAAGCAGTAATGAGGACAGACAGGTAATTTAATCCCTGGAGGAGACGGAGGTGGGAGGGGGCTAAATATTGGAGGATGTAAAATTCAGTAACCAAGACAGAGAACACAAGGAACAAGGGAAGTTTGAAGTGCTCATAGGAGACCCAGAAGAAGTCCCAATCAGAGGCAGCAATATGAATATGGGGCTGAAGTCAGGGCTTCAGATGGCCAACAGACAGTGTGCAGAGGGCCAAGGATATGTCTTTGAAGGCAGTAGCATTTCAGGAATCAGGAAGATAAATGCATGGAGGAAACTTGAGAAAGAATATGGAGAAAGGAGATGAAGCAGCCTGGGGCTGTGCAGGGAGAGTGATGAGAGAAGAGAGTTTCTAGAAATCAAAGACCATAGGTAAGTTGAGCCACCTTTTTAGATTTAGCCCCAGCAACACTCTAAGTAGAGTCATTTCAAATCCCATTTCAAATCCCAGCCAGTTTTGACTCAGGACCCCTACCCTAGGTCATCAGGGTCCCACTGAGCCCCTGGAAGTTTTTACAGAGACTGTGCAAATCCAATTTGGTACCAATGAATGTGCCTATGTTGCAAGACTTCAGGTTTGCAGAACTGGTATCTGAAAGAAAAAGTGGGACCTTTTCCAACATGTGCTAAAGGAACCATACGAGAATGTTCCCTGAGATGATGGGTAGTTATTTTCCCATCAGTAATCCTCTATGAAACAATCTGGGACTGTCCTTCCTTGAAGGGCCAAGGCTGTTTGCAGGGGCCGCCATCTGGGAGAGCAGGTGTGGCTGAAAAGCGACACTGACAAGCCAGCCACATGAGCACGTGCACAGGCTGGTGTTTATCTCAACGCTGCAGCTGCTACTCGCAGCAGATCTGACGCTGTTTAGTGCCTAGCTATTAGAATCATGGGGTGGTTTTAATGCTGTAATTCTTAATAACCTATCTAGATTCTGCTCACTACATAATGTGCATTTGTGCTCCACTAGAGTGCTTGAATTTTGCAAATGCTTTAAACAACTTCGGAGACCCGAGTTTGTTGTTTCTCAGAAATTCACCCAGAGGTCTCACCTACAATTCCTAAATGGCTTCTTACATCCATCCTGGATTCAGGCTGGGGAGTTTACAGATTCCCCTTCTGCCAACTGGTGCCTGAAATTCCTAAATGCAAATCCTTTGAGTTGGAGCACCATTCTCAGTCCTCTGGGGAACAAAGGAATGCCCTTGAGCTTCTGGCTAAGAAACAAAAGAACATTCTAAAAACTTCCCCCACCAAATCACCTCCATGAACAACAAAAATACCATGCAATAAGAAAAACCATCCATGTAATAACATGGAGCTTTAGATAGTACAGCACTCTGGATTCCAGTACAAAATTAAATAATCCTCCTTAATCCACAGCAGGCGGTCAGCACCTGTGCATGCTCCACTTCTGTGCTGAGGGCCCTGGGGTGTGTCTTGTCAGTCTGCACTACCCTGAGACCCTTCTGTTTCTGCGTTGCTGCAGGATACTGCTGAGGCAGAACCTGCAGATTAAAGAGCTGCCTGGTTTTTGTTCTTGACTTTGCTATTTCAAAAAGAGAGGCTTTATCAAGTGGGATTTTATTTCTGTAAGGTATCTATCAATACTACGAAAAACAAGATGTTTGTAAAGAGGAAAACCCTCAGCAAGTAGCATATGTTTGTGTGTGTGTGCGTGTCTGTGTGTGTGTCTGTATGTGTCACAAATCAGAATAAAAGGAAAGTACAGAAATAATAAATCAAGATGCCCAAAAGAAAAATTGATTTAAAAGTCATGAAAATAATATAAGTGGATCAAATGCCAATGAGCTATTATAAAAGACTTGGTATATTGTTTCTTTGAGACTGGAAAGAACATATCAGGCAAATGCAATATGAAATTCAACACAAAATTACATTAAACCTTACAAAAGAAGCTAATTTTTAAAAAATTGATAAATGATGTGTCCATAGTAGAGATTTTACAATCAAAATCTTTCATACACCTAGCAATAAAGCACCAAAATAGAAAGCTGACATCGTGCTCAGGGACACCAGGTACCAGCCAAGCAATACCTTACAATCACCCTGAGGCACTGATATCATAGATGGTCTTGTTTTACAGATAAGGAAACAGACTAAGGAAAGTGAAGTGATTTGCACAGGGTCATACAAGACTATCTGATGGGAAATCCTATTCACAAAATCCTAATTTTAAATCATCCACTATTGCCTTGTTTCTGCCTCTGTCAGATGTAGTGGCTAATGACTGCTCACAAACATATCAGACTTCTCATGCCAACTTGCATGCCCACTCACTGGAGATGTGGTGTGACCAAGCACCCACATGGGCTTCCTAACCCTCTCTTTTTCTACTGCTTTGGCAGCCAGCAACATTCCAGATAATGAGTGCAACGAAAACACAGAGCAAAGACCCCTACCATACCCATATCACCTCACAGGGGACTATAAGTATAAGGAAAACCAACTTCTGTTGTTTTAAACCATTAACGAGGCGGGGGAGGGGGCGGCAATCTTCATTACTACAGCATGACCTAAATCCATCCCGACTGATTCATCACTAATAATTTTTCCCCCCTCTAAGACAGAGCCAAGGACAAATGCCTGGCAGCATTCCACAGGAAGCAATTTCATAGGCCAAAAGCCATTAATCAGTCATTTTTGGCTTCAACCATTTAACCAGTTACTAATTCCCCTAATTGCACTGTCATGTTGTCTACAAGGCTATCAAGAGAGACTCTATCAATGATTTATTAAAATGGTAGAAGGTATTTGTCAGAATCATAATGCAAAAATAAATAAATAAATAAAAAAGATACGATGTTTAGTGCAGAATTACTTCTTTATCAATGATCCACACAGGTGGCTGGTGACTGCTGCTTCCCGCCCTAAATATTCACAGACCTTTCTCTTTAGAAGTGAGTCCTAGGAAACAAACAAAGGTGACATTTGATCTGAATCTTAAAAGATAATACAATCTTCCCAGGCAGAAGTTAAGGAGAAAAGACATATCAGGTTGAATAACAGAATGAACAAATTCAAGATGGAATTAAAAAAAAAAAAAAAAAAGTACCTGGTTTTGAGTTAACAAGCCTTTGCTTCTAGTTTAGACCACAATGCAAAGGTGGAGACGGTGACCTCATGTGTGAAGACTGTTAATGCATACAAATAGCTTAAGAAACAAAAAGCAAGTAGGATGAAAAAAAAAAATCTCATTTTTAAGCCTTAGGCATCTTGTAATAACTGGCAAAGTCTATCTTTAAATTTACCAAGAAGAATTTTAAGTATATAAAGAATTTCATATCACCTAAGCTTTCCCTAAAATTACTTCCTAAGAAAATAATAAATTTTCAATGACAAAACTTAATTGAGAACTCATTCTTCAGGTTATAAGCAGATAAATAAAAGACTTTTTAAGAGTTTTCCACTTGAGGAATGAATTCTCCTTGCTAAGTCTTTTTTTTCCCCCTCTCAAATTGAATTTGTTTCCCATGCACTTGATGACTACACTCAGAGATTTCACGACAAAAATAATAGAAAGCATCTGCAGGATAATTATGGGCCTTCTCTGACTGAAGAAGCCATACCTCGCCTCATGCTGTCATCCCAGAGGTCAAAGGTCTCTTGTCTAGTACACGAAGCTGGAAATTTCCAAATAATCTAAGGAGACACCCAAACAGTTTCAGACAGTGTTTTCCATTATTTACAATGCCGCCCACGATAAGATGGAAATTTTCTGAGGGCAGCGTGATAAGCTTCCTGTAAGCAAGACACACAGCCGATGGCTTGAGGAGTGGAACTCTGGTGCTTCCTGAAAAGACGGTTTTAGTACAATCTTCCCTTGACAAGGTTAAGCTGCTTATAGATTCCTTAGATAAGATTGCAAAACAGCCAGGAGAATGTAGATCCAGCACTAATACCTCCAGACCCAAAATGACAGAAAATAGCAAACTAAATACCAAAGAGCAAGGAGCTCCTGATAGTTAAGATGTTTTTTTACCACCTTCAGTTTTGCTGTCTCCACTGAAGACCGAAATGAGAGTTCCAGTAACCTTCTGCCACAAGCTAGGTAAGCACTGTCCCATGGCATGAGCCAAACTACAGACTTCACTTAAACTGCCAATGAATCTGAGCCCCTGCTTTTCAGTTTCCAATAGTTGTACTGAGCTTACTACCTGGCTGTCATTTTTGAGCATGTCTACACTTGGGCTCTTGGTCACAAAACAGCAGGGCATATGATGACACCAACCGAGACACACCAGAAAGGTAAGAGCCATGTTCAGGCTTTGTGCTTCTCTGCCCATTATACGTGAACGAACTGCCTCACTCACTTCTGGGCATCAGGAACCTCCTCTGTGAAATTTGCCAAGTAGCAGGCAGGGGCCCATCCTTGCATGACTTAAGTCCTCACCAGCCCACATTTTATTTAAAAAAAAAAAAAAAAAAAAAGGAAATAATGATCTTAGAAAAATGCAAGTTCCTACTTTCATGAGATTTCTCAGGCTATTTTGCAGTTTCAAAACCCTAAGCTGGTGCCTAAAAAAGTATGAGAACACAGAATTGTTAAAAGCCATGAGACTCAAAAGATCTTCTGGTCCAGAAGGCCCTTTGATAGATAAGGAAGTAGAGTCCCTCAGAGGGGAAGTAACTGGTAAGGATCATAGAGCTGGTGATCATAGAGAGGCAGGCTCCTGGTTTCTCTCTGTGCTGTACTGTCTCCTTTGTCTGTGAAGTCCATAGAGGGTCAGAAAACTGAGTGGACAAATTCTACCATCTAAATATCTCCTGAGTCAATTTGCTCTAGCCCCGATGATCCTGCCTTCCACATTTCTTAATTATTGCTGCTAAGCATAATATTTTCTTTCCTGATGAATTGCCTAGACTCAAATCTCATCTTCTCCAATCCAATCCTCACTATTTTGAGCAAATTAGACTTCTGGGAAAGGAATGAGGGCCTTTGACATTGTGAGAAGGGAATGAACCTTGGAGGCAAGGGGGTTGGAAATGCTACTGTCTGGATATGAATTCAATGTGTCTCCCAAGGGTTCACTTATTGGGAGGTTGGTCCCCTGTGTGGCAATGTTATGAGGTGGTGGGACTTTTAAGAGGAGGGGCTTAGTGATAGGCCATTGGGTCATTGGGACATGCCCTCAGAAGGGATTATGAATGTAGTTCTCATGGGACCCTGATTAGTTGTTAGAAAAGAACAAGCCTGGCCCTTTCCCATACTCTGGCTTCCTGTCTCACCGTATGCTCACTCCCTTTCATGCATGCTCCTACCATAATGCTATCCCCAGTGATGTAACACACCCAGGGTTGGGGGAAGACTTGTCATGGCTGGCACCATGCTATTTGGACTTTCATCCTCCAAAACTCTCTTCTTTAAAAAGTAGTTAGCCTCAGGTATTTTGTTATAGAAATCGAAAACAGACTAATATGCCATTATACAAAAAGTCTTTCCTAATAGCTTCAACTCTCATAGCACCATAAACAACTTCTTTGGTTACAATTTTATAATGTTTGTGGTTATTTGATTAACATCCATCTCTCTCACTAGATTATTAGTTCCATAAAAGCAAGGATTATGTATGTTCTTGGTCTCTAGAGTCTGATTCACAGCATAGAATGCCTAAACACATATAAGGTGCTCAACAATTTTTAGCTAACTAAAAAGAGAAAAAATTAAGGGAATCTAAGGTCACAGGGCCTCAGTGAGAACACAACATTAGCCAGTAAAGCTCTTAGCTATCTCAGATATTACTCCCCTATACCTCATAGTCAACACTCAGAAGAAAATCATACAAAAGCCTGAATCCGAATTTTCTTCTCTTTTCCTCAAAATCATTCTCAAAGTTCTTTGCACTGAGACTAATTCCCTTTAGATACCTGATTAAAGTCACTGAGGTTTAGACATAAATGATTAATTGGCTAGATACAACAAGGAATTGTCTGTGTCCATAAAGAGGCTCCTCGTAGGCCACAAGATTTCCAGTACCCCAAAGGCTATGTTCTCACCACCAGCAAATCCTGCTCTGATGGTGTGTGTGTGTGTGTGTGTGTGTGTGTGTGTGTGTGAGAGTGTGTGTGTGTTTAAGATGTGTATATAGGTGTGGTGGGGGGCGTTGCATGTGAGAGGGAGAGACAGCATGCTTCTCAGTCCCCCTCCCAGAACCCACAACCTTACCAATGTGTCCTCGATTACAGGTTAGGACACACAAGAGCTACCATATAAGCAGTCACTGATGGCTAAGAGAGCCTCAGGGACTGGACCACTTATTGGAAATAAGAAAGGGAAATATTTGGGAGGCTCAACAACTCATTCAGAGCAAACACATAATTAGGCCAAGATAATAGTAGAGGAAAACGATGTAGTTTTACTATCTCTGAACCTTATGAGGAAAGAGTGGATCAGTAAATGTTTTTTAAACTAGTAAAACATTTTGCTTGCTTATAAAAAGTATATAGTAAAACTGGACATGGTTATAAGTGCCTGTCATTTCATACTCGAGAGGCTGAGGCAGGACGATTGCAATCTGAAGCCAGCCTGGGCAAAATAGCAAAACCCTGTCTCAAAATAAAATAAAAAGGATTGGGGATGGGGTTCAGTGGTACAGTACTTGCTTAGCATGCTTGAGACCCTGGGCTCAATCCCTGGTACCAAAAAATAAAATAAAGCCCATGTTAAGAATAAAATCTACCACAAAGGGGAATGAACAAAAATTTTCCAAAGCATTAAATAATAAGTAATTTTCCCTGTACTTCCAAAATATGTGATTTATTGATGGCATCTGGAATTTACATTCAAGAGAAATGTACTATCTAAATTTTTATGAAGCCCATGTGGTTCTTAATTTGAAAACCACAAAACAACAACCACAAAGCATGCACTATTGCAGAATAGTTTTTGCAATTAGAAAGGGTGCTGACTTGACCATCAGCACCCTGGCTCAGGCACTGAGTAATGGGATGACCTTGGCCAAGTTTCCATCATCTCTCAAGTGGAGAATGATGGCAATCACCTCAAAGGGGCATTGGGAGGAAACAAAGATGATTCCTGTGGTCCCTGATACAGTAGACACTCAACAAGTGTCTAAGTAGGAATAAAACCACATTAATAAGTTATACACCATGTATGTATGTATATCAAAATGCACTCTACTGTTGTGTATAACTAAAAATAACAAATTTTTATAAAGCCAACGGTTATAATAGATACTGCCCTAAGTATATATAGACCTTGAATTTAGGTAATTCCCTTTCCTTGAATGTGAAATCCTGTGTATCTTCTTGCTTACACCAATCTCTTCTCATTTCACTTCACAACTTGCTTGAGAAGTAGCAAAGCTAATTATTACTAATCCTCATTCTGAAGTTGAGAAATTAAGGATCAGACAAGTTAAATTAACTGTGTGCCATCCTTGCCATGACTAGAAAGAAGCAGAAATAAAATGCAAATTCAGAGTCTGGCGCCGTCTCAAACAACCATAATCCCAGCAGCTCATGAGGCTGAGGCAGGAGGATTGCAGGTTCAAAGTCAGCTTCAAAAACAGAGAGATGCTAAGCAACTCAGTGATACTCTGTCTCTAATAACATGCAAAATAGGGCTGGGGATGTGGTTCAGTGGTCAAGTGCCCCTGAGTTCAATCCTTGGAACCCCTCCACCACAAAAAAATTAGAAATTCAGGGGCTGGGGTTGTGGCTCAGTGGTAGACTGCTTGCCTCACACATGTGAGGCACTGGGTTCGATCCTCAGCACCACATAAAAAAATAAACAAACAAAATAAAGTTATTGTGTCTATCTGCAACTAAATATATTTTTAATGCAAATTCAGGAGTTCTGAGTATCCCAAGAACTTCAGTCTTTTGATGCCTCCAAGTAGCATGGTTTCTAGGCAAACAAATATGAGATGACCATAGTGAAGTAGACAGCTAACTTTAGGAAAGCTTCTCAAAACAAGTGCTAGAACCACGTACGGTGACGCACGCCTATAATGTCAGTAGCTGGAGAGGGTAAAGCAGGAAGATCGCGAGTTCAAAACCAGCCTCAGCAACTTGGTGAAATCCTGTCTCTAAATATAAAACAAAAGGGGGGTGAAATGGTGAGGATATGGCTCAGTGGTTGAGTTCCCCTGAGTTCAATCCCTGGTCCCCCCAAAAAAAAAAAGTGATAGAGACATAAAGGGCTGTATTCATAAATCATCTGGAAAGAACAACCTTTGTAATTTCTACTAAAAGAAATAAATATTGGAAAGCCAACCCAGTTTAGCAAACAGCAACTGATGGTAAGACAATGAATAAAATCAGAAAATATATGTTGAACTTGTAGATATAGCAATAGCTTTATTTATACCAAGAAAATTTTTACAACCAGATAGGTAGTAAAATGAAAAAAAAAAATTCTCCATTGTTGTTAGGCTAGGTTATAAAACTACATTTTTTGATAAATAGCATTTTTCTGATGAACCACATTTGAAATAGCAATTCTTTCAGTGAAGCAAGATCAGCACAGCATTTCCAAAATTTATAATGCTCTGAAAACCAAGTATTGTTTTTTTTTTTTTCTTAGCTTTGGCATCAAAACTCGTTTGGTGAATTATCATGAGGTTATCTCCTGCAGTGTGTGGAAGTTCAGATGTCTGCATCAGAAATACTGTGCTTGATTATACCCCAGATTCTGTCTGGAATATCATGTAATGCAGGCACCTCATTCTTCCTCCAACATCTCAAATATTTTCAATTCTTAAGGATATACGGCCCCAAAAGTTTCAGGTAAGAACTTTCAGACCTCAATTACTATTTCCATTTTAAAACTAGAAAGTGACTCCATCTCAAATTGATTTTTATTTCATTGGGTGTCTGATACTCACCTCTAGGTAAGGATACTCAGAGAATTTGGCTAAACAGAAAATCATGTGATAATCAAACCATTTTTACGGCTTCTTTTGTGCCCAGAAAGAGACCTAGGATCTGTCTATAAAACCAGAAGAAATTAGTTCAAAGAAAAATCAAATCACGTATAGAGTTCCCCAGGTTACCTCTTAGTAACTGTAACAAGACTGCAAAATAAAATGTTTTTATCGAACTGTGTTGTTAAAACCATTGAGTTCTGGAAGTAAGAGAAAGAATCCAGCCAAGTTATCAGAGCAGTGTTCATAAAGACATCCCAGACCATTTGCCTATATTTTCATCTCTGCCTTGATGTGTGCCCTGGGACTGGCCAAGGACTCCAGACTTCTCCTCTCTTGGATGACTGCCTAAAGCGAAGCTTGAGAGGAAAGGAGAAAAGTTACATCCTGAAAACAGCAACATAAAAAGATCAAACAAACCCACAAAATTCCTCTGTTTGAGGAAGATTTTTCAAAAGAATTATGAGGTCTCTGGGCAGGGTTTAGGTGGTTTCAAGGTTTGAGCAGCTCTGAATTAGTTTGGATTGTCACATGGAGATTGGGTAGGGGCAGGCTCCTGGTGGTTTGCTGAAAGTCATCTGCTTCTGATCAAACTATTGGCTTCAAGCTTAGAAATGAGGAGCTAATCCTGAAGAGTACCAAAGTCAAAAGAAGAAAGGGTATGGGCATTGTGGAGGATGTGAAAGAAAGAGGTGGAGGAAGCATTTGTCTTACTCCAATTTTTGTTGCTATAACAAAACACCTGAGGCGGTGTGTGTACTTTTATACAGAAAAGACACTAATTTAGCTCACAGTTTTGAAGGCTGAAACTTGAGAATGAGGCATTCCCATCTGTTCAGGCTCTGGTGAGGCACTTCTGGCTACATCACAAAATGGTGGATGGCATCATGACAGGAACATGTGCTAGAGAAAGGTCACATGGTGAGACAGAAAGCCAGAGCCTAGGGAGTAGCCAGCTCATTTGTTTTATAATATTTGTTTCCCCTGCTCTTGTGGGAACTAATCTGCTCCTTACAAGACCTGCCTAATTTCTATAACACAGATTAATCCACTCATGAGGATGGAATCGCTGTGCCCTAATCTTCTTCCACTAGGCCCCATACCTTCAAGGTTCCACCTTCCCAACTGCCACACCAGGGACCAACATTCCAGTCCATGAACCTTGGAGTACAAACGGTATCCAAACCAGAACAGTAATATATCCTGAACTAGATTCCCAGACTTTCCCTGGTCCTTTTTAAGCTAAGAATAAATCCTGACATGAACTTCCACTCTACCTTCCTGTTCCTTTGCCTTCCGGTAACTGATCTGCCTTGGAACAATCAACCGCCAAGTTCCCTGTGCTTGGAACAGTCTTTCCTTCTCTTGAGGCGAGGAATGTGAGCCAGTTAGGCAATGGCTTAATCATCAGGCAATGAGGCCATGAGAACCTGGACCAAGAAGGTAAGAATAGAAATGAAGAGAGACAACCTTAAGAAATGCCTAGACAAAATTTTCAAGGTGAACAACTGGATATGTCCAAGAGAAATAGCAAGGTCTCAGCAAGAAGTTAGTTTAAAGATCATAAGAAATTAAAGGGATTATAGATGGCACTTACTGACCGTGTACCACATGCCCGGGGCCTTATCTTTAGTTTTCACAGTAACTCTCTAAAGTATTATTTCTGTGTCTCACCTATGAATAAAATTCAAAGCTGGTTTATAAAGGATGGTTGCAGTCACATAGGTAGTGGTTTTCAAACCACAGCATCTTCTGGTATCACTGTATTAGGTAAGGATATGCTTCAGGATCCCTTCCCCCACCACAAACAGCACCTCCCCTTCATCTGCCTTGTATAATTCTCTATGAAGAAGTTCTTCTTTTAAAAAGAAAAAGTTTGAGAACTACAGAACTAGGCAGTTGTGATTAGGAATATGATGGTAATTTTGGAAAGATACATTTCATTTGCATGAAAAGAATTTAGTGTTGATAGAAGAGGGGAAAATATGGTCTTGGGCTTAGGCCTCCAATTGGGTAGTGAAGACCTCTGCTAAGAGTGGATAAAGGAAAACATTAAATGTTTTTAAATGAAGAAAACAACTTTGGGTTGAGTTGAGATGAAGGTACTATAGGATAAGATAACTCTATGAAGATATTTAGTTGGAAATACAAATCCAGACCAAAATATGGATGATGGTGAAGTCATGGTATTGGTTAAGATTATCAACGAAAAGAACAAGGAAGAAATAGAGAAAAGATCAATGACAGAATCCTTGAGAAAACTAATATTTCATTTATTCATTCATTCATCCACCTAAAATGTATTTATTATGTAAAATGAAGTTATCAAAAGGTGATAAAAAGACAAAGAAGAATAGAGAAGAGTAATAAAAAATAAAGGAGAGTTAATATATTAAGAAACAAAGGGATTTCAAGGATGGAGTGGATAGCATTGTCCAAGATGGTAGAGTTCAAAGAGAATAAGATCCATGAAAGGGGAGATATTAAACATAACAATTTGAAGATCATTGGTGACCTTCAGCTTACAATTATTTTCTGCACATCTCTGAATTACCAGACACTGGACCAGCCTCGGATGTTAAATGATGAGTACAATAAGACAAATCCCTGTCTTTACGGAGTTGACAGCTTAGTGAGGGAGATCAACATTAATCAAATAAGCTCATTTAGTTTATTTATTTAATTAGTTTATTTCATTTAAAAACTAAAATAAATGAAGAGTGGCAATTATGACAAGTTCTAGCCAAGCCATGGCATCTACACTAGAAGAATTGGACCTTGTTGGGGAACAATTTCCTACAGAAATGATGCTTGAGCTAAAACGGTAAGGATAAATGATGCTTGAGCTAAAACACTAAGAGGGAAGAGCTCATGCAAGGCCCTGTGTTAGGATAAACTCCAAGATGTGTTTGAACAATTAAAAGTTCAGTAAATCTAGAGCAGAGAAAGGAGTGAGCAAAATGGCAAGATTGGAGATTTAGGCAAAAGTCATATTGTACGGATTTGCAGGCTACATGGAAGAGTTTTTTCTTAGGATACGCTAAGAGTAATAGTGACCCCTGAAGGGTTTAAGTTTGTGGGAGTGGAAGGGGGGAGTAGGCAGGGAGATGACATCAGATTTGTATTCTGGAAAGATGGGTCCAGTTAGTAGGACTGGAAATCAAAGGAAGCAGACTATCTAAACTATCTCAACAGACTATCTAGACTATCTAAACAAACTCTAGTGACCCAGGAAGATCAGTAGGGATCAAAATAAGGAGATAAAAACAAATTTAGAAAGGATGCCTCTTCCTGAGAGATGGGAAGGACAGAAGGGAAGATATGAGGAGATGGACATTTGGAAGTAAAATTTTAGTTGAAAGTTGACTTATCTGTTAAGAATAAAGAAGACATGGACAGGAGGTGAGAGTAGTCTTTTCACAGTTGATATTCACTGGAGAGCTGGGGTTGTAGCTCAGTGATCAAGTGCTCACCTCACATGTGTGAGGCACTGGGGTCGATAAATAAATAGATAGATAAAATGAAGTCATTGTGTCCATCTACAACTGAAAGAAAAATATTTTTAAAAATGAAATAAAAATATTTACTGGAGGTTAATGGATGTAAAGGTTTTGAATAGCTGCCACGGCAAACAACAAAAGGATCCGGCAAGAGATGAGTAGAGGGACTGCCTAGCAACCCACAGTCCCACCTTGCTGAATCTACTTAGTGTGGGCCATCAAAGCCCATAGGGAAAAATGTGTCGGCTCCAAAATATCATAAATTTGGAAACACTGTGGACACCTGCACTAGGAAAATCTGAATCATGCCGTCATATTGCTTTTAAATGCTCAAAATTAGAGGGGAAATATCTTTAAGGCACTTGATTACCACTTCACAAGGGTAACACTGGTCATCCTGTGATTAGTCATAGGTGGTTTGAATACTTTGGAAATGATTTTTGCCGTTTGCATTTTCTAAAGAAGCTTAAATTATGACTAAATCTCTCCTGTTTATATGCATTGCCATTCCTTCCCACAGCTTTCATCAACAAATAACAATCAGAGCAATATGGCTAAAAAAAGTCTTAGCTATGTCTTGTTTCTAACGCTGTGTCAAGCTCTACTTGCTAGGCAGCCAGATGTTGCCTATTATCTCGTCTCTTCTCCAAGTCCTAGAGGGTACGAGGTGCTGTCTTGAGGACCAAATGCAATAATCACTGAACACAATGTAATTTTGACTGTTTGTAATGAGCAGGGGAAAATACATTTCTTTCTATCATAGCACATTAGAGATAGAAAGGCATTTTACCAGTGCTCTCCCCAATAGGGAACAAATGGATACACTGAGGTATGGGAAGAAAATTTTAGAACTTGATTTTATGCTTATTTTTGTTTTTTAGAAGACAAGGAATTAAGCTTACTGGTGTAGAATTTATTATATGACATGACACTGACATCTTGCTCGGTCTGAACACTGTCACCCATGGACGACTGAGTGGGAGTTCCATGGCTCAGAAATTCTGGCAGTGGTTTTCTCTGCTGTTGTGTCAAGTTAGGTGGATTTGTAAGCAACCTCAGAAGACTCGACTTTGTTGAGACATCAATTAAATTATCTACATAGAAAATGCAATCCAAATCAAAATACAATTTTTATAATAGCCAAAAGCCAACTTTCCTTTAGAAATTGGAAATATGATCCTAAAATTTGTATGGAAATGCAAAAGACCTGGAATAACTAAAGCAACTTTGAAAAAGGAACAATGCTGAAGGAATTATACTCCTTGATTTTAAGACTTATTATAAAGCTATAGTTATCAAGGGGCATAAAGATAGACAAATAGGCCCAGTATGGTAGCACATGTCTGTAATCTCAGCGGCTTGGGAGGCTGAGGTAGGAGGATCTCAAGTTCAAAGCCAGCCTCAGCAATGGCAAGACACTAAGCAACTCAGTGAGACCCTGTCTTTAAATAAAATATAAAATTGGGCTGCGGATGTGGCTCAGTGGCTGAGTGCCCCTGAGTTCAATCCCCAGTACCAAAATAAAAGATGAACAAATAGGTCACAGAAACAGGATGGAGAGGCCAGAAACAGATCCACAGATGTATGAACAATTGATTTTTGGCAAAAGTACACAAACAAGTCAAAGAAGTAATGATAGACTTTCACAAATGGGACTGGAATATATACCCACATGCAAAAAATAAAATAAAATAAACTTTGATCATATGTTAAATCATTTATAAACACTACCTCAAAATGAAACAGATCTAAATGTAAAACATGAAATCATACTTTGTGATTCTAGGCTAGGCAAAGATTTTTAGACATAACACCAAACACACAGCCCATCAAAGAAAAATCAATAATTCAAAACCAGACAATCTTTTGAAGAACAGAAGTTTTTAATTTTGATGAGAATGAAAAGACAAGCCATAAACTTACAAAAATATTTGTAAATTATATGTATGATGAAGAACATACAAAGAACTCAATAATAAAACAACAAAAGAAAACAAAAAAAAAAAAACAGAGAAAATTTTGAATAGACACCTTATCAAAGAAAAGAGACAACTGGAAAATAAACCCATATAAAGATCCTCAACATTGCTAATCTCAGCAATTGCAAATTTAAATCACAACAAGATACATGTCACATCTATTAGAATGTCTAAAATTTAAAAGACTGAGCACACCCTGGGTTGGCAAGGAAGCAGAGCAATTGGAATGCTCATCTGCTGTTGGTATGAATGCAGAATGACACAATCACTTTAGAAAACATTTTGATGATTTCTAATATGTTAAACATACACCTAAGTGGATCCAGCTATTCTGTCCTAGATTTTGATCCAAGAGAAAAAAAAATAGCATGCACTCATTCAAAGACTTGTACAGAAAAATTTATAGCTGCTTTTTTGGTGATAGCAAAAAAAAAAAAAAAAAACTGGAAATAATTCAAATGTCCATCATCACGTGAATGGATAAACAAATTATAACAACCATATGATGGACTATTTCCTGGCAATAAAGAGGAATGAACTAGTTATACGTTCAACAACATCAATGGATCTCAAAATAATCACTCTGAAAGAAAACAATATATACTGTGTGTTACAATTTACATAAAATTCTAGAAAAAGCATGTTAATATGTAGTGACAGAAAGATCAGTGGTTACCTGGCAATTGAGGGGCAAAAAGAATGAGAAGGAGGAATTACCAAGGAGTCCACAAAAGTTTTGAGGAATAGTAGATTTATTATGTTGATTGTGGTGATAGTTTTAACATGTATATGCATGTGTTAAAATATCAATTTTTGGAGGGGCAGAGCCGCCCCCCACCCCCCTCGCCTGCCAGGTAGGGGAAGGGTGACCACCGACAGAAAAGGCCCAGTGGCCCCCGGCGGGACAGAGCTTCCAATCACTCCTGCAAGGTAGGCGGGCCTGCGACCCAACGGCAGAAGAGGAGCAGCCGCCTGCTGAGAGGCTGAGCCGCCCCCTCCCCCTGCGCCGGCATAGTAGAGGGAACTGGGACCAGACACAGAGCAGGCCCAGCGGCCTGCTGAGGGGCAGAGCCGCCCCCCACCCCCCTCGCCTGCCAGGTAGGGGAAGGGTGACCACCGACAGAAAAGGCCCAGTGGCCCGCGGCGGGACAGAGCTTCCAATCACTCCTGCAAGGTAGGCGGGCCTGCGACCCACCGGCAGAAGAGGAGCAGCCGCCTGCTGAGAGGCTGAGCCGCCCCCTCCCCCTGCGCCGGCATAGTAGAGGGAACTGGGACCAAACACAGAGCAGGCCCAGCGGCCTGCTGAGGGGCAGAGCCGCCCCCCACCCCCCTCGCCTGCCAGGTAGGGGAAGGGTGACCACCGACAGAAAAGGCCCAGTGGCCCGTGGCGGGACAGAGCTTCCAATCACTCCTGCAAGGTAGGCGGGCCTGCGACCCACCGGCAGAAGAGGAGCAGCGGCCTGCTGAGAGGCAGAGCCGCCCCCTCCCCCCCGCGCCTGCAAGGTAGTCGGAACTGAGACCACCACCAGAACAGGTCAGACCTGCAACCGAGAGACAGAACAGGCCCAGTGGCCTGAGGAAGGGTAGAGCCGCCCCCCCCCACGCCTGCAAAGTAGGCGGACCTGCGACCCACTGGCAGTACAGCCCCAGAGGCCTGCAGAGGGGCAGTGCCGCTGCCTGCGCCTGCAAAGTAGGCAGAACTGCGACCACCGACAGAACAAGCCTAGCGGCCCGCAGAGGGACAGAGCCGCCGCCCGCGCCTGCAAGGTCGGCGGACCTGCTACCGACTGGCAGAGCAGGCCCAGCGGCCTGCCGGCGTGGTAGGCACATTGCCCCAATTGGAGGAGGGGCAGAGCTGCCGCCCGCGCCTGCGAGGGAGACTTTGCAACTATACAAGACCAATATAAATATATAGGGGGAAAATTCAATAGCACAACAGTTTCACCAAGAAGAAAGGAACGCAAACAGTATGAAGAGACAAGGAAAGAAAGGACCACAAGCATTGCAGGTCAACTCAACGTTACAAGAGGTAATAGCTGCAGCTGATGGAATGTCAGATAAAGAATTCAGGATATACATGCTTCAGATGATCTGGAGTCTCAAGGAAGAAATCAGACAGCAAAATCAGACAATGAAAGATCACTTCAACAATGAATTACATAAACAAATCCAAGAAGCAAAAGATCAACTATACAGGGAAATAGAGGTTATAAAAAACAAACAAACAGAAATCCTAGAAATGCAGGAAGCAATAAGCCAACTTAAAAACTCAATTGAGAATACTACCAGCAGAGTAGAACACTTAGAAGACAGAACATCAGACAATGAAGATAAAGTATTTCAACTTGAAAAGAACATAGACAGCTCAGCAAGACTGTTAAGAAACCATGAGCAGAACATCCAAGAAATATGGGATAACATCAAGAGACCAAATTTAAGAGTCATTGGGATACAGGAAGGAACAGAGTTTCAAACCAAAGGAATGAGCAATCTATTCAATGAAATAATTCGAGAAAACTTCCCAGACTTGAAGAATGAGACAGAACCCCAAATCCTAGAAGCCTATAGGACGCCGAATGTGCAAAATCATAAGAGACCCACACCTAGACACATTATAATGAAGATGCCCAACATACAGAATAAGGAGAGAATTTTAAAAGCTACAAGAGAAAGGAAGCAGATCACATTTAGGGGTAAGCCAATCAGGATAACAGCTGATCTTTCAACACAGACTCTGAAAGCTAGAAGATCCTGGAATAACATATTTCAAACACTGAAAGAAAATGGGTTCCAACCAAGAATTGTGTTTCCAGCGAAATTAAGCTTCAGGATGGAAGATGAAATTAAAACCTTCCACGATAAACAAAAGTTAAAAGAATTTGCAGCTAGAAAACCATCTCTTCAAAACATCCTTGGCAAAACATTACAGGAAGAGGAAATGGAAAATAACAATGAAAACCAACAGTGGGAGGTAGGACACTAAAGGGGGGAAAATAATCAAAGTGGAAAACAAACCATGTTTAGTAACATAAATAAACAAATATGGCTGGAAGAACAACCCATATCTCAATAATAACCCTAAATGTTAATGGCTTAAACTCACCAATCAAGAGACACAGGCTAGTAGAATGGATCACAAAACAAGACCCAACAATATGCTGCCTACAGGAGACGCATTTGATAGGAAAAGACATACATAGGCTGAAGGTGAAAGGTTGGGAAAAATCATATCACTCATATGGACTTCGGAAACAAGCAGGAGTATCCATACTCATATCAAATAAAATAGATTTTAAGCCAAAGTTAATCAAAAGGGATAAAGAGGGACACTACATACTGCTCAAGGGAACCATACACCAACAAGACATAACAATCATAAATATATATGCCCCAAACAATGGTGCAGCTATGTTCATCAAACAAACTCTTCTCAAGTTCAAGAGTCTAATAGACCACCATACAATAATCATGGGAGACTTCAACACACCTCTCTCACCACTGGACAGATCTTCCAAACAAAAGTTGAATAAGGAAACTATAGAACTCAATAACACAATTAATAACCTAGACTTAATTGACATATATAGAATATACCACCCAACATCAAGCAGTTACACTTTTTTCTCAGCAGCACATGGATCCTTCTCAAAAATAGATCATATATTATGTCACAGGGAAACTCTTAGACAATACAAAGGAGTAGAGATAATACCATGCATCCTATCTGATCATAATGGAATGGAACTGAAAATCAACGATAAAAGAAGGAAGGAAAAAGAATACATCACTTGGAGAATGAACAATAGGTTACTGAATGATCAGTGGGTTATAGAAGACATCAAGGAGGAAATTAAAAAATTCTTAGAGATTAATGAAAACACAGACACAACATATCGGAATCTGTGGGACACATTGAAAGCAGTTCTAAGAGGAAAATTCATTGCTTGGAGTTCATTCCTTAAAAAAAGAAAAAACCAACAAATAAATGATCTCATACTTCATCTCAAAATCCTAGAAAAAGAAGAGCAAAACAACAGCAAAAGAAGTAGAAGGCAAGAAATAATTAAAATCAGAGCTGAAATTAATGAAATCGAAACAAAAGAAACAATTGAAAAAATTGACAAAACTAAAAGTTGGTTCTTTGAAAAAATAAACAAAATCGACAGACCCTTAGCCATGCTAGCGAAGAGAAGAAGAGAGAGAACTCAAATCACTAACATACGGGATGAAAGAGGCAATATCACAACAGACACTTCAGAAATACAGAAGATAATCAAAAATTATTTTGAATCCTTATACTCCAATAAATTAGAAGATAGTGAAGGCATAGATAAATTTCTTAAGTCATATGATCTGCCCAGATTGAGTCAGGAGGATATAGACAACCTAAACAGACCAATATCAATTGAGGAAATAGAAGAAACCATCAAAAGACTACCAACTAAGAAAAGCCCAGGACCGGATGGGTATACAGCAGAGTTTTACAAAACCTTTAAAGAGGAACTAATACCAATACTTTTCAAGCTACTTCGGGAAATAGAAAAAGAGGGAGAACTTCCAAATTCATTCTACGAGGCCAACATCACCCTGATACCTAAACCAGACAAAGACACTTCAAAGAAAGAAAACTACAGACCAATATCTCTAATGAACCTAGATGCAAAAATCCTCAATAAAATTCTGGCCACTCGGATACAAAAACATATCAAAAAAATTGTGCACCATGATCAAGTAGGATTCATCCCTGGGATGCAAGGCTGGTTCAATATACGGAAATCAATAAATGTTATTCACCACATCAATAGACTTAAAAATAAGAACCATATGATCATCTCGATAGATGCGGAAAAAGCATTCGACAAAGTACAGCATCCCTTTATGTTCAAAACTCTAGAAAAACTAGGGATAACAGGAACATACCTCAATATTGTAAAAGCAATCTATGCTAAGCCTCAGGCTAGCATCATACTGAATGGAGAAAAATCGAAGGCATTCCCTCTAAAATCTGGAACAAGACAGGGATGCCCTCTCTCACCACTTCTGTTCAACATAGTTCTCGAAACACTGGCCAGAGCAATTAGACAGACGAAAGAAATTAAAGGTATCAAAATAGGAAAAGAAGAACTTAAATTATCACTATTTGCAGATGACATGATTCTATACCTAGCAGACCCAAAAGGGTCTACAAAGAAACTATTAGAGCTAATAAATGAATTCAGCAAAGTGGCAGGATATAAAATCAACACGCATAAATCAAAGGCATTCCTGTATATCAGCGACAAATCCTCTGAAATGGAAATGAGGACAACCACTCCATTCACAATATCTTCAAAAAAAATAAAATACTTGGGAATCAACCTAACAAAAGAGGTGAAAGACTTATACAATGAAAACTACAGAACCCTAAAGAGAGAAATAGAAGAAGATCTTAGAAGATGGAAAAATATACCCTGTTCATGGATAGGCAGAACTAACATCATCAAAATGGCGATATTACCAAAAGTTCTCTATAGGTTTAATGCAATGCCAATCAAAATCCCAACGGCATTTCTTGTAGAAATAGAGAAAGCAATCATGAAATTCATATGGAAAAATAAAAGACCCAGAATAGCAAAAACAATGCTAAGCAGGAAATGTGAGTCAGGCGGTATAGCGATACCAGACTTCAAACTATATTACAGAGCAATAGTAACAAAAACAGCATGGTACTGGTACCAAAACAGGCGGGTGGACCAATGGTACAGAATAGAGGACACAGAAACCAATCCACAAAACTACAACTATCTTATATTTGATAAAGGGGCTAAAAGCATGCAATGGAGGAAGGATAGCATCTTCAACAAATGGTGCTGGGAAAACTGGAAATCCATATGCAACAAAATGAAACTGAATCCCTTTCTCTCGCCATGCACAAAAGTTAATTCAAAATGGATCAAGGAGCTTGATATCAAATCAGAGACACGCTGTCTGATAGAAGAAAAAGTTGGCTACGATCTACATACTGTGGGGTCGGGCTCCAAATTCCTCAATAGGACACCCATAGCACAAAAGTTAATAACTAGAATCAACAAATGGGACTTACTCAAACTAAAAAGTTTTTTCTCAGCAAAAGATACAATAAGAGAGGTAAATAGAGAGCCTACATCCTGGGAACAAATCTTTACTCCTCACACTTCAGATAGAGCCCTAATATCCAGAGTATACAAAGAACTCAAAAAATTAGACAATAAGAGAACAAACAACCCAATCAACAAATGGGCCAAGGACCTGAACAGACACTTCTCAGAGGAGGACATACAATCAATCAACAAGTACATGGAAAAATGCTCACCATCTCTAGCAGTCAGAGAAATGCAAATCAAAACCACCCTAAGATACCATCTCACTCCAGTTAGATTGGCAGCCATTATGAAGTCAAACAACAACAAGTGCTGGCGAGGATGTGGGGAAAAGGGTACACTTGTACATTGCTGGTGGGACTGCAAATTGGTGCAGCCAATTTGGAAAGCAGTATGGAGATTTCTTGGAAAGCTGGGAATGGAGCCACCATTTGACCCAGCTATTCCCCTTCTCGGTCTATTCCCTAAAGACCTAAAAAGAGCATGCTACAGGGACACTGCTACATCGATGTTCATAGCAGCACAATTCACAATAGCTAGACTGTGGAACCAACCTAGATGCCCTTCAATGGATGAATGGATAAAAAAAATGTGGCATTTATACACAATGGAGTATTACTCTGCATTAAAAAATGACAAAATCATAGAATTTACAGGGAAATGGATGGCATTAGAGCAGATTATGCTAAGTGAAGCTAGCCAATCCCTAAAAAACAAATGCCAAATGTCTTCTTTGATATAAGGAGAGTAACTAAGAACAGAGTAGGGTCGAAGAGCATGAGAAGAAGATTAACATTAAACAGGGATGAGAGGTGGGAGGGAAAGGGAGAGAGAAGGGAAAATGCATGGAAACGGAAGGAGACCCTCAGAGTTATACAAAAGTACATACAAGAGGAAGTGAGGGGAAGGGGAAAAATAATACAAGGGGGACAAACGAATGTCAGTTAAGGGGGCAGAGAGAGAAGAGGGGAGGGGAGGGGAGGGGAGGGGGGATAGTAGAGGATAGGAAAGACAGCAGAATACAACAGACACTAGTATGGCAATATGTAAATCAATGGATGTGTAACTGATGTGATTCTGCAATCTGTATATGGGGTAAAAATGGGAGCTCATAACCCACTTGAATCAAATTGTGAAATATGATATATCAAGAACTATGTAATGTTTTGAACAGCCAACAATAAAAAATTAAAAAAAAAAAAAATATCAATTTTTACACTACATATGTACAATTTATTGTATGTTAACTATACCTCATTTAAACTGTTGAGATTATGTCCTGCTCGAGAAAAAAAATTCATAGATTCAGCAAATTTTCATCGATATTACCTCACTTATAGCACTACTTTTATATAAGAGATATAATCCACTAATCCTTCAGTGTATATATAAAATGAAGATAACACTTAACCTCACTAAAAATGATGAAAATTATTAACTAGCCTTGATCAAGTCAACCAAAAGTGCCAAGTGGTTTATTTTTTTAGTTAAAAAATATGGAGGCTATCTCAGTTCCTTGGATCTGAGTGTGTCATTATTGGCTGAATTTATCCTACATCCTTTGATTTGGACAAGTTATTTGATTTGTAGTATCAGCTAAATGTACATAGAGTTCAAAGTTTTCAGGTGACTGTACTCACATACTGGTAAATATTATATTTTGCCTGTGATGAACTTGCTTATTTATAAACTAAAACACTGATAAATATGATTGTCATGGTCTGATAAAGGTTGGTTCCCTCTGAAACTCATGTAGGAATCTGATGTCATTGTGGCAGTGTCAGGAAGTGGTGCCTCTATGAGGTGATTGGGGACTGGGTTAATTCCTGAGATGGCAAGTGAGCTCTGGATTAGTTACCAGGAAAGCTCCTCCTGCTTGTTTCTTCTCTGAATGTCCCTCCTTACCCTGCCAAGTTCGCCATGTTGTAAAGCAGCACATGGTCCTCATCAGATTCTGCCACCCAATCTTGGACTTTCCAGCCTCCAGAACCATAAGCCTAAATGAACTTCTTTTCTTTATGATTCACTCGTCTCAGGTATTCTGCTATAGTAGAGTAAGAGAAAGGAGGAAGACAATGGTGGGTTTCATAAATAGAAACAATGTTATTATCGTATGCCATCCACAATCAATACATCAAATACACCTGGATAGATTTCTTTAAGAAAGAATTAGGGTGCTTAAATATGAGAAGGAAAGCCTCTTTGGGGATATTCACACTCACTACCTAAAGATGCTACACAAGAAGTTCAATTTTAAAAAATAGCATTCTGGAGTCACACAAGACTGAGTTCTAATTCCAGTCTGGCACTCACTTGGAATGGGATCTTGGGCACTTTATTATTGGCTTTCATCTTTCTCTCTGTAAAAAGGAACAAGATGCTCACTCACCTTCTGTGCCTCTGAACACATACCATTCTGAAAGTTTACACAACTATCTAATCCTCAATATTTACCCTTAAATCATCGCTGCAGTGCTATTCAAATATAGCACCTTAGTAAAGGTAAGGAACTCTGCTAGGGTACTACACTATGGCTTGGTCTAACCTCATAGGGCCCATGCCAGAATAGGTTTATTTACTGTAACCCAAGTTACTCAGACACATTACCGACCCTTGTAAAACCGAAATTTATTTTACTGAGGCTTAAGAGAATTGACAACATTGGTGGCACTTTCTCATCCAGAGGCCAGAGTTATGGCTCAGTGGTAGAGCACTCACCTAACACATGCGAGGCACTGGGTTCAGTCCTCATCACCACATAAAAATAAATAAAATAAAGGCATTGTGTCCAACCACAACTAAAAAAAAAAAAAAAGACATTTTGTAAAAAAAAAAAAAAAAAGAATCATCTAGTTACAACCTTCATTCATTCTACTAATATTTAAATACTGACTGTGTGACAGGGAGCCCGCAGTAAACAATTGCAGTTTACCATTGGGTATGAAATGAATAATGTGTATACACACACACACACACACACACATATATATATATACACATTGCACATATACATATATACACTCACATATATATGTTACACAGATGTGCTGTCTTTCAGATGTGTCTGTAACAGCTTGGAGGTCCTCCAAGGAATCTCTCTGTGACAAGGTGATTCTTGGTCTACAGGTGATTTTCTAATCTAAAAGGAAACATCTCCGCCCCATCCCAGGAGAGGAAGAAAGGAAAGCAGAGAGGTTATACAAAGGGTAAAAGATGTGGAAGAAAATAGACTTTTCATCTGTCTCTTCTCCTCTCCTCACTTCCCCCATGGAGGCTGGCACTGTCCTCAATGCTTCAGGTTTTAGCTTTAAACCGTGGTCCCACCTCATTGTCCCACATCGCATTTCGCCAGGAGTGCTGGTATTGCATCTATAGTTGCCCATGCAATATTTTCACTTAAACGGCCCTAATTCATCTCATTAGTCTAACTCACCATCACCTTCAGCAGCAGCACTTTGGGGGTCCCTGCGTGTCAGGAACCATCCCATGACATTTAGTAGAGAACTCAAATTTTCTCTCTCTTGACCTTTCACAGAAGAAGCCTCATCTGAAGAGTATTTTTCCACTTCATCTATTTTTTAATTACTCAAATGTCCAAATGTCCTGCCTTTAATAAATAAGCTACATCTGACTGCTTGTGAATAGCCATTTTTAGACCCAGAAACATGTTTTAGGCCTTGACACACCCCACTCCAACCTATGAATATGTGAGTTTTTATTTTTTATGTGCTCATAGGCAGTTTTGAAATCAAAAGTTTACTTTGACTTTAAAATTTATATTAAGTGGGTTCAGCTTTATTAAAGTACCAACCAAATAAACATCAAGCAAGGATAAATAAACAGAATATGTCACGAACCAAAGATTTTGAGCGGCCCAATTTTAAGCACCCAATAACACAGACATTTCATTATTCCTTAAGTTTTTAAGTTCAGCTTACAAATATTATTCTTCTATTTTAACAATCACTTTTAATGACACTTGGATCATATTGGTTCTAATGTTTAAAGATTTAAAACTAAATTTATAAATTTCATATACCAATTTACTTTTTTAAGTACCAATTGTATTTAACTAACAAATTTTCCAATGAACTTGAAGCAATCCTTATATCTGAAAAACTTATAAATATGTATATATCTTGGAGCTAGTGCTGTGGCTCAGAGGTAGAGCACTTGCCTAGCACGTGTGAGGCACTGGCTTTGATCCTCAGTACCACATAAAAATAAATAAATAAAAGTATGGCATCTATCTACAACTAAAACATATAAAAAATAACTAAATATGTATATAACTTAAATTCTATTAAATGTCCTAATACTATATATATATAAACTAATTAAAATCTCAAATTTAAAAATCCCGGGGCCTAGGGTATAGCTCAGGGTAGTATGCTTGCCTAGCATACTCAAAGCCCTAGTTTTCATTCCCAGTACTACAAAAACAAACAAATCACAGCTCAAAATCAACTGCTCAAAAAGTGTAAGTTCTTTGACATCCATTTGTTCCAGGAGCATCTGCCAAAAAGATGAAGACTATACTCTCTCCACTGAATTGCCTTGACACCTTTGCCAAAGATCAGTTGATTAATTGTGCAGATCTACTTCTGGGGTCTGTGTTCTGCTCCATGTTTATCCTTTCTTGAATACCATGACTTCTAGTCTTGGTTATTTTTATAAGTTTTATTTTATTTTTAATTGATGTACGATAATTGTATGCATTTATGGGGCCCAGTGTGACACTTTGATGTGTGCGTGCATTATGTAATGATCAAATCAGGGCAATTAGCACATCCATTGCTTCCAATATTTATCTTTTCTTTATAGTGAAAATATTCAAACTTTTCTTTCCTAGCTATTTCAAAATATACTATAGACTGCTGCTAACTATAGTCACCCTATTATGCAATAGGATATTCAAAGTTATTCCTCCCATCTAACTGTAACTTTGTATCCCCTGGCCAAACTCTCCTCATCCCCAATCCCCCACGCTCTCCCCAGCCTCTGGTCATCACTATTCTATTCTCAACTTCTATGAGATCAACGTTTTTAGATTCCACATATGAGTGAGATCATGCAGTATATTTCTTCTGTGCCTGGCTTGTTTCACTTCATGTAATTTCCTACAAGTTTCATCCATGTTGTTGAAAATGATAGAATTTCATTTTTATGGATGAATAGTATTCCACTGCCTTGCTTTAATTAGTGTAGCTGCTCCATAAACCTTGAAATTGAGTAGTATGAGGTCCTCCAACTTTGTTCCTCCTCAGTGGAATGTTTGTTATCCTAGTTCCTTCGCCTTTCCATATAAACTTGAGAATGAATTTGCTGGTACCCACAACAAAGCTTGCAGGATTTAATTGTGATTGCACCAAATCTATAGGTCAATCTATTATATTAACAATCTAGGCATGAACACAGAACATCTCTCCACTTACTGAGACCTTTGATTTCTTTCATCAGTGTTTTGTGGTTTTCAGCACATAGACATATACAGTTTGTTAGATTTAGATCTAAGTATGTCATTTTTTTGAATACCATTGTAAAAAAAAAAAAGGTTTGTGGGTGGTTTGTATGTTTGTTTGCTTTCCCCAAGGCTAATTGTTCATTACTGTTGTACAGCTTTTAAAGAAACTGACTTTTATTTTATATCTTGCAATGCTGCTGCTATGCTTGCTTTTTTAGTTCTAAGAGTCTTTGTATCGATGCTCTGGGATTTTTCTACATAGACAATAAAATCATCTGTGAATAGACAATTTTATTTCTTCCTTTC
The DNA here is from genome assembly GCF_047511675.1 of Marmota flaviventris. Lineage (NCBI taxonomy): Eukaryota > Metazoa > Chordata > Mammalia > Rodentia > Sciuridae > Marmota > Marmota flaviventris. The sequence continues at coordinate 130,014,094 of NC_092501.1, read as the reverse complement.
TACTCTGTATACCTTTTATTTCCTTGTCTCATCTATCATACTAGCTAGGACTTCTAATAGACTGCTAAATACGAGTGGTGAAAAAGAACATCCTTGTCTTGCTCCAAACTTCAGGGAAAAACATCAAGTCTCACCACATGTACATAAGTTTCAGGAATTTTACAAATGTTCTCTATCAAGCAGAGAAATTTCCCCTGTACTCCTGGTTTGTTGAGCTTTTATCATGAATGGGTGCTGGACCCTGTCAAATGCCTCTTCTCTATCAAATGATGCAATTTTTTAAATTTTTCTTCTTGGGTTAGCCTGTTGATACAGTGAATTGCATGGATTGATTTTCATATGTGGAACTAACTTTGCTATCCTGGAATGAATCCCAACTGATCGTGGTTTATAATTCTTTTTATATATCGATGTATTCCATTTGCTAATACTTTGTTGAAATTTTTTGCATCTATGTTAAGGAGAGACATTGTTTTCTTGTAATCTCACTGTCTGGTTTTGGTATTAGGGTAAGTCTGGTTTCACAGAATGAGTTAGGAAGTTTTCCCTATGCTTCCATTTTTCTGGAAAAGATTATGGAAAATTGAAATCATTTCTTCCTCTGATATTTGCTAGAATTCTCTAGGCCTGGAGCTTTCTTTGGGGGGAAGTTATTCATTATTGATTCAATCTTTTCAAACAAAAAGTAAGGCTATTTAGGTTATCTATTTTCCCTTTTATGTTTTGATAGTTCATTTCTTTCAAACAATTGATTCATTTCCCATAAGTTACCAAATTTTGTGGCCCAGAGTTGTTCATAATACTCCTTTTTATTCTTTTAGGGTCCATGAGATTGTCTCCTAAGATATATAAATACATTTTCCATTTAAAGGATGTTGGAGGATTACTGAGTTATTTTGCATATCTTAGGGATATTCAACTTGAATGAATATTAAAATCGTTCTCATTCTAATTATAGAGATATCTCATTTATTTGTCTATATTACTGCAACTTCAGAGGTCATATTTTCAGTAGGATTAGAAGGAATATGAGTTTGCAATTTTTTAAAGTAATTGTTCATGGAGTAATTGATCCAGACAAAATTTTAAATAAAAATCCTCCTAAAATTACATATAATATCAGAACATTTGAGAAGGTAAGAATCAGCATATTTAAAATTTTATAGGTTTATAAGTATAATTTAAATCTTCAGAAAAGTTTTGTTATCAGACAACTAAAGTACTTTAAAACTCATAATATTTAATCTTAAGGAGTTAAATGTAAGGAAGAATAGAATTAGTTTGTAAACAAAAACATTATCCAAAGGCAATCTTAAAAGTGATTGTTAAGTATATTGACATAGAGTAATAAGCTATAAGCTGAATTCAAAAACTAAATTTGTAGGTTTAAAAAGTGATTATTAATTCTTTTTTCAGTCATCAGAAAACTTTATTCTAAGAACATTCTTGACATCAGATAAAATAAAAGATGTTTCATGGCACCTCTATAAATGTATGCATTGATTAGAAGCCGAGAAGGGACCCATTTGTGCTGTATCAAATAGAGAACGTATTTAACTGAGCACTTTATTCAATATTTAATGTCCAGTTCTCCCTATTTTAGAAGGAAAAAAAGAATTATATAAAGAATTGAGCACTGCTGGTTGATGACACACAAGTCCTCCTGAGTGACTGGAAGGTGTTTTCTCACTGAACACACATAGTCCTTCCCTGCAGGGGTATGCCCAAGAGAAACCAAGATGCGAAGACAAGTAACCACGAGGCGGACGGCGTCTGCAGCCCTACTCCAGAGGAGCAGCGGGCCCTGCCACGCGCCACAACAAGATGAAACCTGTGTCCCTGGAAGAGCCACCCAGGAAGGACCCCGCGGTGCATGGTTCCCTTCACCTGAAGGGCACAGGACAGACAAATCCAACCCATGGTCTTCGTTCATTTTTGAGGCTGTAAGAGCGGGAGGCTGGGAAGTCCAAAATGAAGGTGCCACACCTGTTAGGGCCTTCTCCCAGTGCCTTAGCCTGGCAGGAGGCTGGAAGGGCTAGGATGGGGCCTGATCCCTGGCCACTCCTGGCGGCGGGGGGGTGGGGGGGGTGGGGGGGGGCAGCTCTGACATTCCCCCAGTTGCAACTGGCTGAGTCTCAGAGGGCACAGACATTCAAGCCATTAGCAAGACAGAAAACAGGTCCCTGGGGCTGCTGGGCAGGGGAGGGGGCCTCTGGCTGTTGGTGCAGCACAGGGTTCTCTTGATTATTAATTTTAAAGTCAAAATAAACCCTGTATCATCTTTGTGGGGGAGGGAGGGTCAAAAATACCTCTTGGGTCACCAAAAACTCACATTTCATGGTTCCAATATTTTGGAATAAGAAAAAATGCTCTATATAGGTTAGATTTTGAATGTCCCCCATGGCCCACATGTTGAAAGCTTGGTCCTTAGTCTATGAGCTACTGGGAGGCGCTGGAACTTTGCAGAGGTGGAGTCCATTAAAAGGAAGTGAAATCCCAGGTGCCTCCCCTTGAAGGGGATATCCCTTACTCTCTCTCTCTCTCTCTCTTTGCTTCCTGGTTGATAAGAGGTGAAAGGGCCTCTTCCTTTACACACTCCCATGATGTACTGTGCTGCCATGCCCAAAGCAACTGGAACTAAAACCATGAGCCAAAATAAACCCTTCCTCCTTTTAAGTTGATTATCTTAGCATTTTGTCACAGTAGTGGAAAATTGACTAACAGAGAGAACTTGCAAGTAGAGAAGGGTAGACAGGCTGGATTTTCACAGGTACCTGGTGGGGATTCCAGTCCTAACAAAGTGCAGTCCCTAAAGATAACCTGACACCTGAAGCCATCCTAAAGCCAAGGGTTTAGTACCTTGGAAAAGGCAAACCAACTCCAAAACACATACATTTATTCCTCAAAGACTACAAATCAATAAAGAGTAGGAAGAGAAGAGGGGTTGTGATGAGACTGATCATGTTGCTTAATTGTCTTTAAATATATCTCCAGGAATACTCCACTTGTCACCCTGAACTTGAAGGAGTGCCCTTTCTGAAAGATCAGAAACTTACGTGGAGGCTTTCAAGGGCAATCTCCAACACTTCATCAGGGTAACATAAGGCAAACCAAAGGCTCCGAGGGTGCTAACAGTCACAGTGGCTAGCCTGAGTGATATGGTAGATGAAGCAGGCTTAAAGCTCAGCCACAAACTCATTCTCCAACTAGCTGAAAAAAGTAGAGTTCCCTTTTCAGGACTTGTGTAATGGCCTATTTGTCAAGCCCTTTAGCCTTTGGCTGAGAAGCACCACACAAGGACAGACTACTTTGTCCTGATCACAAACAATTCATTATAAACAATAGCTACTGGTAAATAAAATATACAAGGAAGAGAACCAGCTTTTGTCAAGATGCATATCATCTGCCAGGTATCACAGGAATTATTTCAGTGAATAGTATAATTAATCAGAACAATCCTATGCTGTAGATATTACTATCCCTATTTAGTTGGAAGCTGAACATTAAGAGTTTTGATAATTTATCCAAAGTCATGAGGCAGGAAATGACAGCTCCAGGAACTGAACTTCTTATGGCTCTTGACTTGCTACTATCCAATAGAAACATAATGCAAGCCACAAATTTAAGCCACATATGTAATTTTAAGTTTTCTTATAGCCACATCTGAAAAGGAAGAAGAAGAAACAGATGAAATTAATTCCAATAACATATTTTGTGTCTCCCACTCTAACCAAAATATTACAGTTTTAACATGTAAGTCAAGATAAAAACTATTAATGAGGTAGTTTACATTCCTTTTAAAAAAAAAAAAAAAACAATACTAAATCATCAAAATCCAGTGTGGTCTTTTCAGGCATGTTTCAAAACCCTCAACAGCCAGTGGCTACCATTTTGGACAACACAGGTCTAACCTCTGGGAGACCCTACCCCCGCAGATTAGAACCAGCTGTGTTACACCTGCAACCAAACTAAGACAAACGTCACAGATTAAAAGTCGAATTTCTAGAAAACCAGACATTTTCTGGTCAACCGACAAATGAAAGGATGTAATTCATCAAATATGTTCCTCTGCACAATAATCATAAATGCACCAACTGCACTGAGCTATTTACCTCAGTGGGACAGGAAACAAATGATCTAAAACTCATAAATCCACACATTCAGAAACTGTAGGCTGCAAGGAGGTAGTAAATCCAAATGAGTCCTATATGAATTCTCTGGGTTGTCCTTTTCTAATTGATTTTAGAGGAATCCCCACAAGTTATACAGTTCTATATGAATTTCACCTACCCACCCCCCTCAACCCATTCTAACAAACCTCCCTCGAGGGGCTTAGTTTGGGTAAAGGAATTTCCTTTATTTATTTTCTATTTCCTTCCTGTTGTAATTATATTTTTATCCTTCCTGCTTCTCCTCCTTCCCTCCCTCTTTCCTCTAGTTGGTTTCCCAGATTCTTAAACCCACACTGGGTTTGTCTCGTTGTATTTTTTAACACTAGTCATATTATTTTGTTGCTGCTTTTTCTGATTGCCCGCCATGCAGATCCTGTTGCTCCTGCCCAGAGGAAAATTAGGAAACCTTCCCAGGCTCCTGCTGCCTGACAGGAGCAGGAGCCCCAGCTGAATGACAGTGGAGACTTATGTAAGACATACTCCTGGTCAGGGGGTGCAGAGTGGAATGGGAAGGATCCAGCCACCAGTGCGAGCTATCACAGAAATAAAAGAACTCTTGTCAGGGTAAAACTCATCGACTTTGGTTGTTCCAGTTTATGTTTACAAAATGAAAGTAACTTGTTTTCTTAAGCTGTCAGAATAATACAATAGCAAGGGGGAATAAAAAATACGTAGTACCTGAACTCCCACTACCGGAAGAAGTTAAGTGTTTTGGTTTTTAAAAAACTTTATTTAAGTCTTTAACCCACAGAAAGTGAATGAAGCACTCCCTTCCTGACTCCAGGGCAAAACAGAAAAGAAAATATAATTTTGATTAGTTGTGAAATAAAGTTAACTAACTTTTGAATCTGAAATGAGCACACGTTAAATTATGAATGAGCAATCCCTCACTCAAGCTGCTAGTGACATTTGACTATATGTCCTTTTGAATGTAACTATAGGATAATAATAAGGACAACAATCATCATCATCATCATTTTCTGGATAGTAACGTCGGGCCATTCATTAAAGGGAGTACTTGCCATGTTTTCCCACTTTAATTATTGTCATCATCCCATAAGTGAGAATCTTTCTTGTTCATGAATTTGGAAACTGAGACTCAGAGAGGTGAAGCCCAGCTACTAAGTGACCCCATAAGAGTCTGTATTTGCTAGAAAAGGATCTGTGTTCTTCTCATTATAACACATGGCCATAAATCACCAAAGTCATTGTAAAAACCTGCAACGGTGCCATACAAAGTTATTGTAAAAAAAAAAAAACAGTTACTAAATTTACGCTTTCTAATTTTAGAACTTAAAACTGTAGGATCTAAGAGTGTGATGTCAAACATGAAGAAATTTGCTGGGCATGGTGGTGCACACCTCTAATCCCAGCAGCTGGGGAAGCTGAGCTAGGAGGATCATGAGTTCAAAGCCAGCCTCAGCAACATATCGAGGCCCTAAGCAACTCTGAGAGAACTTGTCACTAAATTAAAAAAAAAAGAAAGCGTTGGAGGTGGATGGGAATGTGGCTCAGTGGTTAAGCGCCCCAGGGTTCAATCTAGTACCAGAAAAAAAAGAAAAAGAAAAAAAAAAAGAGTATCAATTTACTTCTGGCAGAAAGACCTGGACTTCCACCACATCACTTCTCTAGCCCCTGGGACAGCTAGAGAGTTTCTCTGACTGAGGGAACTCTACACCCAGTGGGCTCTGGAAAGCACGTGCCCACCAGCCCACTATCTCCTTTAGGACCAGGATCACGGGATGCAAGTAGCCATGCTCATCTCCACAAACATCAAGAGAAGCTTCTAAAAAAAAGAACCCATACAATTGGAGAAACATTCTGTCTTTGATCAACAAAGAACTTTTACTTCTGAGTGCCACATGGCTTGGGCTGTTTTCCCAGGGATAGAGTTGGGATTGGAGTGAATTAAGAAATTCACACATGTGGGCTGGGGATATAATTCAGTTGGTAGAGTGCTTGCCTTGCATGCACTAGGCCCTGGGTTCAATCCCCAGCACCACTAAAAAAAAAAAAAAAAAAAAGAAAAGAAAAGAAAGAAAGAAATTTAAAAAAGAAATTTGCATTTGCTATCTATAATCTCGGTATCCAAATGCCCTCAATATGTACCCTGACTTATAAGTACTGAAAAACTTTGGAGCAAAATTGATTCAGAATAGAAAGAAGAAACAAAGAATTATTGGCAATGGATTAAACTTCGGAAGGCAAGGTATTAGCCAGTTTATCTATACAAAATATGTACCCATGACTATACAATAGGCTCTTTTTGGATCACTGCTTTCAACATTAGTCATAGCATGGCACTCAGAGAAAATGATACTTGCATGGCAGAATGGGGTCAAATGGAGGAGGACTGAGGGAAATCATTACAACTTCCTTATTAAAAAAATAAAATCAAAATATTAGGGAAGTTATTAAGCACTGAGTTATTTAAACTTTTCAAACAAGATGGTGGTGCACACCTGTAATCCCACCTACTCAGGAGGCTGAGGCAGGAGGATCACAAGTTCCGGGCCAGCCTGAGCAACTTAGTGAGACCCTGTCTGAAAAACAAAAAGTAAAATGGGTATAGCTCAGTGGTAGAGCATCCCTGGGTTCAACTCCCAGTACCAGGGGGGAAAAAAATCTGAGCTTACTCCTTTAAACATAACTTTTTAATATCAGCTTTTATTTACAAAACAGTCTCATTCCTTTTCTGACCCAGGCTTTTAAAGTCCTGTTTCCTCAAAAATTCTTAGTGACCACCAATGAGAAACTGCACAAACAAGTGATAAATTTTTTTTATTCTTCACACTACATGGCTTGGGCTGTTTTCCCAGGGATAGAGTTGGGATTGGAGTGAATTAAGAAATTCACACATGTGGGCTGGGGAATCATCATGGGGGTTCAAGGTGAAACTCCTTTAATGGATTTCAAAGTTTTCAAAAACTCACAACCATTAAAGCTATATTTAAAGAGAATTTAAGCTCTTCCTCCTCTTTTAAAATGAAATGTCTCCTTAAATGTGTTTCAAAGCCAACACATGTACTATTTATATGTTAAACATATTTTTGCCAAGAATTCCAAAATAATGATAAAATTGTGATTTGTAGGTGTACACAAGTTGTTGGTGCAATGCTCCTAAAGAAACATGAATGTCACTCAAAGAACCCGTCTGTAGCACAGAAACAGACCTATGGATAGATGAAGGCAGAGACATGGTGGCCACATGAAGTGTGCTCTCCACCAAGGGGACTAATCCAGCCCCATATTTTATGCTGAAAACCACTCACCGCCCACCCCTTGGAAGTTATGCCCTAGAGGAAGAGCACAAACCTGAACAGATCTCTTTCCAAAGTTCAGTCTCCTGATTGTTCCATCACTATACACATTCTAGTTTCTGCATCCAAATACTCTTTCTCTCTTTATTGGTGTGGTATTATCCTTAACCTTCCCGTACAGGGATGCCTCCAGTGTACCGGGTTCTCTTTACAGAGCACAGACCTGGAGTATTCTTCACACTACATGGCTTGGGCTATTTTCCCAGGGATAGAGTTGGGATTGGAGTGAATTAAGAAATTCACATTTGTGGGCTGGGGAATCATCATGGGGGTTCAAGGTGAAATTCTTTAATGGATTTCAAAGCTTTCATTTAGAATATTCTGAATTAAATGTGATTTTTAAGAGCATTTACATTTAACTTTTTAAAATTTTTTGTGGGAACTTTCACATGCCTCATCTTTAGATCCTTAGCATGATCCTTTAAAGAGAGAGTATTATTTTTCTCATTTGTACATGAGAAACTGTCACAGAGATTTCAGCACCTAGCCCAGAAACATTCTATTAGAAGACAGTGAGCTCAAATCTCCTAGTCTCATAGCCTACTGCCCTTCTCTGTCGCATCTCTTACCTACGTGGTGTTGAGTGCGCATGCATCATAGGTTCTCAACTAAAAAGCAGAAGATAGAAGAAGAAAAATGATTGTTACCTACATTTGTGTCTCAAGAGTCTAAAATCCTTCACCCACTTACTATGGCCCAAAGTGAGTGGACTTCAAGGTGTCCCAGATTGTTCAGGAAAGATCCTCCTCAAGGGGTCTGGATCCAAGGTAGAATGAAGAATATCACCTCCCTCTTTCTCTTCAATTTTATTTTCCAGCCTTATTTCTCCACTCTGCGTCTCCACATGCATCCTGCACTTCTCTTTGTTCAAGGACCGTGAAACTCATTTACATAAACTTGAAGACATCTGCACCAAGAAAAGGAAAACACAAAGTCCAAGTAGGATCTACACGAAGGAGGACATGACAGTCCCACTGCCTTGCGATGGTGAAGAAAGGGGTTCCTATGCCAATCAGCCAGCACTGTATGCACTTTCAGGCAGGGTCACCTACCTCATCCTAACTCTGGCTTTTGTTTTTTGATGGGTTCCCATGATGGCTGGTGATACACCTAGAGATGACTATGCTCCCAATTTTCTTTCCATTCTGGCCAACATAGGCCTACGTGCTCAGGAGGTGCTAAATTCTTGGAGCAGGGGACCAGGCATTTTCACACACTGAATGGAGACTACCCTTATAATTCCAGGACAGCCTTTCTTATGCATCACTGGAAATATTATGGCAAGATGTCAGCAGAAAGATTGCAGACTGAAGCTTTGTTCAATCTGAGCTTTCTGTCAGCAAATGTGCCCTGCTTCTCAGGACAGACAGCACTGTGTGTTGATTCAGTTAGCGTTCATCTCCCTATGTGATTAATATATGATCAACTATCATTGTCTCAAATTTCTGAATGATTTTAGCTTTGGCAAGTTTTGACTCCATGAATATTTCCCTCACATGAAAGTCCTACTTCTGTGAGAGAATAAGATGAAAAAGAAAAAAAAAAAAAAAAAAAAAAACCACTAGCTGGCTGGGATGTTGCTTTTCTCAGATCTCATTCTTGCCACATTTTCTTTAAGCCTTTCATGCCCTGGAGCCCTAGTTGAACACACACACACACACACACACACACCCACACACACACACACATACTTACAAATCAAGATTTCTGTCAGAATTGTTCATACCACACTACTATTTAAACCCTTTCCTATACAAATAAAAATGGAATTGCACCCCATTTTAACATTTCCCATGAATGGCCAATTGTTAGTACTTCCGGTGAAAAATCCAACACTAAAATTCAATTTATAGCAAATTTATTTAATTCGATTGTTTTAATCATTGTTTAACTGGAGTGTTTCAAGAGTTTGCCCTGATATTTCCAGTGTGGTAATAAAAGAATGTTTCACACCTTCAAGAATATGGGTCATTTGCAAATCTCAGAAGTCCTTTAGCCCTAACATTAAAAACTGGATTAATAGCATGAACAATGGTTTAGACTTAAAAAATTTTTAAATATTTTTTAGTTGTTGATGTACCTTTATTTTTTAACCCTGTGCCTCACACATGCTAGCACTCTGCCACTGAGCCACAGCCCCAGTCCCTAGAGTTAAAATTTTAAGAGCAGTAAAGATGGTGACTGTCAAAGAGTTCAACATTAATAATATAATTTAATAACCTCTAGACTCTGATACATCAAAGTGATCCATAATAAAAAAAATAGGCTTGTATATTTTTAAATTTTGCTTGTTATGAATTTTGTACTGTCTGAAATGAAAAACTGATAAACTCAGGAATAAGTAGGACAAAATTTATTATATGTTAGCATATCTTTGCATAGTTCTATTTGTGTTATTCTTTTCAGATTCCAGATCCAAAGCCCCACAGCTCTTGAGCATTTCTGTATTCTCACCATCCTCAGATTTTGGTAGGGTTGGGCACGTCGACTCTGTTTTCCTTTGTGAAGCATTCTTCTGTCTTGGCTTCTCTGATCATGCTGGATTTCCTCCAACCCCATAAGCTGCTCTTTCTCAGCCTCCTGTGCCGGTTCCGCCTTGTTTTATCACCTTTGTGTTCCTCAGAGCTCAAGCCTACACCTTTTTCTCCTTTTTTCTCATTCTATCCTTAGTTAAATATGATACTCTTCAGATCTTAAAAACTATTTTCCACCTAACATCCAGTACCATATCTCCGGCCTTGACTTTTTCTCCATCTCAACTTCTGCCCTTGGGTATTTTAAAAAATGTACACTCAACATGGAAGCTCTAAATGGAATTCAAGTACCAAAGTATAAAGGATCCAGAATAGCAACACATCCTGCTTGTCTTTTATGTCAATATATCTCCAAATAGCGTTGTAAAAACTTTTTAAAGATATGGTTAACATACAATAGATCGCACATATTTAAAGTGTGTAATTTAATCATTTGGGGCAGTATGTATACTTGGGAAATCATCACCACAAAGTGAACAAAGATTTCATTATCCCCAATATTTCTTCATGTCTATTTGTAATACATCCTTCCCTCTACCTCCATTTCCAGAAAACCATCAATTGACTTTCTGTCACTGTAGATTAGTTTGTGTTTTCCAGAATTTTATATATATAGAATCCTATCCTATGTATTTTTTGTGCCTGATTTCCTGCACTCACGAAAATGATTGTGAGATTCATCCACATTGTTATGTTTACCCACAGTTCATTCCTTTGTATCACTGTGACTGTTTATTTATCCATTCACCTGCTAATAGACTTTTGATTTGTTTCCATCTTTTAACTGTTAAAAGTAAAACTGCTGTGAACATTCATGTACAGATCTTCACAGGAATATATTCTGATTTTCACGTGTAAATACCTAGGAGTGGAAAAGATGGATCCTATGGTAGGTGGTAGGTGTATATTAAGTTTTTCAGAAACTGCCAAAATGTTTTCTAAAATAGCTACACCATTTTACACTTCTATCAGCAAAATATGATTGGAGTGTAAAATGGTATAGCTATACACCATTTTACATATAGCTATATACATGCTTGCTAACATTGGGACTTTTTAATTTTTGCTATTCTAAGAGGTATGTAGTACAATTTCGTGCTGATTTTAATTTGAAGTTCTTTGATGAGAAATGATGTAAGGCACCTTTACATAATACTTACTGGTAATTCATAGATCTTCTTTTGTAAAATATCTACTCCATTTTAACCATTTTATTATTGGAGTCCTAAGAGTCCTTTGCCTATTCTAAATGTAAGTTTTTTTGTCTAATTTGTCTAATGTATGTATTGATAATATTTCCTCAGTGTGTGGTTTCCATTTCTATTTTATGTTATCTTTCAAAGAAATAAAGTTTTAATTTCATTAAGTCTAAACTACCAGTTTTTCTTTTATGGCTCATGCATACTGTGTTCTATATAACCTTTGAGTATCCAAGGTCACAAAGATTGTCATCTGTGTTTTTTTCCTGAAATTGTAGAAGTTTAAGTTTTACATCTAGGTCTATGGACCACATCAAGTGAATTTTTGTGTGTGGTGCAAGATGTTCAGTCACTACTTGCTAAAAAGGATTTTTCTTTTCCCCCGTTGAATTTCTGTGGCATCTTTTTTGAGTTGACCATAAATGTGCAGGTTTGTTTCTTGACTCTCTATTCTGTGACATTCATCTGTTTGCTTATTATTTTATGTGGTGCTGAGGATAGAACCCAGGGCCTCACACATGTGAGGCAAGTGCTCTACCACTGAGCTACAACCCCAGCTCTGTGACACTCATCTGTATGTCTGTCTTTTCACCAATACCAAACCCTTTGACTGCTGTAGGTTTATAGTAAGATTTGAAATCATGTAAAGTAAGTTCTTTTTGTTATTTTTTAAATTATTTTGCCTATTCCACACAAATTTTTAAATCAGCCTGCAATTTCTACCCAAAAAAAATTTCTGCTATAATTTTGATTGGAGTAGTAAGGCACCAGTAGATAAATTTAAGAATGACCATATTTACTATTGGTTTTAAGAAGTTCAATTTTGGGGCTGGGGATGTGGCTCAAGTGGTAGCGCGCTCACCTGGCATGCCTGCGGCCTGGGTTCGATCCTCAGCACCACATACAAATGAAGATGTTGTGTCCGCCGAAAACTAAAAAATAAATATTAAAATTCTCTCTTTCTCTCTCACTCTCTCTTTATTAAAAAAAAAAGAACTTCAATTTTGATAAGTTTAAGCATTCTTTGATTTTATCCTGTTTGGGGTTCATTGAGCTTCTTGATCTATAAATTGTGTTTTCCATCAAATGTGGAAAATATACTGGCCATTAATTCCTCAAAATTTTTTTTCTGTCTCAATTTCTTTCTCCTTTTGTTCTAAAATTTTAATGATAGCTAATGATACAGTCCCACACTCCCTAAAGTTCTATTTTTTTTTCAATTTTTCTCTCTGTTCTTCAGATTAGATAACTTCTATTGATCTGTTCTCAAGTGTACTGGCTCTTTTTTCCATCATTTCCATTTTACTATTAAGCACATCCAATTTTCATACATTACATTATTTTAATTCTAAATTTTCTACTTTATGTATTGAGGGGATCTACAATATACATCTGGCTCTCTATTTCTCTGCTGAGTGATTTTATCTTCCCATAAATTTGAAGGATATTTTCCTTATTTCATGGTGCATAGTTATAATATCTGCTTTAAAGACTGTGTCTGATGATTTCATGGATCACCTTAATCTTGGTTCATGTCAATTATATTTTCCACTAGGGTAAGGCATGGATACATTTTCCTGAGTTTTTTATATGTCATGTTACATAACATGAATTTGTGCTTTATGGACACTGGGTCCTATTATAATCTTCTAGAGAATGTTCCTGTTATTGTTTTTACAGTAATCAACTGTTTAGGCTAAAAATGCAAGTTACATCTTGCCCTCTGTGGGCAGTGGTTCTAACCTCAGTGTGGTTGTCCATGCCTGTGCAATGCTAGTTATCACTCTTATTTATATGTCCAAGGATGAACCTAAAACTTATACAGATTCACACACAGAACTGGGGACCCCTTTCTCTAGCTCTCTCCATGCTGATATTTTCCTCTCACTTTCCAGCTTCCAAGTGTTTCTTTTCTTAGTTATTCTAGCCAGAAGGACTGGATTTCTACTGAAATTTCATCTGCCCACACTACCATCACTCCCTCCATACTCCATAATGGGGATTCACCCTTAGGGTAAAACTGTAAAAAAAGAAGAAGAAAATGGGAAACTCACCATCATGTGGTTATTTGCCCAATTTCTGTCCCTATTTGGCGCTCTTCCTGCTTTTGTTTACTTTTCAGAGTCCTCAGATAGTGTTTTATTTGTATTTCCTTCAGAGTTTAGAGTTGTAATCAGTGGGAGGCATGGGCTATACTGGGCTTACTTTGCCTTGCCAAAACCAGAATCCTCAAGAGCTCTACAGGCTGAGAATTGGGGTATGTGTGTGAGAGAGAGCTTGTGCACTGAGCAATTGATCTGTGTCCCATAGACTTGTTCAAGTTCTTATCTCAAAGTGTTCTGCAAGTTTTTTAAGTAAGATAATGGAAATCAGTGCCTACTACAGTGTTTGGGAAAGAGCAGACACTGGTAAATATCTGTTCCCTTTCTCACTACGAAGTTTAAAGTTCACTGTACTGAAATGACTATTTCTTAAAAGCAAAAATAATAGCTATGATGGAAAGTTGAGATGCTTAGCATCTCATTATTATGCACACAATTTCTCTTTTTGTTCTTAATCGAGCTACTCCTTCATTTTCTCTTGTTTGCTTGCTCTCTGTTAACAATCATCTGTGTCACTGAGACAACACTGAAGTCGGGCACACCTATAGCATTCACCAGAGAAGAATCTGTTTCCATGGTTCTGCCCCGTCTGAAAACTTTAAATCAACTCTCTGCCTGCTTTGCATCATTGTCACATACAATGGAATTGCCTGAAAGGAAACCACAAGAAAAACAATAACCTTCTAAATCCAAACTCACTTCAAAGTGAAGAAGTTCTCCATATGGAACCAAGGATACTGGGTGCAATACATAAGCAGCATACAGCATTCAACAATAATTAATAAAAGATAAGTGCAACACAGTCTCCAAACAAAGGTTGCAGGGGGGACTGAAAGAGGGAGAGAGAGAGAGAGGGAAAGAGAGGGAGGGAGGGAGTTGGAGAAAGAAAAGAAAAAATTAAATTTTTCTTGTTCCTTAAAAGTGTAGGAAGAAGTCTAGTCAAAATATAATCATTCAAATCCTTTTTAGTCTCGCAGCTGTAACAATATGACCCAATCCCACAGAAGTCAAAGCCATTTGCCATAAATAGAGGTGTCCCATCACCCCAGGTCATGCTTAGAACTGCATTCCTGAAGCTCCTGTTTTTGGTACTCTGAAACCTGAAAGCACTCAATCTGCACAGAATTTAAACCTCTCTTACTAGCCTCTAAACATGACCAGATTCACCACTTCTTCAGGTGGTCCTGGTTTGACAAGTATGGACTCAGAACTTACCTTCTTCAGCCTATTTCACTCACTGATGAAACAAAATTAAACCTGTAGCATTAATCAGGGCATCTGTTTCCACAGCTCCATGCCATTCTAAGGCCTTAGGTCAGCTCTTTGCCCACTGTGTGTCATTGTTACACATGACAGAACTGAATAAACAGAAAAACAGCAACTTTCTAAATCCAACATTGCTTCAAAGGGAGGAAACTCTCCACATGTAACCAAGAACATCAATGCAGAATATCTGAGGGCATACAATGTTCAAAGACAGTTATTAGAATATTAGTGCAACACTGTCTCTAAAAGCATGGAATTGGAAGAAGGCAGAAGAAGAGGTAGCTAGCTCCCTGTATTCAGGCATTGCCCTTCTGAAAGCAAAAGCAACCCTGTTTGTTCAGGCATTCCACAATCCAGTGGGATCTGAAAAGAGAAGAACTGCACTGAGGGGCCTGCCTCTTCACACCCCCTGCCACTGGAGGTGACTGGACTGTGCTGGAGCCCTGGTTAAGCAGGAGGCTATTACCTTCTCAGGTAGCTCAGCTTTGTAATTAGGCAAAAAGTATTGGTGATCCCAGAGCATGGCCCCATAGAAGCAGTCTCCTGAAAGGTAACAGGATCAACTTTCAGTCTGGAACCAATCAGGAAACTGGAGAAAAACAGGCCTAATGGATTGTTGATTGCCAAGTGCCAGAGAGCCGGCTCACTGCACACAGAACTACTGCATACAGACGTAATTCTCACTCTAATGTCTTCAGGTGAAAAGAATGGCAACTAAAGATAGCATAGAGAGGGGTATTTCCAGCACTTAAGAGGATGATTGTTTTAACCCATGAATGGCTTAAAAGTCTAAAAGCCTGGGATTTGCTGAATCAACATCTATTGGGCTCCCAGGATATGCTATCATTGAACAACAAATCTTAGCTCCTCCTTCAGATATTCACATATTTTCAAATGGCAATCAATTCCATTCTTTTTAAAGAATTTCATGATTTAAAAAAATTTTTAATTAACACATTATAATTATTCATGATAGTGGGATTCATGGGGCCATATTTGTACATGCACATAACATGATTTATCAATCTCATTCCCCCACAGTGTTTTTTAAAAATTGATTAATATTATTGAAGCATTTTGTTGGCACCTTTATTTTGTTTTGCTGTGAGTTAACAAAAAGGAAAGAGAAATTTTGAGAAAAAAAAAATTTAAAACAATAATAACTGCCATCTTGGACGTTGTAATTGTTCCCAGACAGTGTTATAGAAAAATCCTAAATGAAAAGAAGGAAATGTAACATATTTAGTGACTGCTGTGGCCAAGCAACACAGAAAAATGACCCACACAGCCTATGTAACTGGTTCCTCCCAGCTTCTGATGATTGTATGACAACAGAGTGATCAAGGATGCTACATACAGCTCCAGCCAAAGGCAAAGCAACTTACCATTTTATTTAGCCTGTAAAACTTTACCTCAGATGAAATATATTCTTGCCATTAAACTCCTTGAAATAGTTTTTATACCCTTTGGAATCCACAGATGATTAGGGAAATGAGTTTTCCTCAATCTGCCTGTAATTCTAAGATAATGTAGGTATCTGGAATGAAAGAACAATGGGGGTGAGGGGATAAATCCTAATTCTAGCTCTGTCTCATGTGACCCTCAGGAAATAACTTCCCTCTCTTTCCTCAGACTTCCTTTCTGCAATTGAAGAGTCAAAATCACTATTCATCTCTGAATTTATGAATCATTCTGGGATTACAAAATCACTGCTAATCTCCAGAATTACTAAATAAAATTATGTAACGGGGTTCTAAATTTGTGCACATGACACCCAGAAAATGTCCTACATTTCATAAAGTCTAAATAAACTTTTAAACTTACATTTTTAACACTTCTAAAATGGATATATGTCTTTCCATAATATGCCATAGTCGAATTGGTAGCTGTTATGATCAGTTTTATGTGTCAACTAGACAAGGCCATTTTCAAATAATACTTTCACCTTCACCATACCCAAAGGAGAAAAGTCTTCTTTGGGTCCCCCATACCACTACCATATTCCAAGTTGGGTTCTTTGAGGAAAAAAGGAGGAGCCTGATACCCGACCATCTTCTTATTTCATAACCCCAAACTAGAAGGGCAAACTACATCACACGTGTTAACTTTCCAATGCTGTGACAAAAATACCTCAGATAAATGACTTATGAGGAGAAAATATTGATTTGGCTCATAGTTTCAGAGATTTGAATCCTTGATGGGGCCAATTACATTGCTTTGGATCCTGGGCAAGGCAGCACATTATGTCAGGGACCATGTGCCATGCTCACCTCAAGGCAACCAGGGAACAAATTATGAAAGAAAGAGCAAGGGACCAGGGTCCTATAACCTCTTCAAGGGCATGCCCCTAATGACCTAGCTTGTCTATTAGGCCCCATCTTCTAACTGTTCCACCACCTCCCAACACCATCACAGGCTGGCAACCAAGTCTGTAGCTATGAGCCTTTCGGGGACTTCTAAGATCCAAACCATAGCATCATGACCTAGCTTGTCTATTAGGCCCCATCTTCTAACTGTTCCACCACCTCCCAACACCATCACAGGCTGGCAACCAAGTCTGTAGCTATGAGCCTTTCGGGGACTTCTAAGATCCAAACCATAGCATCATGTCTCGCTTCTATCCAGAAAAACCCTTAGCTTATCCCTCAGAGGCAGAAAAGAAATCTTCTGAAATTCTGGAAAAAAACTAAGTTCTGAGTCCTTCAGACCAGACTCTTGATAATCTTTAGAAATTTCTAAAAGGCCTTTTTTATTTATTGGTATATTGAGACCATCATTTCAATAAGTGGGAAGCCTCCAAGTTAATTGAGATTTTTAATAGGTATAAATACATCTGGAAAACAATACATCATCTCCATTATAAATATACTTGTCACCCTTAGTGTTGAGAGTCTACATGCCACAAATGAACTCAATGCATGGGCTTTTGTAAGTCTATCAAATCAGGAAGACCTGGATTGACTGAATTTTACTCAATCAACAATGAGTGGCACACAGAGCAGCAAATCCACATCCTGCCACTTAATGCATCTGAGCCCTGCTTCCTCTTTCACAAATCCCTTACTGAAATGTGAAAATGTTTGATAAATCTCACAGTGCTATGCATACAAGGGATTGATATTACCCTTTTTTAAATCGTTAAACTTCTTGCTTCCTGAATTTGAAAAACTATGTTACTTGGACTAACTTTACAAGTACCACCAGTGTATGGAACTATGCCAATTTCCCAACTAAAGAAATTCATAGTATCATTACTGTCATTGGCAGCACAATTATTGTTATTACTGACTCCATGCAATATGTTCACAGATTGGCATTTCTTCCTTTTTCTCTCCCGCACCACCCTTTTATAACAGATTTTTTTAAAACCAAAGTTTATTCAATGTCATAGGACAATGAGTTATAACTAATTTCTGAACACTGTCATTTGAAAAATAAAATGTGTTGCCTCATTTTTCAAACATAGAAAGCATTCTATAGTTTTCCAGAATTTCAACCAAATCTGACAAGTAGAAGAAAATTACAGAGACTGGGATTTCCCTGAATGACGACTGTGGTTACGGAGCACCTAGTGATTCTTAACAGAAGTCATATACTGCCTAAACCTGATGGTACTAACAAAGGTGAGGGGTTGGCTGATCCAACAAAATCATGCTTATGCCACTGTGGCTCTAGCAAACATGCAAGTAAATCCTCAGATCCAGCTTCTTAAATTTCGCATTTTTTATTTCTGTCTTAAACCATACCTCTAAGGGCTACAAGCTGCCTTTCTAAATCTAAGACATGGACCCTCGTGACTATGAAATGCACAAACCTGAGTGACAGGAGCTTTCCTCCCCATCCATACCTATTGCAGTTGCTGCTACTAAATGCTACATTGCTGCAGGACTGCTCAGCCCCACAGGTTGGTTTAATTACTTCTTTTTTTACCAACAGATTAGAGAAATGTCTCATCTGGATTCTCTATAGAATGCTTTATTTGGTAATTGGTCTAAGAACTGAAGAGAAAGCATCTCTCTCTCTCTCTCTCTCTCTCTCTCTTTTGGCTAGAGATGGGGCCTCCTGGCAGATTTCTGGGAGTCCTATTTTTAAACAGAGAGAGGGTTCAGGCAAATCATTGTTGAAGCTGTTAGTCCACCCCAGAAGTCAGACTATTCCAGGAGCCTGCACAACACAACTATTAATACAGATAGTCGTCAACTTGCAATGGTTAGATTTACAATTTTTCAAGTTTCCCATGGTGCAAAATGATGCACATTCAGAAGGAACTACACTTCAAATCTTGAATTTCCATCTTTTCCTGGGCTGGTGATATGTGGCATGATCCTCCCTCTCCATGCTGGGCAACAGCAATCTCCCAGGCAGATTCCCAACCTCAAGGGTAATAGCAGATACTCTACAGTGAGCTACCCAGCCTGGATGTTTGGTAGGTTAGGTGTATTAAATGCATTTCTTTTTAAAGATATTTCAGCTTACCATGAGTTTGGATGTAACTTCACTGTATATTCCAGGGGATTGAAGGACTGAGGGATTTGCCACTGCTGAGGGCATACCTGATTTTTGGAGATATATAAATGTTATTTGGAGCCAAACTTGCTGAACCAGAAGCCTGGGCTCAAAAATTTAAAAAAAAAAAATGTGCCTGAAAAGAGTGAGAATAATTTTCCTATATGATTTATTCATTGACTTCAAAAGAAATTAAAAACTAGAAGTTTATAAAATGGTTTGAGCACTAAGCTCACAGTAAGCATTCAAAAAATATTTTTTTATTGTCCTAATCACTAAACAAATGAGACATTGTTGGACTAGGACTAGGTATATAATCTTGCACGGTCGCTGTTTTAAAGAATAATACTGACATCAATAGTAAATTTTAGTAATTGTTTGATGATTTTACAATCTCATTACCTCCATACCCAAATAGAAATGAATAAAACTATCAGAAAATATTTTCTAGAACTTTAGGCATGGATATTGTTACATTCTGGTTTTGGTCTACACAGCTCATCAATAGTTGGTTAATATTTATTGATTTGAAAGCAGTAAAACCAGATCCCAGAAAGGCTTAGCAGCAGTGTGAGGAGAACAATCCTAGAGGTTTCATTGATTCAAAATTCCACATGTGTCAGCACAGTTTCGTGGTTGCCAAATGAAATCACCTCAATCTCAGGCTTCAGGAACCCAAGCACAGTGTTCGGTAGAATGTCTGTCTGAGTCCTGCTCAAACTGGTACTCAAAAGGAAACCAGGACTCTCAGGCTCACTTCTAAACCAACTGTGGCACAGCAGAGTAGAATGAATCAGGACAGTAGGGGAACTAAACCCACAAAGCATGAAGAATAATTACAGGACTTAAGAAAATTTGCCTAGAGAGAAGCCTATGGAACACCTGTGATATGTCAATATTGGCAAGGTTTAAGAAAGAAGACAGACCAGATCTTTTTATGTCTTGCTCCTCTTCAAAAGAATCAGGACAAATGATGCTGTTAGGCCAGGCATGGTGGCACATGCCTATAATCCCAACAGCTCCGAAGGCTGAGGCAGGAGGATCTTGAGTTCAAAGCCAGCCTCAGCAATGGCAAGGCACTAAGCAACCCTTTCTATAAATAAAATACAAAATTGGGCTGGGGATGTGGCTCAGTGGTTGAATGCCCCTGAGTTCAACTCCCAGTACCAAAAAAAAAAAAAAAAAATGATGCTGTTAGGATATTTTGGCAGGTAGACCTGGATTAGTATGAAAAGCTTTCCAAAAAGTATTCCAAGCTGAAGGGTGGTGGCACATGGTGGTATGTGCCTTTAATCCTTGCTACTTGGGAGGCTGAGGCAAGATTGTGAAATCCTTTCCCAAAAATAAACAAATAATAATGAAGTGATCCAAAAGTGAAATAAGCTTCCTAATGAGACAAACATCCATTAGAGAAGGTGTTTAGGTAGAAATTGCATGACTACTTTTCTGAACTATTATAAAAAGAATTCTCCCACCACATAGATGCCTGGCCTAGAAGATAGGTAAGGCCCCAATTCTTATAGCCTTGATTCTAAGTATGATCTGTGATTTCTAATGCACATGCTATATGGATTCACATAATTTACCCAGGTGGTGGGTTTATTTAAGCACATTTTAAAAAAACACAGTATGTCCCTACCATTGGAAGAAAAATAATAATCTGTTACTCGCTTCCTGACATAACTGCTATTTTACTTGCCCATTTATCATTATGAAACTCTTTGTGGTTTTTCAACTCAATTTTATTATTAAGTAGGAAGTAACTGAAATACTAGTTGAACTGAATGCTTAATATTTAGAAGGTACTGGCAAACACTCACTAGACACATATTGTGTGTGTGTGCACATGCAAAAATGAATAAGGCACATCTCCTTCTGTAAGATACTGACAGTCTAAAAGATCACCTTATACTTAAACATAAATTTAATATATTCAGTCGTAAGCTAGAAGCTACAGAGACTAGAGGAGAGGTACTTATTCCTACCTAGTTTAAAGGATGACTGGAGAAAATGATGGCTTATCCAGTAGGAGTTAGTCAAGTAAAAAAAAAAAAAGAAAAATGGAAGGGTATTTGGAGAGAGGATCATTGTGAAATGTAAAACATCAGAGTGTGAAGGGATCCCTAGGGTATAAAGCACCAACTGCCAAGCAAGGGGGGGCAGGAGATGAGGCTCAGCAGACAGGGAAAAGGTTGAGCACAAAGGGCTCAGACACCTTCACTTAGGAGCCTGGGGACAGCCACAGCAGGACCTTAATTAGGATGGTAGCAAGGCTGGTCTGCATTTTAAGTTGAATAACCCAACTATAAAGCCAAAGAGAACAAACTTAACATCTGTAAATAGTAGACTGCAATTTTAACAAAGACATTTCTTTTTCATATGTATTATTCAAGGCTTAATTTTGGAATTCCACACAAGTCCTAGGAGAAGCATTCTTACTTCTTAGATGAAATATACCTTAAAAGCACAGACAAACACAACACAGAAACTGGAAGAAGCTCCTCGTGTTGGCCTTTCTATAAGCCACATCTCTCTCTGCTTCCCTCTGAAGGCAACTGCTCCCAGGAATTGGGAAAAAGTTCTTTCTTATTAGTCTTTTTCAGAAATACATCTGAAACTGCCACTCATCATTCTTATCTTAATAAGCTGAAAGACAGGAGTAGAAATCTGTCCTTAAAGAAACAAATACATAATTTTTTTTTGATTGATGAAAAGCTACCTTAGTGTTTTTTCAAATGCTCATATCACCACGGGTCAGTAGGAAAGACAAAACCTCAGGTTCAAGTTACTATCAGAGATAACTCTTCTGACTGCTGATAATTTTAAGGCCAAGGCAAGATAATAATGGTGTTGTAAGACTTAAAGTTTAATTCCGTAAGTGGCTGAGACACCTCTGACCCTACCTGTCAAGGTCCCCCATCAATGATAACATCAATGAAACTCCAGCTCTGCTCTATCTTAATTCTTCAGAATGAAAATCTTTGCTCAGCATACATACCACAACTCTATTATCCTTTTTTCCAACCTTGAATATACAGCGGTGGTGATAAGAAGCCATTTTCTAGCATCTATTATAAAGCATGTGCGTCCTCCATCTAATTCAGTTAATGTTCTTAACAATTTGGTGCAAGGTCCCTCAGCCAGATTCTCCACACTGAGTTCCTCAAATGTGTTCACATGTGAATAAAACTATTTCTTTTTTTTTTCCAAAACCAAGAACTAACTCCCTTATAATTCCATCACACAGTCACAAAAAATTAAACAGACAAACTAAAAAATACAATAGTTGGGAGGGCTGGAGTTTTGTAACCATTTGTATATGCTTTCTAACTTCCACCAAAGCTTGCTTCACTGTGGAATCAGGTCCAACAAGAAGGAAGTAATCATAGTAACATGGCTGCTCAGCCAGGCAACTTCCTTCTCCTCTTTTTTTATTTTTCAGTCTCTAATCCCCAAACTCTATTATTTCCACACAAAGTTTTAATCATTTGGAGATCCAAGAAGACCTAAAATTTTGTTACCACGCCTATTCAACATATTCATAGTACCTGCCTGTTGGAATCACTTGCGTTAAAGGTCATCTTTCATCATTACCAGGTCCCCCACCTAAGGTGACAGCATTTCCCAGGCCCAGAGAGAAACCTGAAAACTAGGGAAGAAGCTCGGGCAAGAGAGAACAGGAGAGCAGGAGCCCAGCCCTGGCATTGTCACTAGCTCAGCTGGGTGACTGTGGATGACTCAGTCTCCTGAGTCTCCAGTGCCTTTATCTGGACATTTACACAGATCATACAATCAAGAAAACAAAAAGTACACTAGGTATTTTTAAACAGAATACAACACAAAGTTTCTGGAAAAAAAAGTTTAAAAAATGGGAAAAGTAAATGTTGCCTTAAATCTGAAGTAATTGTGATGTGTAACTACAGTAATCATTAAAAAAATTTTTTAAAGATCTATAAAAATAAAATAAAATAAATAATTATTTATTGTTGTAATAATAATTGCAAATAAGTGACCAAAAGGAGTTGAGAGAGGGAGAAATAGAAATGGCGAAGTCAAAGGAGGGGTCTCGGGATAAAATGATCAGTTGCAGGAAGCCATGAATAATATCAATTAAGTGATAAGTACACTTGAATGTGCATGGATAACTGTTTCCTGACATTGTCCTGTCACCGTGGCTTCGTTTGTCTTTCCTTGGTTCCGGCCTGTCTTCCTCAGCAAATTGGAGGAGTAGCTTCTGCAGCTCCTACTTTCTCCAAAACGACACATGACTGGAGGCAAAGCGCTCCCATCTACAGGGCACACAAACAAAGCCACTGCCTTGATGACAGAGTGAACCGAAGGCTGTTACTTGCCATTAAACATGGAAATGACTTAGAGCGAAACCAGTCTGTGACTTCATGCACTGGGTTCAGGATGTTGCCTGAAACGGGCACTCTGCCATTCTTCTTCGAACCGCTTTTAAATGGATCCATGGCTCCTTGACACAGTGAACAACCTGGAGCTACATCTAATATTTTAAAACCTACCAACTTTAAACATACATAGTGAATCATTTAGACCTTGGCTTCAAAGTCACCTCCTCAGAGAGGGGCCTATTCAGAACTGCAAGCTAAAGCCACCTCCAGTGACTCTCTATCACAGGACCCTCTTGAACCTTCTGCTGGGCATTGATCTGTACCAGAAGTTCCCTCCCTTGCTCACAAGTTTATTATTTTGTTACCTCCATGTTGACTTGTTTATTGTCTCCCTAGAATGTAGGTTGTACAAGGTCAGGTAGGCTATCATATTCTCTGCTCTGTTCCCACCTCTAGAAAACAGTTCAGCACATAGCAAATATTGATGAAGTATTTGTTTACTCTGAAATATTTGTTGCATTCTTTGGTATATAGACTCATCCTGGGAATTTTTAAAATTTTTTATTTGTTCTTTTTAGTTATACATGACAGTAGAATGTATTTGGCATAGTATACATACATGGAGCATAATTTCCCATTCTTGTGGTTGTACATGATGTGGAGTTACATGGAAATGTATTCCTATATGAACATAGGAAAGTTATGTCCAATTCATTCTGCTGTCTTTCCTATTCTGTTCTGTGAATTTTTTAAAATGGAGAACATATGAATATTAAAATTAAATAATGTCAGGATTGGGGACCACTGTGATACCAGAATAGTAAAATAAATAATTCCATGAGGATACATGCTTGGATGAAATAGTTTTCTTGAAAACACTTATTAATTGCTTCAAAAGATAGTTTATCAGAAACCATGCAGTTAGAAAATTCATGAGAAATAGACCCTTCTGGTTGGTAGCATGCAGAATAGATTCTCCAGATGTAGGAAACAGTGCACTAACCCTTTCTTAGAACAAGTTACACAATGCACAATTAAAGAGTAGTGTCTCTGGTTTAAAAGAAATTAAGAATTTCAAAACAGAGACAAGTGTAAGTTCCTTCCAACTGTGAGGCCTGTGGGATTGCACATGTCACACATGAAGCCCAGTTTCTTCTCCATATTCAACAAACTGGCCAAGGAAGGGATGTGGACGCTAAGTCAGAAAGGTAACTCCTGGGAGTTGTAAATAACTGAGAGACCAGAGGTTCCCTAGCTCATCTAGTATGTGTGTGTATTGAAGATTTGGGCTTTTGTGAATTTTTAAAAATATCCAAGAGGACAGAGCCAAGGGGAGGGAAGGGAAGAAAGGGGGCATGTAAAGGAAAGATGGTGGAATGAGACAGACATCATTACCCTAAGTACATGTATGAAAACACAAATGGTGTGACTCTACTTTGTGTACAACCAGAGACGTGAAAAATTGTGCTCTATTTGTGTAATATGAATTGAATTGCATTCTGCTGTCATATATAACAAATAAGAATAAATAAAATAAAAAAGAAACAAAAAGCATGCCATATAGCAACATTTTAATAAGCTTCTGATTAATTAGAATTTCGAGATTATTCACATTGAACCACAGTGCTATTGTATGACTTTGCAATTTACTTTTGGGGACTTAAAAAGATCATGTGATAATCCAATTATATTTAATCTGTGAGCTTTAGTCTAGCATTTCATTGGGTGTGATACATTTAACTTTGGATTCTATTTTTATCATATTATTCTCTTCACTTTTAGGTCATCTAAATGTCTGATAAATGTGTTTTCTATATTTTCACCTAAGTCACAAACTTAAAATTTAACTAGAACAGTTAAGGAAAAAGCTTTATAATATTTTGTCAGAGTCTTTCTTCTTGGTTGATAAGTGATTCATTAATACCCTGGTTTTGATTGTTAACAATGAGCTGTAAATCTATCCTATTGAACTATCATTCAATTACATACTCAAAAAGATTCCAATCTTATCTGATCTAAAAATTTCAGGTGCCTTACTGAGCAAATTGATTTTAATTTGTAATATCTGAAAATACAAAACAATCTAAATGTGTACTTCCCCTACAGAAGTAACCCAGATTTTTTTTTTTTTTTTTTTTTTTTGGTGCTGGGGATTGAACCCAGGACCTTATGCAAGTGATGAAGCACTCTACTGAGCTATATTTCCAACCCAGATTCTACAGTCTTGCTGGAACCCCTCTCTCTCCTCCATAGTGGTTTCTATAAATTTGAAGCCACCATGATCCGAGATGGATCTTATAATTGGCATGGAGGGCTTTGCAAAGCTCAGCTGTCTGTTTCTAGCCTGTGATCTTGAAACAAAACTGACTTTAGGGCAAATTAGAAAGTCAACTCAAATTATTTAATTCCAGTTTGGAGAAATGCTGCCTTCTCCTGTGACATACCTTCTTGCTACTAGAGGTTGCTTTGGTCTTTCTGGTGTCTCCCAGTGTCCTCTCCTCCGTCCTTCATTAGCTGGATCACACACTGTTCTCCAAATTTTCCCCTTCCTATCCAGATTGTTTGTCTTGCTATTTTTTTTAACTCCTTGGTGTCCAATACATACAGCTAGTAATGGAATGGAGGTACCTGCTTACACAAGCATGTGCATACACACACACACACCATTGGGGTTGAGGTATACCTCAGTGATACAGTGTGTGCCCAAATCACAGAAAAAAATAATCCCACTTTGTCTTCAATTGACCCTACTTCAATCAGGTAGCAATACTGATTTGGTCCAATGGTATGATCTCTGTATGTGCGCACACACACTAAGGATTGAAACTGGGGCCTTATGCATTCTAAGCACACAGTCTACCACTGAGCTACACCCCTCACTCCAATGGTATGATTTTAAAGATGACAACAAAACATAGAGATAAACAAAGAGCTCTCAGCTACAAAATTTGCAGTGCAAAATCAGGACCAGGACCCAGTAGCACAGAGACCATTGATCTTCCTCACTACATGATGGCTCCTCCAAGTCATATTTGGCATAATCCTATCTGGAGTGGGATGTGCTCAAGCATAATTTATACTCACAAATTTTCTCTAGAAATTTGACCAATATAGAGAATGCCTCTAGCGAATCTAAGTAGGATTTTTAGGATGCTGTAATTCCTCTAATATTCATATGGTCATCTGAGTATGCATGGAGCTCATGCCCAGCACCGTGCTATTGGCTGGAACTACTAAACAATTCAGCCCCTACTCTCATGTCACTCACTGTCCAGCGGAGAAATTAGGACAAAGATGACAATAGTCAAATTCTTATTATCCTGTATGATACATAACAATCTGTAATTAGAAATCACAAAAGTAGTAAAAAGAAAATATTAAGAGAGCTGAGGAAGATTTTAGAGGGGGAAAGATATTCTACTTATCATATTATGATTATTTTTTATGTCAGCAAGTGGATTAGCATCTCACTTTGGGGGAGATAGCATGAAAAAGAAATGAAATCTCACTGAGGTGGACCTCCAATTTAGCCAGTGTGCTTGCTAAAATGTGATACCAAGAAGGAAGAAGCTTATAAAAAATGGAGGAGATTTTAAAATAAAACTCGCATAATAAATATATGAAGTGAGGGTTAAACTTCAGTATCTGCCCTTCAAACACAAGGACTTCAACATTGCAGTAATGACATTAAAAATGCTAGGAAAAGACGTCAGTGGAGGGAAAAGCAGCACCCTTGTTTTTCATTGTTGTTCTTTCTCCTTTAAGAAAGAAGTGGTGTGGGCTCTGGGCACTGTCTCTACCAGTATAGACTCCCACTAAATGGGTTGGCTTCGAGTCAGTTATCATTTTGTTCTTTTTTTATTTACGAAAGCAATAGTTTTTATGTTTTAAATAGATTTTGTCTCACTAGAATTTTCTCAGTGCCATAAAAGTCATTCCCAGTATATTTCAATAAGAATATTTTGTGAGAGGGCTGGGATTGTGGTGAGTGGTAGAGCACTTCCTAGCATGAGTGAGGCACTGGGTTTGATTCCTAGCACCACATATAAATGAATAGATAAAATAAAGGTCCATCAACAGCTAAAAATATTTTTTAAAAAAGAATATTATGGGGCTGAGGTTGTGGCTCAGCAATAGAGCGCTTGCCTAGCATGTGCCAGGCGCTGGGTTTGATCCTAAGCACCACATAAAAATAAACAAATAAAATAAAGGTATCAGGCCCAACTATAACTAAAAAAAAAAATTTATAAAAAGAATATTATGTGAGTTGCATATGTACTGGTGGTTCTCTTGGCCCTGTGTAAGGGACCATGAAGTCCCATTTTTATTACTTAAGAGTATCATTGGGAGGTTCTTGTTGGGAGGCACCATTAACTTCTGGTTAGGGAGGGGACTTTGTATTTTGAAGCTCTTGTTTTCTTCTGTAAGGTCTGTGGTGTGGAGGCTGAAACATGGTGAATGACCAATGGCACCTGAATATTCAGTGTTAGAGCAGGAAAAATGTGGGGCCTGTTCCAGGAGATGAGAAGAGCTACCACTCTCAGATTCACTCCCCACCCCCTTCTTTGCCTATTAGAATCTAAGTCAGACTTCCACTTTTTCTATAAACTTCCCCAAGCCCTGCTTTAAAATTAAATGTTCTTTCTGTTATGTTCCCACTGCATCCAGCTGTTATTCCTCTTATCTCATTTATCCTTATGTTATAGTTAGGTGTTTGCACATCTGTCTTCCTCACTTCTTATGAATAAGAACTGATCTAATTCATCTGTGATTCTTCTCTGTTGGCATGGAACCCAGTACTTTACAGTTAGTAAATCTTTGGTTGGTTGAATCCTGTTAAATTCCTTCTATACATAAAAAAAGAACAGTCTGATAAATGTGCATTCAGTCGCACAGACTACCTAACCCTCCACTAACCTTCAAGCCTGCAGGGTTAGGCAGTTGGTTCTGCTACCCGTACTGTTATTCTCACAAGATCACCAGGTGCAAAATGTATGGTCCATGCACTGGTGCAACTCACCTTTTATTGTAGCTGATCCTAGACTGCTTCTCTTCTCATTTCTCCTTTGGTGGTTTTATAGTATCCATGATGTCAACCAACACCTCCAGACCAATAACTCCCACACCTCACACCTCAGGCCCTCCTCATGACTATACACGTAACTACCTGTTCACATAGTCATCTGAATGTCTATGGGCAACTCAAAACCAACTTGAGAATCATCCCCTCAAAAAGTCAGACCAGTTTCTTGGGATCAGCAGGCAATTGCTACTGCATGTGATTTGAAAGATGCTGAAAGCCTCTCCGCACAGCTTACCTTCCACCATATGAGTCATTCCTTTGATTACGGTACAAGAACCTCAGAGCTCTCTACTGACAGCAACATCCTATGTAAAACAAAGCTAGTAGATTTGATGTGGCTCTCTTCCCGAGGAATGTGAGGAAGGGACAAGGTCACATGACTTTATTCCACCTCCTACTAAGAGAAGGGCAGTGGCAAGTTATGAAAGGGAAAACATCTGCTTGGCCCGACACCTTGTCTAAACCCACAGAGGGCACATTTCATCTCCCACAAAATGTAAGGCAGGAAACAGGATCTTCTCTAAGGGGGTGGAACAGACTGAATCACTAAGGGCACTGCCCCG
The DNA here is from genome assembly GCF_047511675.1 of Marmota flaviventris. NCBI lineage: Eukaryota > Metazoa > Chordata > Mammalia > Rodentia > Sciuridae > Marmota > Marmota flaviventris. The sequence continues at coordinate 129,984,994 of NC_092501.1, read as the reverse complement.
CTACCAATGCAAAACACAGATGTGTACCACACACATACACACGCAAGAAAATGCAGGTAAAATCTCAAGTAAAAATCTCAAGTAAATGAACACCAGACTTTGGATACTGGAGAACAACCACTCCCTACTAACTCTAAAACTGTCCTAGATACAAACAACCCACTAAAAATCTTTTTTGGAAATGGATGGGTATAAAGAAGAAAGTCATACAAAGATAAGAATACAAAATAATTTCCCTCCAGGGGTTTCAAGTCTTAATTTTCCATCTCTATTTCCCTTTCAAGGCAATTGCTCTCTGTCTTCTCCTCTCCCTCAAGTCCCCATCCCCACTTTATCCTTAGGATCTGAGCAACATTTGTCTCTAATTTTTCTACTGAAACAAGACAGAAGAACAATTTGATCTTCCCTTCCTGCCACTCAAAAAAAAATCATATTTTTAAAGAGCCAGATTTAAAAAGAAAAATAAAAGTACTTTGTTTTAGGCATATCCACTGACTGCAATTTGGCAGGAGAATCATTAGACTCACAAAACTACATTCTGGAAGCTTTAGCTTGATGAAAATTACCTTCGTGCTTGCTTTTATTTTGTTTTTTTTTTCCCCATGAGCTCTCAGATGTGCAGACATTATGTGAGCTGAGAATGCTATTTGGCATTCTGGGTGCAGTCTCATCTTCCAACCTGTAGTTTCACCAGGGATCACCTGGGAGTTTTCTCTGGAGGCGTGGGGTAGCCAGGCGTCTCCTCAGGACACACTGAGCAGACAACTGCAGTGCCCTAGATGGAGCCTTAGGGCAGAACCAAAGGAGGAGATCATGTTAGTCAGCTTTCCGTCACTGTAACAAATATCTAAAATAATCAATTTATAAAGAGAAAAAGTTTACTTTGGCTCACGGTTTGGAAGGTTCCAGCCCATTGGAACCAATGATCCATTGGCCTCATTGCTTTTGAGCCTATAGAAAGGTAGCACACCATGGCAAGTAGTGCGTGGCAGAGTCAAGCCCTCACCTCATGGCCAGAAAGTGAAAAAGAAAGAAAGAAAAGGACTTGGATCCCACAGTCCCCTTTGAAGCCACGCCCCCATTGACCTAAAATTTCCCACTAGGCCCCACCTGTTAAAGTTTCTACCACCTCCTAATACCCTAACAGGGGCCAAGTCTTTAACATGCCAGCCTTTGGGGGGCATTCCAGGTCCAAATGACAGCAGGTCATCCAGGGCAGACAAAGGCACCCAGGGACCTGTCTCCAACAGTTCCTCCTAGCTTGGGTGAGGAGGAGACCATATTGCAAGAGAGAAGCTTTGATCTTCAAGTAGTTAGGAGGCTGGGGTTTTTTTCCCCCCTCATCATCCTGTTCTAGTCGAGAATGAATAACATATGTGGAAGTATAACTCAGTGTTATTGGGGGAAAGTAACTGCCTGGAAATAAAATCATATTTGCCCTTCATTTCCATTGTTACACTTCCATAAAATAAACATCTGTGTATAAGACACGTAACTAGATTAAAAAATAAAACAAAGCATTTGAAATCACAGATGTGAAGAAATAATACATTTGTGACAAAACATTAATAATTACCAAAAGAGCTCATGTCATTCAAACTGTCTTTTTAAAATTTAAATGTTATTATTAGATGACACTTATTAAAAATGACACTTGTTAAGTGTCATTACTATTAGATGATGATTACCAAAGGCTGGGGGGGGGGGCAGGGAATGGGAGAGAAAAGAAGCAGGGGGTACTAGTCAAAGGGAACAAAATTTTAGTTAGGAGGAATATGTTTTAAGACCTATTGCACCACAAGATGAATACAGTCAATAATGATTTTTTGTGTGTCTCAAAATAACTAAGAGTTAAATTTCAAATGTCTCACCATAAAAAATAAGTGAGGTGAAAAAATATATAATAATGTATAATGTGACATTATTACATTAACATTAATATACATTATATCAAAACATCTTGATGTACTACTCTACTGTATACAATTATGATTTATCAATTAAAAATAATACTAACTCTTTAAAATTCTTATTAAGAGAGGTCCATAGAAAAGGAGATGAACATCAGTTAATAACCTTTTAATGTCAGTGTTTATCTCATCCTAATATAAACGGTAGCAGGCTCTTCTGGGGAAGGTTTAATTTACATGATAGATTGAAACTGTGTGTTTAATACCTCAGATTAGGGTTCGTGAAATCCATGGATTTATTTAGCTCCTTTGGTAAATTTTTTTCATGGAGAAATTTGTGTCATCACACACAAGTTTAAAAGGCTATTGTTCTGTCTTATTATGACTGAGAATGAACAGGGTGAAGATGTTCCCAGAGTGAGATTATCTTGTGTGCAAGATCTACCAACCTGTACTTATTCTGTAACAGAAGAACAGTCAGAAGTGGGTTGTTGTTTTGTTTTGTTTTGTTTTCAGTTTTAAATCAACAGATGGAAAACAGTAATTGGTAAAGTATGTTTAATCTACCACTACCTGTGCTTAGAAATCTCTCTTAGCGTTCATGACCAAGTCTCTTTCCCTCTCCCCAATAAATAAATGAAAACTTGAAAAGTTTTAATAAGAAACAAATTGCAAGGGGCAGGATGGAACCATTAGGAAGGTTTTGTTGTTCATTTTAAACCCTAGTTTTAACTGAAAAGTTAACCTATACTCCCAAGCCATGAGCTGAGAAACTAAACAGATTGAAAAGTGTATGTCTTTTTGTTGTTGTTGTTGTTGGAGCTTTTTTAAAAAAATCTTTATTTTGTATTTATTTTTTATGTGTGCTGAGGATCGAATCCAGTGCCTCACATATGCAAAGCAAGCGCTCTGTCACTGAGCCACAACCCCAGCCTTCCGAAAAGTGTATGTTTTAATCACTGCTATTTTGAATATCTAAAACCTGAGAGGACTAAATGGGGAATTCAGCATCCACCAGCACTAGTCTTAGGGCAGCCTGTGGCCATTAACATTATTACCTCATTGAGAAAGAAATCCCTTTGAAAGCAATGAAGTCGAGGCCAGCAGAGGGTCTTCATGGAGAGTGGGGGGCTATGAATGCATCTGAGAACCAAACAAATGACTTACAGCTCTCCAGATGTGCAGAATGACTGTTTTCTTTAGAAAAAAGAAATCTCTAATCTCATTTCTTTTCCTCCACTGAAGTGCATCCCTCCCCCCACCAAAAGTAAAATGCCCACCGAGCTCTTTCTGTTAACACTAGAAAGCAAAAAAAAAAAAAAAAAAAAAAATGGGAGTCATCATCGGACTGATAAATTATTAGGCTTAAATATGATTTTCAGAGAATATCTTCTTACTCCTTTCCTCTAGGGGGACCCTTATCTAGACTTTTAAAGAATTCGTTTTGATTAAACCATGACTGAAGCACAATAAATCTATGGCAGGCAGCAAAGTTTTCTATCACCACAAAGTTCAGGGTGAAAAAGTATCTGACCATGTTGTAAATCCATTAGAATAAATTAATGGCTCCACTGACATACTCAAAGTAAATATGTGCCTGTCATAAATGCAATTAAATAATTCAGTGGAAAAATTAAATGTTGAAACAATTACCCACATGGTTTAAAGCATTATGAAAATATTATGGAAAAGAAACATGGGAGCTGTTATTAATAGAACATGGAGATTTTCATGTCTTTGGCTCTTTTCTCGTTCCCTTCTAATTAAAGGAAAGAGAAAATAATATTTATGAAGTGCCTTATATGTGACAATAAGTATTCTCATACCCCCTACCCCCCCCCCGTTGCATTTGATTATCAAACAACTTTGTGCATTTGTTTTACAGGTAAAGGAAAAATAACTGAAGCTTGGACACGGAGGGGGAATTGCCCAAGATCACTTATCAATCAGCACCTGAGTTAGCATTCCCACTAAGACCTGCCCAACTCCCAGGCTCTTTCTTCTGGAGCACTCAGCCACTCATCTCCACGCTCTGTCCACGCAGCTCCTCTGTAGAAACCAGTGACAGCAGCGTTACTCTGTCCCATGCTACTACCTCCCCATCCCATCCTATAGCCATCAAGGAGCATAGATTCCTGTTCCTGGTCACATGACCAAGTCCTTGACTTCTATTTAACATTTAATCTATAAATGTAAAGAAACTGTGATGCAAAAAAATACATATATATAGAGACACTAATTACAAGCAAACAGGAGGCAAATAATGCAATTGGGAGCTCTCACCCTCTCTCTTTAAGAATCTACAAAAATCTGCCTATTAATAAAAGTCCCTAGTGGTGAGAAGGTACTAGGAGGGCAGCCAAGAGTGGGTGTGGGAAAATGCAAAAGGAAGAAGGAAAGCTGCTAAAGGGAAAAAAAAAAAAAAAAACCCTGGACATATGTAGTAAATTATAAATTCTCTGACTGCAAATATAATGTCGGCAGTCCAGAGCCCCTTTGGGGAATACACCTCAGACACACTGTAAAGTAACACTGGGTAGGACTCTGTGAAATGCCCAACAGGGCAACAGAACCTTCAAAGGTGTGGATCTTCTCCAAAATCAACAAGGCTTCAGAGACTGATGGCCTGGTGTTAACTGAGATATCCATACAATTTCAGGGCAACCTCCCAACTCCAGCTCGACATCAGCCTGTAAAAAACGATGACACCCTGGCATAATCCAGACCTTGGAGACTTCTGAAAATGTACAAAAAGTTTTCATTAACCCAAAGTTATAGTCATCCAAGAACACTGACCTAAAGTAAAGGGAATCTGTGTGCTCTGAGTAAGAAAGACCACCTTATGCAAGAACACGCACTATCAGCACCTCCTCAAGAATGCTTTCTGCAAAGTACAAACCTTCCAGGGACATTCCAGACACCTGCTTCTCTACTTGGAAGGATTTATTAAAAAGAACTACCTGTGTCAAGAACTATGTAATGTTTTGAACAACCAACAATAAAAATTAAAAAAAAAAAAAAAGAACTACCTGGTGTGGCTTGGAAGTCCCTTCCCCACAAACTACTTTTCCTCCACGTTTTAGTCAGCTTTTTCACTGCTGTGACTAAAAGACCTGACAAGAACAATTTTAGAGGTGGAAAAGTTTATGTGGGGGCTCACAGTTTCAGAGGTCTCTCTGTCCATAGACAGCTGGCTTCATTTCTCGGGGCTTGAAGTGAGACGGAACATCGTGGCTGAAGAGTGTGGCAGAGCGAAGCGGCTCACATGATGATCCAGAAGCAGAGAAAGACTCCACTTGCCAGATACAAAATATATACCCCAAAGGCACATCCCCAGTGTCCCACCTCCTCCAGCCACACCCTACCTGCCTTCAGTTACCACTCAGTTAATCCTATCAGGGGGTTAATTCAGTGATTGGGTTAAGGCTCTCAGAACCCAATCATTTCTCCTCTGAATGTTCTTGCATTGTCTCACACAGGAGCTTTGAGGGGACATCTAGTATCTAAACCTTAACACTCCATTGTCCTGAGATGACCTGAAATTCCCCTCTCACTGCCCTCTTTGAAATAACACCCTCAGAGGTCCCTGCGGAAATGTAAACATTGTTCTAAAGAATTAAACCAAGTAGGCCTGTCTCGCAAGAGAGAACAGAAAGCACATGAAATCCAGGACAACAGCAGATGCCACTTCAATACAACTCCAGAACTGAAGGCCACAGTGTCCACCACTCACCAGTGCAGCTGACAGTTTTATCTAGTGAACTCTGACTAAGCCTTTCCTCCTTCCTTTCTCTCCCAGCTTTGTAGCAGAGTCTCCATAAAAGAGGAGGGAGGAATGGAGATGGTTCTACCAGGCACCACTTATGAAAAGGAGGGGGCTTTACTCTTGGCATTTCTTCTTTTCCCTCACAGCCACCCCCATGCACAACAAAGATTTCCCTGTCAGGTGCCCCCAGCACCCTGGCCCCCAGGACTGCAAAGCTTTCAGGAAATTAAATATGACTTCTCTTCTCAACAGAGTTCGCAGACCCTACGTGTATACCCAACACAACACAGGATTTGTTTTGACATTTAGACAACTTCTCAGGAATATTTCTGTTCAGTAAAGTGAGCCCATATTGTATTTGTGTTCCCATGTGCTTTCACTATTTTTGACACACACATGATGATACAAGCTTCCAGTTGCCTTGGAGGCTAGGTTGCCCACAAGCCACAGAGACCTACGTTGTGCTTCATCAGAGACTAACCTGTGCCAGGATTTTACCTCCACGTGGTTTCTGACCCTTTTACTTTTTTCTTTTTGTTAGGGTAATGTGATTTGTTAAACTGTTTTAAACTCATTTTCAAATTAGGCAGTGCAAATATCATGAAATAAAGGACCCCTGGGAGGGGTATTTCTCTACATGTAAAACATGCCACAGTGCTGTGTTGGAAATCATGCTGGAAAAGAAGCCAGGGGACCTGGACTGTATGACCGGCCCCCTCTGGCAGAGCTCTGGTAGGGGTGGGGAGGGACCCCCACAAACATTTAACGTCTCAGAGTTAGTGTCTTGTGTCTGTGGAGCAGGGGTATGGAGTGGGAAGCTCTTCCAGTAACATTCCAGACACCTGCTTCTGTACTTGGAAGGATTTAATTAGGGATATTTTGTCATCCTTCTACTTCTTCTCTTTAGAAACATTTTCATCTAAAGTATGTGTCTAGAAGAAGTAGAAGAGGCGAGGACACATCTCGAATCAGGAAATGCCATAAAAATAGAGCTAAGCCAACATTTATTTCAATAAAGCTATTTTTAAAAAGAGAATGATAAGGTGGGAGGAGACAGAGAAGAGTCCCAGTACACGATACACGAAAAGAGAGACTGGAAGAGAATTTGGCAAGTCAATTAATACCTGAAATCTATTTGACTTGTGGTTATTATGCACACTTTGGGGAGACCCTGACAACTCTCATTAACAATATGTCATGCTACGTCACTTTTTATTGTCATTATTTTTCAATGTTTTCTTTAGATATTTTAAGAAATGACATGCTAAAACTCTAAAATACTAGCTGTCAACATTGCATGAGTAAGTCATATTTGTAAGCTAAGCACACAAAAGAACAAACCCATCTGGATTTTTCTCCGATTTTATGCTGGAAAATCTACATAGATCAATCTGTTTAGAATTAGGTAAAGTTTGAGACAATTCTTACTGCATTCTGATCAAATGAGAAGTTAATAAGTGATGATAATAAAGTCACTTTTGCTGCTACAATTAAATATATTCAAGAGTCTTAACGGACACACACAAAATATCACAGCATCTCTATGAACTGGTCATTCCACAATCATTCTACAAGTCAGGACTCAAGGTCCTGAGAGGTAAACAATTTGTCAAAATGAATCATTTGCAGCTAGAGTATCATTAGTTCATTATTGCTGGTTCACCAGCATCCCCACTTGACAAAGTGGATATTTAGCAAATATTGCATTAAGCTCATCAATACAACAGACCAGTTGAATCATTCAACTTGATTGCCATCTACAGTCTGACCAATGTACGCAATCTACACAAAATTCACAGCGGACAGAGATCAATATAATCCTATTAGTCATAACTCCTTCAATTGCAGGTAAAGAATCCAATTAAACCAGCCTTTTCAAAAGGACTATTTACTGAACCTTGACATTAGAAAGTCGAGGGGAATTCCTGGTATAGACATTCCAGGGTTACAAATAATACCATCAGGAATCTGCCTCTCTTCTTCCATCTCTTGATTCTTCTTCCATCATTTTGACTTCTTTTCAGACTGACTCTCCCCAGGGGGCAAATATGGCCGCTGGCAGCTTTAGATTCATACCTGCAAACTTATCCATGCAGCTCCAGCAAGAACTGTGGGCAGGCTCACACAAGCTGGTTGAGACAAGTGTTGATTCTTCAGCCATCATGATAGTCAAATGCACAGAGTACTTTGATAATCCAGGTTTGGGTCACATGTTTGCCTCTGGATCCAGAGGTTGCAGTAAGCCCTATCAGATCCTCAAAGCCAGAGAATCAGGAAAGAATGGTACCCACAGAAATATCAGGCAAACAAACCTTGCCTGATCCGATGACTCCATCTCATGGTTTACTACTCTGGTAATATAAAGCGTAGCCTCAGGCTGTGGAAATTTATCAAGTCTCACATCTCAACTACATGGACAATGCTATTAATCTGTGATTCAAATGATTCATCTCAAATCATAGCCAGAAGAAAGTTTAGGGACAGCCTGCCTTCAGGGGCCACCTCAGCTCCAAATTTGGAGGTATAATGTCTGGATGTATCTGAGTGCCGGAGTCTTGACTCCTGACATAACATATGTGTCAGCATATGCATGTGCTGGCATTCAGCACTGATGTACCAGCACAGCTCCACGACAGCTTCCTGACTTGGTATGCAAAGCTGTGAAATGCAACAAAACAGACTAACATCTTGGAAGCATTCAGATTCTTTTGATGTACATGTGAAAACATTAAGATGAAACCTCTCTGGATATCTTTTTGGCAACCTCATGTCATACAAAGGACCAAGATTTTTGCAGACTGTAAATGCTGGAGTTGATAATCCTAATTTTTATAGATCTTTCTAAATATTATATTGCTTTTGTTTGTTGTTGTTTGTTGGGGAGGGGTTTTGTTTGTTTATTTGTTGGGGTTTTTGAGTTGGGGTCTTGCTATCTTGATTAGGCTGGTCCCAAACTCCTGGCCTCAAGCTATCCTCCTGTCTCCACCTCCTGAATAGCTAGGTTTCCAGGCACATGCCACCATGCCTGGCTTTATTTTCTTAATACTGTATTATTATGTCACCAGTCATGCGAGGTAAAAAAATGTTCCCATCAACCAGGATGTTGCTTTAAAACTACAACACAAAAATAACCATATTGATAATTGCAAAATGTAAATTCAGTACTGAGTATGAAGCCCTTTTCATAGCAAATAATCTTTGAAATAAATATTCTCAAAAATCAGACTATCTCCAATCAGGTTCCTACGAGTGAGTGCCAAAATATGTATTATCTGTGTAACACCCCATAACTAGGATTTTAAAGCTCAGACAAGGGAAAGCATACTTCCATTAATGAACCAACGGTCACACCATGACCAATCTGAACAGCCCCCCAACTCCTCCACTGAGAGGGAAAGTGATGGTGAGGGAAAGAGATTCCAGTCTGAGCCTATCCCTTAGGATGCAGAAATCTTACAGTCATTTGAATGGAGATCTTTTCACATTTAGAAACTTATTAACCTGACATAAAGCTGAGTTTGTAAAATTAGGGTAAAAAGAGAACTCCTGGGTGTCAATGAGGTAGGGCTGAGTGAACAAAGGAAGGGTTTGGAGGAACCTTATGGTGCTGAAACTCAGACTTCTGAAGAGGGAACATTGGCCATTTGATGCCAGTGTCTCTGGGCTGGAAAGAGGAGCTCCACAGGGTTGAAACTTAGACCCGTAAGGAGGGGCTTCTGCTCAGTTAGAGCTGATATCTCTGTGAGGATGCAGTGAGTCTGGACCTGTAAGTACTGGAAAAACTGCAAATTGAATTCATCTGATGCTACAGCAAGAAACTGCCCCCATAATGAATTACCATTACTGGGATAACAAAAACAAGAAGCAGATAGAAGGGAGAAGTTCCTTCTCCTTCCTCCAGTCTTACAGGCTCCCTTCAGGGTCCTTAGGCAGAGCTTTACACAGACCTTGCAGCCCAAGTAGAAATGGAGTGTTTAGGGCCCCAACCCAGCATGAGGGATAAAAGCACTGAAAACTGGAGTTGTTTATTATTGCAGGAAAACCCAGTCTATCCTCAAAAGCAACTCACGGTGCTAGAATTCAGGATAATTGCTACTTCTGAGGAGTTACTGATGAAAAGGAGAGGGCTGCCTGGGGTTCTGGTGATAATCCGTTTTGTAATCTAGGTGCCGGTTAAAGCCCATGGAGGTTCACTTTTAGCTCGCCACTACTTCCTGTTTCCAGCTCCTCTTCCTCTTGCTGATTTTGCCACCCAAGGATGTATCCTCTGCATTGATCCAGGAAGGCCTTTCTTTTAGCCACTTGTTAGAAAATCCCTAACTTAAAAAGCCACCCTTCTCAAGAAGACATTTAAATTTGAGTTGGAAATCCTAGAGAAAGATGTATATATGTGTATATAAAGAAGTATATTTGTGATATATGTAAATATCAATATGTCAGCATATATACAACTATAAATAAATAAACATTTCTTCTTCCCATTTCACTCACACACAAAAGGTGTGGGTCATCTGTGAGTATATACATGTCATATAATTGTATACCTTAAATGCAATCTAGAGATTGCAATCAAGAAAATCTTGTGACTTCCTTATCTAAATAGCCAGCTATGCATGCCCCACCAAAAAGGTCATGGTGAGAAAGAAAGAGAGAGGAACTGCATAGATGTAAAATTAAAGGATACTGACACCCCAGTGACAATCACTGGATTCTCTGGATTATTTATGGTGATGGCAAAGAGTGGCCCCAGAAACCACAGAACTGACTGGGGCACCTTGCATTTGGGGCCACCTTCGGTCACAGTTGAGGGGTTAACTATGAACCTTGGGAAGGCAGAGTTAGATTTCACTTAGATTTTATAATTAGAATATTTCAAGAGCCTGGTTCCAGTCCCCATGCCAGAGACACTGCACTTGTATTGGGGCACTCAGAAAACATGATCATATAGTGGGGCGGGGAGGGGAGCTTCCTCCATTCACATAGTGGTCAGAGGTCATTCACAACACATAACTTGGAGGGCTGGGAAGTGTGCTTCAGCACTATTCTCATGGCACTAGAACAATGCTGTCCAATTCTGCAATGGAGACAGTTCAGAGCATGGGAGCAAATGTGGGGGTAAGACTCCCAGGAGGGGCCAGAGTTGTGGCTCAGCGGTAGAGTGCTTGTCTAGCACGTGAGAGGCACTGAGTTGGACCCTCAGCACCACATAAAAATAAATAAAATAAAGATATTGTGTCCAACTACAATTTAAAAAAGACTCCCAGGAGCTTGAGGAGGGAAATTCAGACCCAGAGAATCCAAGTCTAAAGCATGGCACATGTGAGGCCTCCACCCACTCACCCCCACCAGCATTAGCCACACATTTAAACATCATACAATGCAGTAAAGTGAACATCAAGGACAGCTCTCATGTATTTCCTGGAGGCTTGTAAGACTACAACCCTCATGGTTGAATCTCAATTTGTGCACCAAAAATAATTTCAACATAATCCAAACATGCTGGAGGAAATACGTAGATCCCACTTAAACCCCTTGACATCACCTTTTCCCTTCTGCCTGTCTCCGCAGCTCTCATGCCAATGCTTTTCCAGCTCTGGCCCCCAGATGCCTCTTGGATGGTTCATCTCTCTGCCTTTCCCTCAACCCAGGTGAGCTGCATCCCTCTCAGGATGGGGGGAAGTGAAAACTGGAATTGTTATTACACTAATAACCTTTATTCTGTTATATTCCAAAAAAAGACAACATCTAGAGTTCTCCTGAGGTGGTGGTAGGGGGTATGTGTGTATGTATAAAACAAAATGTTTGAACATGTCTGAAGACAGATGATGCTGCATTCTATAAATTAGATTTCAGAGGAGTAAATGGCTATTAAGAGAAGTTGTGGAGAAGGAATAATGTACAATTCAAAATGTGGACAGGTCTATGCCACATTGCTCCAAGACTAGGGCAAACACAATGAATAAATGTATACAACATGAATAAGCCAAACTGAGGTTTAAAAGGAGCTTAAAAAATCAAAACTCCTGTTGTTTGGGATACATTTTCTTCAGTGGGTTGAAAGCCAGCATTAGGGGCAGCCCACAGAGAAAACAGCTCAAACTTTGACCACTAGCTCACATTTGGGACTCCAAGCCTGCCATGAGAGACCTAACGAGAGCACAGGAAAACCATATAAAGGCTGGGCTTGTTATATTTCACTTCTAGTTCTTTTATTTTGGTGAGATATTCTTTCCTTTAACTTGACCACACAAATAACATGTGGTTTTGTTTATAATGTTGTGAAAGGAAAGAAAACTGGAGCAGAGGTGCAGAGCCAAGAGGGCAGTGGTGTCGCGCATCCTCTGTTGACACGAAGCCAAGTCCCCAAGAATGTATGTGGGCCATCGAAAACAGAGTCTCCATAAAAGGGATGTTTTTCTTTTAATATTAATAGGGTCATTTATAATGGGTCTTCTGATCGGCAAATATCATTTTTATAATCAGAAAACAATTTAAAAATACATTGAATGGAGGAAATACGTAGATCCCACTTAAACCTTTTTTGTTTCTTTAACTTTTCAACATTGCATACAACGTTGCGAAAGGAAGGAGGGAGGGGAGAGGAAGGGAGGAGAAGGGAAGGGAGGAAGGAAGGGGAAAAGAAAAAAGGAAGGGAGGGAGGAAGGAAGGAAGGAAGGAAGGGAGGGAGGGAGGGAGGGAGGGAGGGAGGAAGGGGAAGATTAGATCTCTTGATAGTTGTAACCATGCAGGTCAATGGATTCCTGGAAGTGCCTGGGAGATTTCAAATGGCGTGATCCCATGTATAGGTGAACTGGAGCATCATCCCCAAAGTATTATACTAGCAGTGACCTGCAATAGCTCAGCTGACTGATGGATTGTCCATCAAACAGAATAAGGCTCCCTGCCCCCAAACTCCTGTGGTGCTTGACATCTGACCACTCAAAGAGAGAATGAAAAAAGCACATGTGGTCAAATAACAGAGGGAATAAGTGTCTCTCCGGCTGGTTGCTGCAGTGTATAATAGTATATTATATAACAGTACTTAAATAATAGTACTTACGTGAGAGATTTCTATTGTGCGACTGAAGATAGGAACACACCATCTAAAATAGATAGAAATGGGCTGGGGCTGTAGCTCAGTGGTAGAGTGTATGCCTCCCATGTGTGAGGCACTGGGTTTGATCCTCAGCACCACATAAAAAATAAATAAATAAAGATTTTTTTTTAAAGAAAACCAAATAGAGCTTCTAAAAAAATAAAATAGAAATGTTTTAGAGATGGAAAAATTAAGTATATATTTCTCAATACATTTATTCTATTAATTACTTTGCCAATACATTTCCTTCAAGGCAAGACCTATGTCTTTCTCTTTAGCTTCCCAGTTGCTCCCAAGGAATGGGGATCCCACCCCATGGCTTTTCCAAACACTAATTCATTCCAAACTGAGGGAGTGACTGCTACCAATGAACATGTGTGTGTGTGTATGTGTGTGTGTGTGTGTGTGGTGTGTGTGTGTGTCTTCATCTATTCTGTGTTGCTATAACAAAATACCTTAGGCTGCATATTTGATAAAGAAAAGAGGTTTATTTAACTCACAGCTCTGGAGATACAAGAACATGGTGCTGAAATCGGCTTGGCTGTGGTGAGGGCCTCATAAGGATGGCATCAAAAAGGAAGGAGTGTGTGCAGAAGAGATCACAGGAAGTCAGAGAGCAAAGAGGATAGTTTTTCTCTTTTGGTAACAATCCACTCTAATGGGAACCAACCTGGGTTCTAAGAGAGCTACATTAATCCCTTTCAAGGGTGGCACCCCAATGGCCTAAAAATATTCCACGAGGCCCCCCACTCTTAAAAGTTCTACTACCTCTTACATTACCACACTGGGGGAACCAAGCTTCTAGCATATTAATCTTTAAGGGACAAACCATATCAAACCATACCAGTGTGAAACTAAAATTTCCATTAACCCTGACTCTCCTTTTGAACAGCACAGCAATAGCCTCCTTTGGTTGAATTTTTGTTTCTCATTAATATTGATATATATATTCTTTACTTTTTCAAGTGATCAATTCTGTGTGCAGTTATATCAAAAGAGTGAATACATGCCCACTCTTTTAACATTGCTCAGATGTGCTTAGTGGTGAATTCCTGAGCATACCTGTGAATGAGAAGCTAATGTTTCTCATTAGCTTCTCAGATATGCTGTATGAGGTTAAAACATGTTAGATCTGGCAGATACAGGCATTAAGAAGGCGGTGGTAATTAGTGCCAGGCTCCCTGCTTGGAAATGCTGTTGCTAGCATATTTTCCTTCCAGTGAACTCTATTATTATGTGCACTGAATTTTGACAGTTGGCTATCTTAAGCCTGAAGGGCAAAAACCTTTTTTTTTTCTATAAGAAACTAATTTCTTAGAAAATGGCACTGAAAGTGGATTTGAAAAACCCTTTTTGGAACTTGCAAAAATCCCAATTCTTGGCACCCTTACTAAAAGAGTTTTTTGAGGGTAGCTCCATACTGTAGATTCAGAGAGCAGGTCTCAGGGTGGTAGTCCTACCCCTCAGGGCACAGACAATCCTCAGAAACCCTAAGGCCAAAGCAGGAGGATAAATTTCCAGCACCAAAAAGGGTGTCCTAAATTCACTGAGCTTCTCTCAATGCAATCCTCACCTCAGATGCCAGCTCCCACACTGAAGAGATGGAGAAACACCACTCAAGGAGTGATCACAAGATGGTACCCTTTAAAGGGCAATGGACAGACTGGGCAAGGATGGCAGGGCATAGTCAAACAAAAGGGTTTGAGAAATATAGTCCTTACATCAGCGGGGGAACTTCCCAAGTTGTGTGTGGTCTGCACCATGTTTTCCCAATTTATTAGTGCTGTTCGAATATACGGATAGAATCAACTCAATGTGTGTGCTGGAAATACCAGCCCCCTTTCCAAAACACTCTCTTGTCGTCACTTCAGACACTGGCATTCTAATCAATGTCATATTCCAGGGGATAAAACGTCAGAGAAAGAGAAAAAAAAGTAAAAATCTACTCCTGAAGAACTTAACCACCTCTAATCGCCCTCTAAACTGGGGCTCTTGCAAAGTTACCACCTCCCCCCAGGCAGACTTGCCCCTACTTGGGGCTCATCCTGCATGGGTGAGAATGTTTTCCATGTGTATAATTTTTTCATATGTATATATGTGTGTGTGTATAATATATATAATATATATGTATATGTGTGTGTGTGTGTGTGTGTGTGTGTGTGTGTGTGTGTATATATATGGCAAGTATATAGTATCTGCAAAAATAGAGAAGAGTTAAAAGAGAAGTAAGAGAGTTCAGAAAAAAAAGTGATTAATGCTGTCCAGGTGATGGTGGTGGTGGTCAAAAAAGTCTCACTGAGTGGGTTTTTCAAGGCAGATTTTTCAATCTTACTTCCTTGCAGACTAATCCTCTATTCAGAGCATTCCTACAATCATTTACATTTTCAATATTTTTTTTTATCCCAACCCTAGGACAGCTAAAGACAGCCTGGCTCTGGAGAACCTTACTGTGGTCCTCCGTAGCGTCCCCTTTCTATGGATGCACAACACCTTTCAATGGTTCCATTCTCCTTTAATTTTTATTCATTCCTTCCCCCCCACCCCCCAAATCACTTGCTTCTTCTCTCCCTTCTCTTTCTTAAAAAAATAAAGAGTGCCAGGCACAGTGGTGCACACTTAAAATCCCAGCAACTTGGGAGGCAGGAGGATGGCAAGTTGAAGGCCAGCCTCAGCAACTTAGCAAGAACCTGCCTCAAAGCAGTTTTTCCCCAACCTAGACTGAGTCAATTCATTTCAAAACCTAAACTGAGTTTACACTTTTGGCTTTGCACTGATTCCAGACCATCTCTCTAGCGTATTAAAATATTTTCATTCTTGCTTCTATCATCAGACCTAACGGGAACAGCAGCCCAAGTTCACAAAGTGACCCTGGGCAAGCCTCTTGACCTCTCTGAACAAGGCTGCCACATCAGACAACTCCTGAGGGGCCCCATTCTACATAGACTATATGAATGGTGCCTCTGCATTTACACAGTGGCCTCAGCTCTAGATCTGCCATTCTTGATCTTAAAAAAAAAAAAAAAATCAGTAGACTGTACCAAAAGCTCTGACTTGAGATCATTTGCACTTTTGATAAATATCCTTTCTATGCTTTCATTCTATCGTCTGATAAAATTACTAAGAACGAAATACAGAGGAGGTCGTGTGTGCACCGGGTTTCACTTGGTGTTCTTGGGAGGCTGGTTTAACTAGGTCAACAGTCATCCTGCACTTCCTGTGGAGCACCACTGGCCTTCAAGAGTGTGGGAGAGCAAGCACTGCCACTCCCTGTCACACGGAGAAAAATACTTGTGAGCAACCATGTGCTTCATGCACTCTGAAAATCCCTGAAAGAGGAGAGCTGGCTGACCCCAGTGGATCTCAGCGAGAAGGTGCAGAACAACTGGTCTGAGAGTCACTGCTATTTGCATTGTCATCTGCTCCATGTCTTTCTCTTTCAGTTTTGCTCAGGCTGACATCACAGTGGTGAACCATGATTGGTTGTTGCTGAAAAGGCAGGAAAATGTCAGGCATTTCAGGTTAAAGGTGAAGCCGAGGGTATTCCATTTCTTCATGTCGTTCATTGTGTCTACTGGAAAGGGGCAACAAATGAGGAGATAATTCAGTGGGAAGGAATGTGATCAGTGTACTCTTACCTAGAAGATTCTGAAGTAGGGAAGAGCTTAGTGAGTTCAAGAAACAAGAGTGTGGGCTGGAGTTGTGACTCGGTGGTAGAGCACTCGCCTAGCATGTGTGAGGCGCTGGGTTCGATGCTCAGCACCACATTTTAAAAATAAATAAATGAATAATAAAGGTTTTGTGTCCATCTACAACTAAAAAACTAATTAATTAATTTTAAAAAATAGAAGCCAGGGTGGTAAGAGCCAAGTGAGCAAAGAGACATGAGACCAAGAGGGACCAGGTGATGGCTGCATGATACACAGGCCAGGTAAAGGATCTTGGGTTCTATCCTAAGCATAATTCAACATCATTGTCCAACAGCAGAGGAATGGGTTATCAAATTAGGTTATAACCACATCATAGAATTCTAGCCAGCACTGACTCCCAAAATGTGTTCTAAATATTTGTCCATAGAACAGACATTACAGTTTTTAAAATGATTTTATGTTAAAATTAATTTGCAGCAAATGTCACATCCTCATTTTTTTTCTTAAAGCATATTAGAATATTATAGGCTTTGAGAGCACTCACAATAAAGGAATTTGTTTACTTTCATGAATTCCGAAACTTATTTGACCTCAGAGATGTTTTATTTTCCACAAGTAATGTTACTTAAAAATCCCAAGAAACTAGCATTCTTTAAATATCTTTTGGTAAATATTGTTCTCTGTCCATTTTAAATGATCATATATCAACACTAAATAAAAATGAAAATTATACCATGATTAGATTGCAACTGATATAAAAATATGTGTATGCTAAGGTTATGTTTAACAATTAAAGTATGTTGCTTAATATAACAGCATTTTCAGTGATATTATTTCTTTATGAAGTCTTCTTTGATTCTGATATTAAATCAATTTTTCAATTACATTTTTAAATTAGTCAAAGGTATGAGAGCCAAATTTTTAAAAATGAATTTGAAGTTTTACCAATTCAGCGGATCCATGGGCTGCTGCACAAGTTTCACTTCATTAGTGAAACCTCACGTCCATTACGATGAAGGAAAAAAAATAGTCATCATAATACCAATTCTAATCACTGGCTGGCAGGTTGATCTAATTAACATCTCTTAATTGGATGAGTTAATTTAAACTAAAATGCAACTGTATTCACCCAATGTTTAACTACAGACATCCACCATAGGACACATGGAATGTTCTGAAGTCACCTTCCTTTCCCATCACTTCCCAGAAAGTCATTTCAAAGAACATTTCCCATACACAGTTCAAAGCCTTTTTTAGAATTTTGGTGTTGGAGCCAGAAATTAAATTATTGTATTTTCATTCATCCATTTAGCAAATATTTATTGAGTATTCTAAGTTATGCCTAAGAATATAAAAATTAAAAAGACAAAAATCTTTTATTCACCATGAATTCTCCATAGGAGATATATGTGCAAAAATAAATAGATAGATAGATAGATAGATAGATATTTAGATATAGATATATATAATGTTATAAGGAATAAACACTGACTCTGGTATAAGTTGGTATAATGCTAGTACAAAGAAGACCAGCCACTTCTTCCTGGCATAAGGAAAACGGGTCAGATGGGCTTCAAAGAGACTGAGATGTTCAAGCCACATCTTCTAAAATAAGCATGCACTTGACAAGCAGAGAAGTTGTGAATGACATTCCAGGGAAAGAGAAGAATGTGTAAATAGATACATAACCTGGCTCAAGTGCCACTGGGGACACAGTAAGAAGACACAGGAACACCTGCCACAGATACATCAAATAAGATCAAGATTAACAGGGGACCATAAGTTTGAATTTTTAGATGACAACACCCAATATAAAGGCAAAGGGCAGTTTCGGAGAGCTAAGGGGGAAGCTGCAAACTGCAGTGCATTGAGGAGGAAAGGAAGGTCTCCAGAAGCATGCTCCAATGATTTGTGGGACTCAGACATTCTTAATTCATGTGATAAGCAGGTGCTTATGATGGAATTCTATTGTGCAATATAAATAAATATTTTGTAATTCTGGACCCAGGTATAGATGATTCGTATGATTGCAAATAAGTCATCCTTTCACTCTTTACAAATAATAGCATCTTGGGAAATGAGATTGATTAATCAAATTATGCTATGTGCCCTATGAATATGGCATAATGAATCCAACTATTGTGTATCATTACAATGCACCAATAAAAATAAATAATTGTTTTAGAAATTAATCATACTTAATAGCAGGTTGAAAATAAATCTTGCTATCTTAGATGAAAATGCTACATGTAAGTAAAAGGTGATTATTAAATTCACTTCAGGTTCAAAAACTCCTAAAGTGCATGGCAGAGAAGCATGCAGTCTGAGATCCTTGATGAAACAGAGAGTGGTGTGTGTTGCTAAGGAAACTGCATTACATGTTTGCAGCAGCATTTCTCGAAGGGTTGTGGGATGCTTATTTTCATATGAAGAGTGGTCTGTGTTCACATGGAAAAAAGGCAAAAAGATGGCATTATAAAATGCAAGAACTACAAGGGAACTTCATATCACCCATCCAATCTCTTCATTCTATGGATGTAGAAACAGAATCAGGGAGGTTAAGAAGATGCCCACAGCTCACACAGTGAGTCAGAGCTGAAACCAAGACAGCAACCCAAGATCCCAGGTTCCAGGAGTCTGCTGTGCTTATTTTCAGTACCTCAGGACCCATCCCAAAGGCCAAAACTAAGTCAGAAACAGAACTAAGAAGTCAGTTAAAAGTCAAATCAAGAATACATTTCCCAGGGCCAGGGTTGTGGCTCAGAGGTAGAGCGCTTGCCTACCATGCATGGGGCACTGGGTTTGATCCTCAGCACCACATAACAATAAAATGAAGATGTTGTGTCCACCTATAACTAAAAAATAAATATTTAAAAAAATACATTTCCCTGAGCTGGGAATGGTGGTACATCCCTGTAATCCCAGTGGCTCTGGAAGTTGAGGCAGGAGGTTCATGAGTTCAAAGCCAGCCTCAGCAAAAGCAAGGCACTAAACAACTCAGTGAGACCCTGTCTCTAAATGAAATACAAAATAGGGCTGGGGATGTGGCTCAGTGGTGGAGTGCCCCTGAGTTCAATCCATCCCCAGTAGCCCCCCCCTCAAAAAAAATACATTTCTCTGGGTCGCTTTGGGGGAAGGAGGGTCATCATGAACACCAGATAGCTGCCAATCATTTTGCTGGGTGCTATGCAGACATGATAGAAAATGCAAAGTATTCTTTTACCATTTTATAGTCAGTCAGTAAACAAATATTTCCTGCAGGGCAACTACCTGCCAAGGACAGTTTGAGACCCTGGAGATTGCAATGAACAAGACAGAGCCTCTTCCTTCACAGAATTACATTCTCATTGGGGAAGACATAACAAACAAGTCAACTAATGAATACACAAGAGAATAGTCAGTGCTAGGCAGAGACATCAAATAGGCTGATGTAATAGAGTGTGACAAGAAGGAAGGTGGGAGGCTGGACAGGGCCTCATCCGGGGTAGTCAAGGGAGACTTTCTGGTCTCCACCACTGCATGTTGATAAGACATGCAATCTCACACCAGGCATGAGTGTTCCCATGAGAAGACATGAGGATGGCCTAGCGCCTGCTGTCCAGGGGTGAGGCCAGGCAGCAGCCAGGACAGGCATGTGTGTGCCTACGTGCAGAGAGATGCCTGTCCAAGTATCTCCAACAGTACCAAGAGAGAATGGGTGGTGGGGACAGTTCAAAAGAATTTTCTGAAACAGTTTGCTGCTGTTTTCTTTGGCTTCTATTAGGCTGAACTACTTACTATGCAATGATTCTCACCTTGTGGCCCAACTTCCTTTCCTTTCTCAGGGCTCTAACAATAGTCAATTGCCCTCCCCCGCCCTTCTAGCCACATAAATTTTCTTATGTTAACTGGATACCACTGTTCATATAAATGGGCTGAAGACAAAGGTGATAGAGTCAACCATTAAGACCCCCAGAGTAATCACAGGCACGTCCTGGACCAAGAAAAATAGGGCAGAGTAGTGGTAAGGCTGGTTTAATGGGCATTCCAATAAGCATGAACAGATTGGACTCAAAGTGACTGCAACACCATCAGGATTTCTTAAGGGAAAACAGCAACGGGATGTTGGAATTAATTTGAGGCCTCTAACATTGACAGAGTTGGAAGCAACACAAAACTCAAAAAGTCAATCTGCTCTGGGAATGTTAAAAGGAAACACTTGTTTGGAAAGAATTTTTAAGTGTGAAAAAGAAAGGCTATTTTCGGTGAAATCTGTGAGCAGGGAGCCTGGCCACACACTGGGGGCTGAGAGAAGATGGAGCGCTTGGGGAACTGTGGTCCAGCTCCCAGCAGTTTATATGCCCAGCACCCAGTTGAGAAATCGTGTGCTCTGATTAATGCCTGCAATGTGCCAAATGACTCCCCTGGGGATAGATGGAACTGGATCTTGTTCCCATTCTTCCTTTCCTGGCCCCAGCATTCCATGATTTTCTTCATTCCATGCTGACCATGGATGCTCTAAGAACCCCGCACCTTGAGCTGAAGGTTTTACAAACCACTTCCTCATCCTCCATTAGTAAATACAGGTTCACATGGACCACTAACCTTCAGCAAGAGGGTTTCCAAATATATCCAGTATAACATATTCCCTTAACAGGTCCCCAGACCAGGTTAAAATCAATAGAAGAAGGCATCCACACCTGCCCCAGATCTGCCTACAATGAGTTAGTGGTTTCATGTTTTGTGACATGTCTTCCTTCTCCTCCTTGGTGTCTGGATGGACACTTCATGCTTTATTTGCCTTGGCTGTGTGTTGTTTAGGAAAATTTGGGGTCACTGGTGGGAAAAGATCATATATTGGTCTACTTAGCCTTCCTGGATAGCTTTTCCTTCCACTTCATAATGTCAGTCGAAGATCCTTTAAAAGTGCTCTTCTCGTGATCAGCGTTCATAGAAAACACCCAGTCAGTCATATCCCAAATTCCACCATCTTGCTGCACCCAGGAAGATGAGGAAACAATGATATCTCACCCCATGACACTGAGTTACAAAACGCCAATTCCCATGACTGGGAAAGCAGAAATACATGTGGGAAACCCCAGCTACAGAGAGTGAAGGGTGCTTTCCTACTCTGAAAGCTCCATTTCCCTACCTCCCTGATTTGCTAATCCAAAAAGACAAAATTCTCCTTTGCTTCTCAGTGAAAGCTCCTTATAATGTATTCCATATGATCTCTGCGCTTGGAATAGTTAAGTCTTTCACTTAAAGCTAAGGTACCTTTTCGTTCACTATATTTTAAATGTGAAAGCTCTTTGCCCTTTGAAAAGATCAAAGACAAGAATTTGGAAATTATTTTTATGGGGTGATAATAACAATGGATATTTCCTGCTGATGATTCCTCACTAATGTGAAGAGGAAATTTTAAAAATACTTTAGGTCAGATTTATAGTGTTTATATGTTAATATATTCTTTAGATATAAACGTGATATTTCTGGAATCACCAGAAATTGTCACAGTTCAATTTTTACTATTATAGTAGAAGACTATACATTTGCACATATGATAAAATACAATGCAAAGTATGGATGTTAAATAGATAAGCAATATCTATAGTGCAAAGAATTAAAGCTTATGAGATCATGTATGTTTAATTTTTGCAATTCACTTTATAATCTAATTTTCTCATTTCAGAGCTCCTGGATCAAAGATACAGAATTTAAAACAACTGGGGCTGGGTGATATAGCTCAGTTGGTAAAGTGCTTGCTTTGCATGCACAAGGCCCTGGATTCGATCCCAACCACCACCAAAAAAAAAAAAAAAAAAAATTATTTTACACAGCTAACTATGTTTTCTAACATTAATGTAGCAAATTACAGGTTTTGTTTTTCTAAATATAATTACATCCCATGCAGGCTTAATGGGGATACAGTCAATCCTCATGTGTAGAATCTGTATTTGCAAATACCCCTACTCACCAAAATGTACTTGTAACCCCAAAATCAACATAGCTCTTTCGTGGACATTTGCAGAACAGCAAAAAATTTGAGTCATCCAATGCACACATTCCCAGCTGAAGTCCAACAAGGCAACACACTGCCCTCTTGTTTAGTTCTTACAGTATAAACTAGTGTTCTCTTTGCCCTGTGCTTAATGCCACATTTTTTGAATTTTTGTACTTTCTGTTGGTGGTTTCATTGTTTAAAATGGATGCAGCCATAGTGCTGAAGCATTAGTGTTCCTAAGTGCAAGAAGGCTGGGATGTGTCATATGCAGAAAACCCGTGTGTATATTTAATAAGGTGTCTTTATATGGAAACACACACAAAACAAGGTTATGTGTTGATCGGTTGAGGAAACTGTTGTGACCAGAAGCTGGCAGAAACCTAACCCTGTATTTCCCCTAGCAGTACTGGTTCAGTATTCACTAATTCAGCATTCACAGCAACTTCACAGAACATTACCACCATGAATAACAAATATCAACCACATTACATTTCACAATGCCCACATTATCACAAACGTTCTCCACAAGGGCTTCCCACACTGAAAACACAAGGACCACGACTGTGGGAGTCTCAGAACCTAGTCTAGTGTGGCTAATGTGCTTCAAGCTGCTTAGCAGACTGTGCTTCCTACGGGACAGAGGGCCAGGAGGAAGTAGTGACCAACAACCCTGGGGGCCTGCACAGGCCTCCTCCACGCGAAGCCCTCTAGCCAGAGCTGTCACGTGGAGAGTCAAGGGCAGCTCACAGAAACTGCATCCTGGAAGCCAGGTCAGGATTGAGGTCAGGTTCTGGAAGGGAGAGGCAGGAGAAGCCAAGAGGGGCAGGAAACCAGGCTGGAAGGGAAGGTGGGAAGTCAGGGCTGGAGCAATGACCGAGTTCAGGAGCTCGCAGAGAAGTTGGATGAGGGGATTGTGAACTCTGGGGTGGAGGGCAGGAGAGAGATGACAGAAGTGCTAATGGGGAGTGGACGATAATGCTGGTTCCTCTGAGGGAAGGGGACAAATCCGTCTCCAAGTCTCCTTTGGGTGTATGAGGATAAGGTGATAATAAAGAAAAATGTGGGCTAGGATTGTGGCTCCGTGGTAGGGTTCTTGCCTCGCATGTGTGAGGCACTGGGCACATAAATAAGTAAATAAAAATAAAGGTCCATCAACAACTAAAAAAGTATTTTAAAAAAACAGAAAGAAATCTTCTTAAAAGGAAAATATACAGGTTGGTTGATTAGCTTTGTGTATATTGAAATTCTTGCTTGTCACTGGAGTCCTTAAAAGAGAAACAAATTACTTTGGGGGACCACAGTTTTACTAGTCTCTAGCATATGGTAGTGTTTAGTCATATAAAATGTCTTTTTTGCTTTCTTAAGCTGTAACAAAAAGGGAAACAACTTTTTCTAAATGCCTATTTCCAATGATTACACCAATCTAGACCTTTTTTAAACTGTTATTATAAAACATCTCAATCATACATCAAATTAGAGACAAGAGTCCAATAGGTACTATATGCCCATCACCCAGCATCAATCATTTTCAACATCTTAGTTCCACTTTTTAGACCCTTTGTTGGACTTGAGAGAGCTTTTGCATATTTTTTCAACAAGTATTTATTGGGCAACTACTTTTCAGGTGCTGAGATACATATGTGAGGAACTTTTCAAGGGCTGGAGGTACATATGTAAAAGAAGTTTATATACTAGTAAAATAAAGAATAGCTAATTTTATTAGGAGCCACAGGTCATCACTGCTTTAGACACTCTGCTTATTTCATCTAATTCTTGCAACAATTCAATGAGGTACTTTTAGTATTCTCTTTTTTACAGATGACAAAATTGTAGTACAGAAAAGTTAGGCCACTTGCCCAAGATCACACAGCTACCAAACATTACAGATGAAGTTCAGACTAGCTCCCAAGCTCTGCTCATAACTGCCACACACACTGCCTGCCTACACCTCAATAAGTCCTGCATCTCCTGAGAATCATCTCTGGAGAACCCTGGAAATATTAAAAATTACAAAAATTGGGTAGGTGTTAGCTACCCAATCCTTTTTTCTCCATTCATATTGGCCCCATATATTCTTTAGGTTTAAAAGCTAAGGCTAATTGTCCTTGATGGTCCTACTCCCTCTTGAAAGGCATGTCTTTTTATAGGTTTTAATTCATATATTATAATGAATAAAAACATTTTCTCTTAATTATTGGAATTTGTGTTTTCTCCCCTAACGTTAAGAATAGGTGACATTTTTTTTTTTTTGAGTCCTCACCATATGCCAGGAAGCAGGCTGAGAATTTTAACAACTCTGTAAGATAAATATTATCATTCTACATTGCTGAATGAGAAATGGACACACTGGAGGTTTCACAATCTACCCAAGGTCATGTGGTCAGTAAGTACAAGAACCAGAACTTGACCTTAGCCCACGTTCTTAACTACACTACCCCGCCCCAACTCCACCTCAGAGAACTTCTCTATACTATGAAATCCAGAACTCCCTTGTTAGTTCAGCAAACGTACTTAATATATGAGATACAATATATTTTTCAAAAACATTTTTTTCAGTTTTGTATCACGACATTTGGCATTTCAAATTTCATGAAAAATTTCAGTTCATGCTCCCAGTGGCATTAGGAGTATTAGTATTCTGATTAATATCTCATCCTATTTGTTGTTTAAAACTAGAGTCAATCAGTCATGTGAAGTTCAAGTTCTCACAATAAAGGTATTTGAAGACACAGAAAAAAACAAGAACCAGGATGGAAATAACATACTAAACAAAACATCCCATAATGTAGATCCTATTTCAATTCATAAATGAACAAATAGGGAAGGAATAGTAGAGTGCTTGGCACACAGAAGGTACTTGCTGACTTTGATATAATTGATGAATTTTAAAATCATGTGCCAATAAATTGAAGCCTTCTTCTGAAAAGTAAACTTGAAATCCCATACCTATCTGTATCACTGGGAAGACGGGGTTGTTTAAAATGTTTCATTGCATTAATTTTCAAGTCTGGTTTAGAGGCTCTCAGGCCTCTTTGCACATCTTATAGAATTTAGCATATTGTAATCATTTATCCATGTGTCTTTTCAAGAAAACTATAAGGTCCATGCAGGGAAGGATTTCGGGATCATAGTCACTGCTGTATTTTTAGCTTTGAAAATTAAATTTCGAAGCTACATAAAACTTGGCATAGTGCCATGGCAATACAAGAAAAATCAAATAAGCTTTGTTGTTGTTGTTGTTCTTTTTAGTTATACATGACAGTAGAATATAATTAACATATCATATCTACATGGAGTATAAGTTCCCATATTTGTGGTTGTACATGAGGTGGAGTTACACTGGTCGTGTATTCATACAAGAAAAAAAGGAAAATTATATGTGATTCATTCTAATATCTTTCCCATCTCCATCCCTCCCCTTCCCACTATCTCCCTTGTCCAATCCAGTGAACTTCCCCTTCTCCCCTCAAACCCCACCTATTGAGAGTCAACATTGGCATATCAGAGGGAACATTCAGCCTTTGGTTTTTTGGGATTGGCTTATTTCACTTAACATGACAGTCTCCAGTTCCATCCATTTACTGGAAAATGCCATAATTTCATTCTTCCTTATGACTAAGTAATATTCCATTGTGTATATATACCACATTTTCTTTATTCATTCATCTGTTGAAGGGCACTAATTTGGTTCCATAGATTAACTATTGTGAATTGAGCTGCTATAAACATTGATGTGGCTGTGCCCCTATAGTATGCTGATTTTATGTCCTTTGGGTATGTACCGAGGAGTGGGATAGCTGGGTCAAATGGTGGTTCCATTCCAAGTTTTCTCCGTAAGGCTTTCCAAAGTGGTTGCACCAATTTGTAGCCCAGCAATGTGTGAGTGCACCTTTTTTCCCATATCCTCGCCAACATTTATTCAAATAAGCTTCATCAAAATGAATGAATGACTAAAAGAGACCTTCTGCTACTGGACAAGACAAAGGAAGCTATCTAACTCACTCTGGTACCTGTTTCCCTCAGGCCACAAGGAAACTCAGGTACTTGTATTCACTGCCCAGGACTTTCTCAGAGCCAGAGGTTCTCAACAACTGCTTCTCTTTCATCTTCTCCATCTTCCTATTTTTGGTCTTAGTGTACTTACCTAAACCACTTTAACTCCTCTTTACGTGAAAAAGAGATAATAAACTATAAATATACTATAATCTACAATGATTGACATGAATCTAATTTTGCCTACTAGAGAATTTTCTACACATAAAGAAATGGTCCAAATCCTTATTTCTGGCCAAAACTCGTGTATCAGTTTTACTGTCCAAAGAATTACCTTTAAAGTTACTGAATTTTTTACATATGGTTAGATGATTTACACACTGATGATTTGGGAATTGCATTGCCCATAAGTTAACCCTTTTCTACCTAAAATTAAATTTCAAAAGCACCAAAAACATTAGGAAATCCAATATCTCCAAAGGCAGTGAGGTTAAACTCATAGCACAAAGGCTAACAACTATAGAAGTGCTCTCTGATCTTCTGGGATTATTTTATACCAATAAAGTGGGAAAAGAGAGAGAGAGAGAGAGAAGAAGGAAGACAGGAGAAAGGTATCTCACTTTCCTGAGACTTCTCAACTCTACTGGTGTCTCCTTTTCATTAGTTTTTCACGGGGCTCTGAAATACAGTGCAGAAATGGCATTAGAGAGGACTGGAGCCTATCCTTTTTGGTTAATGATTCTGCCTGGCCTGGGTTCAGGAAGTGAAATCTCAACCTGACTCCAGTACTATAATTTCAGTTGAAATTAATCTTTGGATTAAGAGTCTATACTTCTCATCCCTGCTGTTTTGCAGGATGCCAAAAACAGGCTCAGCAATAGAAACCCAAGGTCTGAACACAAACCTGTAGACAGATGCTAACTCTGAGAATGTCACAAAATAGATGTGCTCAGAATCAAGGCATGAATCCTAATCTCAATTTATGACCAACTTGTCTGCAACATCAGCTCTCCGGTTTCCTCACCTATGGACAGGCACGCCTACCCTGCCAACTTCATCCAGACATTGGGAAGACAAATCGGCAGATGACTTAGTGCTTTGAAAGGTTCAAGCACCTCGCAAGTGAAATGCATTAGTATGTGGTCCCCAACACATCCCACTGTACATCTCTTTTGGGACTTCCCTTGCTGATCCCCTCCAAGAAGCCCTCTTAGGCAATGAATGACAAAGCCTTCCCTTTAGCATCACTTCTGCAATGCCCCAGGGTGCTATTGGAAAGGAAAACAAATACTCCACTACATTCGTGGCCAATTCCTCCTCTTCTTTCTTCAGACAAAAAGAAAAATTGCAACATCTGTCACTATTGAGCATTATATCCAGTTGCATTGTCTTGCATTGTCTCATATGATCTGTGCAAAA